>NC_056527.1:25206876-25270791 GCF_019175285.1 Sceloporus undulatus | reverse complement strand
TCAGTGCCATTGTATGTTATGCTGAGTATATAAATTTTTACAACTACTTGACATCAACCAAAACATGAATGAGGTTGCATAGGTTAGTACTTTAGGCAGCAGAATGTCACTTTAGTCCACTGAGGCATCAAGATTCACAGTGTACAGGGGGAGAAACAGGATTTAGAGCATTTCTCTTAAAATATGCTTTAATACCTGGTGTTATCCTTTTGCAAAACAAATGCCAAATTATGTCATATTATACAATCCATTGGAATTCTTTTCCCCAATGAGCAACAAAATTTCCATCATAATTTCAGACACCCAAATAAAAGTACAGTTTTGCAAATGAATTAGGAATATACATTTTAAGCAAAATATACATCAAACTACAGCAAGTAATGTTTTTAACTTTTCTGTTATTTATAAACTGCAAAAACTAGATGATGAGTTCCACGTCGTGCTAACCAAATACAGGTGGGGGGGACCTGATTCCTGGTGTTTTAGCAATTTGCACTTTGTTAATGCTGAAGTACACAGAATTGTAATAATACAACAGGTAATGTAATGGTATCTGTAAAATAATATGTTTCAATATGTAGCAAGTTGATTACATCATACATAAAATATTCAATTTCTATACAGCAGATACAAAAAGGCATATGAAGATTCCTTTGAATGTCTCAGCATAGTACAAGCAAACCTGTAGGAAGAAAAAAATTGCTCCAGGTATGTCTCCAGAAGGATTCCAAAGGTGTAGTCCTTGCAATTAATGTCTGGATCCAGAGCAAGAACATGCACATTTCAGAAAGACCCATATGCCCAGCCAAAGCTTTGCATTCTCTTTCTCATTAAAAACTAATTTGATTAGTTTGGCTACCTTAAAAATCATAACTATCTTTTTTCCCCTACCTAACTTAAACAGCAGTCATAAGCATTTAAAAAAGGACATCATATTCCTTAATGGCATGGTTGGGAAGCATGTCTCCTTCCAGATATTGTTGGATTGAAACACCTAGCATTGGTTAGGGTGGCTAGGACTGATGGGAACTGCAGTCTATCAACATCTGGATGCCCACATGATTCTCACCTCTGCTTAGGTAATCCCTATTAGAACAAAATTGCCAGAATTTGAAAAAAATTAATGCTGGCATTTGAACAGAATATGGAGATGATAGCCTATGTTTGGCTGTAATGAAGGCAGGAAGCCAGCACTATATTGACTTAAGGCGGGAGTTTTGAATATTTCATCTACATGATCCTTCAGCCTATAGTTGCCATCATTTACACAGTGTGCTCAATGGTAAGAGAATGTGGAAACTGTAGTCCAAAGTATCAGAAGAGCCAAATTGTCCTCACTACTGACTTAAGATATACAGCTAGAAAACAAGTGAAGGTAAAATGCCTTTCTTTTTGCTTTTCTAACAGCTCTGACGGCAATCAAGCCAGCCATGCCAATTTTTAAATGATTAGATGATTACCCCAGTTTAGATCATCACCAGATGAAGCGACAAACAGCTTGAAACAAGTTCATAGTTTGAATATGAGACAAGAGGTAGGGAGACGCAGGAGTTTACCACACAGGATACATTTCTCTTAATTTTGAATGAGAAGAGAGTGGGGCCAGAACGCATTCACGTGAATTCGCTAGTTCAGCAAATGTACGTGAATTCGAACTGTGTTCGAACTGACTTCCCATTGCCCAAAAATAGCTTGCCATTGCCCAAAATTTCATATGATAGTCTATCACGCAATAACGTGAAAACCCACGATTGCATTCGGACTGACTTTCTATTGCCCAAATTTGCGTGTGGTAGTCTCTCACGCAATAACGTTAAACCCCATGATTGCGTTCAGATTGCCATTGGATTATACTTCCAATATCCCTTGTCTGATAAACTCCAGTGACATAAACCTGAGAACTGTTGTCTAGTTAGCCAGAACGTGGGCTGCAAGAATTGTCCTTTGCAGATGTGATGTGGTATTAGTGATTACATGCCCTCTAGAAATCCCACTTCCTTCTGAAATCCTCAGTAATTTGTCAATATATAGACACATTAGGAACACCATGACACTCTAGTTATTGTCCAATGAAAATAAAACCCTGTAGCATTGTTTTTGGACTTCACACCATTTGTGTTAGAGAGCAACCTATGGCAGATAGGTAATTAGATAAGGGCTATCTTATGTTGATTGGCATCAGTTCTCCAGAGTCTTAGGCTGATTTTTTCTTGCTCTGCTGCCTGTGATCCTTTTCACTAAAAGTACCAGGGACTGAACCTGTAATTTTCTCTGTGAAAGGTATGTGCTCCATCATGAACCTAGGAAAAATCTGCAACTAAAAAGTAGCTTGTCTCTTCTGGGTGCGTGTTTAAATACATCTGCAAATCATACCCACACAAAAACAGTGAGAGCAAGTGAAGCTCTAACACACACTAGTCTCATCTCTTATATATGTTCCTTCTTTGGATCCCATCTTATGAATTGAAAGACGACTAAAGAACCGAATAAAGAAGGATTAAGGAAGGCATTTTAAGGTGTTTCATATTTTTAATTTGGCAATTGTACATTTCCTGGCAGAAACCATTGGCTCTATCATGTCAAGTATACTTGAGAATTTCTCTGTCACTGACAGGTTTCTGCAAACTACTTCAATATTAACTAGAATTTAGCAGTTAACAGTAGCTTGTCAATTCAAAACACCTAAACTCTACTAGGTCTTAATTTACCAGTAAGCTGCATTTCACTGAACATTTATAAGATTGTTTTAGAATGAAGACCAGGTTGGAGGTATTCTAGAGTAGCAAATAAAAAACCCAGGAATTAAAAATACCTTCTTGGTTGTCTAAAAGGCCTCTTAGGGTGGTCACATTCAATTTTAATTACAATTTAGTCTTATTTTGAACCTGGAATTCAACTAATTGGCTTCATATCTTATAGGGTGATACTGTTGTCACTCAGTACCATCTCTGCATCCCACTGAATGGACATCTATCATCGCCATTTGATTTGTGTGCTTTCACACGGCAACCGGGTGCTTGAACAGACAGTCCCTAAGGGGAGTCCTGCACCCCCCCCCCTTTTCAGTGCTGGACCAGGGCTGTGGCAACTACATGCTGTGGCCCCAATCTGGCCTTTCCGTGGCTCAAAAAGGAGCTGTAGAAAGGGTGCCATAGCTGCTCGTGCCACAGCTTTTCAGCACAGCACGGCACTCCTCTGGTGTTGCGTCATCTGGACACAGTGCCAGAAGACCATCATGATGCCATGCACATGCGGTGGGACATATAGTGTCATGCTGGCATGGAGGCGGAGTTGGGGTGTGCATCATAAGGATGCCACACCCCCACTCCACCCTGATGGTCTGTTGAGACTGTCAATCATTAAATAAATATTGGAACCCTGTGCAGAATCCCCAAAAGGTGAAAGAATAATTTCTAATAACAGCAATGATACTTCTTTGATGTATAAGGCTGTCCATGTTACTATGAAAACAAGATTTGTAACTATAAACATTTTTGCAGTAGAATTCTGCTTTTGGAGAAACAACTATCAATACTTTATTTCAGTTTTCTTTTAAAAAATAAAATTACAACAGGTCAGGTAGTCATTTCTTGCAGTTTAGTATCTCATGGAATAATAATATGTTAATTGGCTTATTATGTTCGGATTATCAGAGGTGGATAAATAATTCTCTGCAAGGCAATCAGGAACATCACATATCAAATACCAAAACATGATCTGAACTCTTGAGTTTTGACACTACCAGACCTATCTGGAGATGGGTGAATGAATGAACTAAATCCAGGTTTCCTTCTTCAACTGAACTGAGAATACTTTGACCCAACCAGGGATGGCCAAGGTCTAAGGAATATGGACTTCAGTGAATCTACTCCCCCAAAGGTATCAAGGGCTGCATGGCTGCTGTTGCCACCAATACACAACAGCCAAGATTCCTGGAAGTACAGTGTGCCTTTACTTTACGCGGGGGATCCATTGCGGACTCCCCTGCATAAAGCAAATTCCGCCTATGCTCAAGCCCCATTTAAATGAATTGGGCTCGTGCACGTGGTGGCGCAGCAGCACAAGCATGCCAAGAGTAAGCACCCCATTGTTCCCTATGCAAGCCGCGTAAAGCGCGCCCGTGTATGACGTGGGCGCACTGTAATGTACTTCCCAATGTAATTCCCTTTAGTTGCCTCCAAAAGAAAAGAGAGCTTTGCTTAGACTGTTACTGAAATTCACACACATTTTTCTTTGAGTGATGGCAGCAGTACTGGTAATACTGATAGTGACAGTACTGCTAGTAGATCCCACACAAGGCTTGTGTGTTGCCTACCAAATAACACATTCCAACTCTTGCTTGGAAAAGTTGTTAGTGTTTTATCAGCATCAGTGGGGACCTATGTCACACACCTAATAATATTCTGCCTTTTAAGTGTGTACAGAGCTCCTGTAGCCATATACTGCAATGTGAAACAACAATGAAAACAAAAAGCTGTGAAATGTATCAGAATTAGTAAATGAAAATTCATTAAAAATCCAGCTATACAATGTGAGATGTACTAATTTACTTCTCCCAGGAAAAATATTAATGGCTTGAAAAGCGTGAGGATCATGGTGGAATGTATATTTCTATGTTTTTTTCAAGAGAGTTCCTCATCCCTATTTTGACTTTTATTCATGACTTAAACTTCTGCCCTCCTCACTGTTTGTTGTTGTGTGGTCAAGTCATCCCTGACTTATGATGATCTTATAAATGAGACCCTACACAGAGTGCAGTAGTAGATTTCCAAGGTGGCAAAATTACTACAACTATGGTGTGGATGTGTGCTGGGAGGCGAGAATGCACTGCAAGTATAGAAGAGACCAAGACAGGAAATCTGTTTTCCTAGGTTTTGCCTCATGTAAGTGATGTGCCTATGTCCATATCATCAGGGGTGAAAGGTGGATGAAACACCATAGGAGTGGGAATCTAGCAGGAGTACTGATAAAATCCAGAGTGGATTTGCCATCTCTGTACCAGAAGATCTACTGGTTACCCTTGCCTATACTATTCCTACTGCCACAGCAGAGTGAAAATTGTATGTAATTCATCACTGCAAGAAATGACATGTGTGGCATTTACCACACGTGACAATTTATATGTAGTTTTGCATATATATTTTTCTAGAAAGAAATACTTCCCATTTTAATGCAAAACATTACAGTATGTGTAGCTAGAGAGAATATTGAGCATTAAAGATCCAAAATATCAGTTCTATATCACTACTTTTCTCTCCTTTACCAGTTCGTACTTTCAGATACTGTCTTATATTCTGAACAATGTGACTCCCATTACTGCTTCCTCAGATCAGACCAACTTACATTCTGTATTACTGCTGTTTTTTCTCATGCAAGTCCTGAAGATTGCTGTCATCACTTCATTGCTTGAGAACATGAAGCAAGCTAAATTTTTCAACATATCCAGAGAAATGGAAATCATTCTTGGGTCTTCTGGAAATGGTTGTGAGAAATGGCACCAATGGGAGGCTCCTTCAGAATGAAAATTGCAGCTTCAGAGTTGAGTTTTTATTTTGTTTTGTTTTGTTTTTTTGCTAGGACTGAACAGCGAGATAAAAGACAGACACTTTTATCTCCCCTACTTCCAAGCCTGTTCAAAGCTTTTCTTCAGATGCTATTTACAAAGCAAAAAATAATGAGGTGGCAATGCAAATAACAGTTTACATGTCTCTTTCATAGTACTTTTGATGCCATGAAGTGGCAGAGGCACATTCAAAGTCACTCCCCCTACATGTAAACTGAAACAGTATGGTCACATAAAAAGTTTATTCAGTCTCACCTCATGAACACATGAATGCTCCACTAGACTGTTATTAATACTGATTTGATCTCTCTGCTAGTCTAGTTCATACTAAAATGCCCTGAACTGAGTCAAATGGTGGAAATTGCAGGACTTCCACTAACAGAAAAATGGCCAGGAGACTACTGATCTTCTGGACATAAATTTATTTTCCCCTGTTAGATAAAACAGAATAATAGAAATGTATAATTCATTGCAAAGGTAATATTTAACCTTTGCACTTACAAGTGATTAGACATGTTTAAAACATCATACTATCTTTAATAATAACCAAAATAAACATGAAATATCACTCTCTGATCTTTGAGAATACAACTGTCTAAAAGCAGTTAGAATATACTTTCTTCAGACAATAAAAATTAAAATGTACAAAAATGGACCCACTACATTGGACCCAGGCCATTAAACCCCTGATTTCAGTAATTCATTCCATTAGCAACAGCGGATCTAGCCCTTATATGCAAATATGTGTACCAATCTATCGGGAAATCTTTATTTGAGTTTACATTTCTTTGTCTGATTTGAATTCTTTAAAAGGTGCTGACAGAGTCCTCAGTGACAGAAAAGCCTGAGAAAGTAGCCCATCTCTTAGGATTGTTCTTCTCATCTTTTATCAACTATGCTACTTCAATTCTCATTGAGTCCAAAAATAGGTGCGGGCACATGCTGTGGCACTTCTGATCCCTAGATGGGCCACTGTGGTCAATAGCCATCATTTTCTCTGACTGGAAGTAACATTGTGGTCGTTTTAAGTCATGTTTGGCCTAGAATTTATTTTTGCTGTTTGGGGATGGGAGACCCTAAAACAGTGTCTAAGTGCAAAACTGTGCCAGCAAAGGCTTCTTTGGCCAAGAAAAAAATGCAGAAAAAACCACATTGTTTTGGGGGGGGGGGCCTTCAGAAGGCCCAAAGGGCACAAGGAAGCTACTCAAGGGTCATATGTATTCTGAGGATCACACAATTGCAACCTGTCCTAAAAGGTCTAGAACATCTAAGAAGTGTTTTAATATTCCATTAAAGCTAATTAGAACCAAGCTGTTGAGACAATAGCACTAAGCTAATGGATAGCATGCTTTTTTTTAATTGTGCAAAATAATATTTTTTGCATTGTTCATCTTTCTGTGGAAGCAAAAATTCTCAGATGGATATCATGCTTTGATTAGTGAACTATTTAATGAGTTATATTTACAAGAATAGAAATCTGTTAAAAGTTTAATTTTCTTCAACTAACCCTTAGTGGAAAAATACCACTTTGCTTGCCAGTCAGTTCCAAAATCCAATCTCCCATTCATATTGTAAACCCCACCACCAACTCATGACACTGTAAAACATATAGTTGGTTGCTTTCATGACACTGTATTGTAGGATTCCCAAGATTCTTGACAGAAGGAAAGAGACGAGAGATAAATGTTATTTGTAAAGTGCTTTGAAGATAATAATTTCTATATAAATAGCATTAGTACAAGGGAAAATAGAAAAAGGTTGGAATTAACAAAATAGAAAAGGTAGGAATTAACAAATGCATTCTAAAATTGTCTCTTAGCTGTGCAAAAAACCACAGCTAACTCATGACTTGTGGATCATTCATAACAGTTGGTTTAGGAAGACTGACATGAGCTGGCACTATGGATGAGAGCAAACAAGAGCTTTGGGGTAAAATACAGTAGACTGGACAATAGTTTATCAGAAAATGTTCACCATTAAGTACTAGATATATTTTGTTTAAGGCTGCCAGGCAGTAGTAAGCAACTTTTGATTATGTCATTCATTACGACAAAAATAATATATATAAATTTGATTCATGTGTGTTTTTAATGGCTCAAACCTTAACAGCAAGCTATAGTCTTTAATCACACATTAAAAAAAATATCTGCTGCTTTGTTATTATAGCTTTAATGAGAAATACAGCCTACTGTAAAGGCAGAAGTCTGTTTGGGAGCTAATTGACAGAAATTTTTACATGATTACAAGCACCAGGTTTCCAGTTTCTATCAAGAATTCATTTCTAAAGATCCTGTTAAGCAGCATACTTTTGGAGCTTGGTGCTTCTTGGGTGTCTTAGAGGACTTTATGTTGACTTCAGCATGTGAACACAAATTGTTACATTAACAAGAAAGTAAGGAAGATGTGGTTTTAAAAGTACTCTTGTAAAGATTAGATAAAACCAAAAGAAAGCTGAGAAGGACTAATGGTCAGTATTAATTAACAAACTCAATGTAATTTGCTGGAAGCATTCCAGTTTTCCCAGTTCTCTGAACAGTACCATACATCCAACCATCATCAATTGGTTGTACATTGATGATGTAGTCACCATCTCTGAAGGAAACTTCATCTTCATCTTGAGCACTATAGTCATACATAGCTCTGTATGTTCTCTGTTGAGAGGAAAGCAGGGAAAGCTCAATTAAATATATTCCACAGATAGTCAGCTACAAGGGCTGCTGATAAATCAGTCTTGCAAACACATATTGCATAAATTGGGTGACATTTTATGGCACCAGCATAGCTGATGACATCAGATGATCAGAGAGGAGGCAATCTTCTTTTTGTGCCCCCTATGTTTCTGACCACACCCACGCCCCAATTTCTTTTGCAATTTTTTGCCTCCAAATATTGGTCATAAGCACACCCCACCAAAATGTCTAGGGGACATGGGGCAATGTCACTTTTTGTAGCCCATCTGAGCTTTTGGACACAAGGCCTCCCCCCCCCACAAAAAAAAACCCCTAGAAGTTATTTCTGATCATTTCCTCCTGGGTTTAAAACAGAAAGGGGGGACAAAAATAATAGTTCCCATGTCCCCTAGAGGTATGAGCAGACTTTCTGAGTTAAAAAAAACATGGGGTGGTACCAGGACAGAATGGGGGGGGGGGACACCTTCTTACAGTTCAGTTTATCTTTATTACAATCATAGACCAGCACAAGTAAAAAGGGGCTACAGAATAAAAGAAGGTTAAAAACAAGGTAAAAACACAGGTTAAAAACCATATTTAAACTATCCTTTTAAAATCTAGTGTGGCAAGGCAAGATTGATATTAGCCTACTGCAGAGGTCATTGCCCGGCGGATTTTAATCACTGCTGCACAAAGTCTGGCGACATTATATGTTATATCAGAGTTGATGTCCGAATGAAACAAAGAAGTGTAAAATTGGTGTGCCCTACAATAAAGGTGAAATAAGGCTGAGGTGAATGTAATACATGCTAAATTGTCTCTATTTGGCCAGAGTCACAAGGGCATAATCTGTCTGAGAAGGGGATCTTCTTGTATCAGCCTTCAAGGACAGCTAAGGGAAGGGCATGACATCGTGCCAAAGTAAAGACTATCCGGTGTTCTAATAGAGTTTTGTTAAGTATGCCATAGAAGATGCCAAGTATTTCATGGAGTCATTAACAATAAAAGTTGGGGCACTAGCTATGTCTAGCTGTTGCTCTATATCTATCACCCGTTGTTTGATTGTTACTTTAGCCTTTTTGTATCCCATGCTAATCAAAAGATCTGGAGGGAAGCCCAGTGATGACATTTTAGCCATCACTGTCTGTTTCCATGTAGACTGGAATACACCAGTCAGAGTAAGAGGAGCGAGGCTGGTAGGGAAAAGGATAGTCTGAGCCAGTAGCTGAGTATGGTCACCCACACCCTGGCCTCCATTTTCATAAAGCCTGACCCACCCTCCTACATCTGGTGAGGGCTATATGCAGCCCCAGGCATCATGATATAGCCCCACCCCTCTTAATGTTCAACAAACTAGCACAATGCAAAAAATTCTTATATATGGAACAATAAGGCAGTAGATACTAAACTATGTTTCATTGTAAGTACTAAATCCTGAATGTTCAATCACCCTTTAAAATACGAATTTGACTTGCTTGGTGACAAAGCAAATCAAACATCCACATGAAAGAGAAGCAGGCTACTTTGTAATCTGACAGTAAAACATACAAAAGGTACTGTACCCGAAGGCCCCAACACAGTGCCTATTAGTACAAATGTGCCTGCAGACATCTCCTTTGGCACCTACCAACCTCCCCATCTCGCCTTCTCTGAAAAGATTTTAAATCAGTTTTTTTTAAATAAAAAATAAAAAATGTGTAATTGGCACAAAACATTAAATGAACACGCCAGCCTTCACTGCCATCTTTATCTCTCTAGTATTACCTCTGGACCTCACAGAAAGGCATTCTTAGAAAATAAAAATGAGTGGAATTAGCCCAGCAGTACACATGGGAATATTCCAGTCTCCTCATGCCAGAAAAACAAAAAGGTAACAGCAAATGTTGGAGAAAGAGGGAAGAGATGGAAGCAGTAAGATTCTTCCACCTCTAGTGCTCTGTGTGTGTTTGCTTTGCCTGGTGTATGTGTTCCGAGGCATATAAATGATCTTCACTAAGCATTACTAAATTTTCCTCTGTAAAACTAGCATTTTGGCATGCTTTGTTGTGTCCCTCAATGCCTGCCTCACTGTATACTCCACTTCTTGTCCAAGTTAAGTGACTATGAACCTTATATTTTGATTACAGTGAAACGTGCATTAAAGCAAAATGAAAAAGGTGATTCCAAAGGAGTAATAGTAATAATTCAGTAGTAAGTAGTAGAATTCAGAGGCCATATCTGCCTTGTAGTTTAATTTCTAGGCAAGTGTGTCTCTGGTGCTCCCTCCTTCCTGCCCCCTTTTTTCTCTCCCTTCGCTTCTCTTTTGGTGTTTCTACTTCCCTGGGAAGGGAATCCTCAGGGAGAGAGAGATGCGGAGCACTCCAGGGCAAGATGACGTTCCTTCACCCAGCTGTCATCCAGCAAAGCCCCCCCACTCCACTTCCCTCCTGGATCCCAACCTGTCACTGTTGCTGCTGATGCTGCTGGTGGTGCGGTTGGAGGTACGCAGGATAAGGAGGTGGGTGGGTGTGCGTGTGTGTGTGTGTGCGTGTGCTCCCCTCTGCCCAGATGCAAGCCTTTGCCCATGGCTCAGGCTGCTGGGGGAAGGAAGGAAGGAAGGAAGGAAGGAAGGAAGGAAGGAAGGAAGGAAGGGTACCTGGGAGGAGGAGGAGGAGGAGAAAGAGGAAGGGAACACAGCAAAAAAAATTAAAAAAATAAATTAAATTAAGATATAAATCAATAGAATGGCTTAGCAACTAGTAGTTAGTTGCAAGATCAATCTATTGATTCATTGATTAATTTAATGTGCATTTTTTTAAAAAGCACCCATGTCACAACCACGAACCCAAAAGGCAGCACTAGGGGTGTGTGTGTGTGTGTGTGTGTGTGTGTGACATCTCTGGGGTGGGATGGTATGCACCCCTCTGCCATTTGTCCCTCCCCTCAGAAAGAATTTATTCTGATCTGGCATTCCCACTTACTGGGCACGCTTCAGAATCGCTCAAATGAGGATCAGAAGCAGTTTCAAATGGAAACAAGGGTCACATAGACTGAATCATGCTTCGGAACAAATTGTAGTGGGAATGAGCCCCTAGTGAGCTGTGATTTAAAAATAATTCCATGGTTTAGAGCTCCACACATACAACAAAGAACAGCTGTCAAGCTCCAAGAGGGGGCCTTCCTGATGTCACTTACCAATGGGGAAGATAAGAATGAGGAGTCCCTAGAGAAGCAGCTGGTCTAAACTCAGTTGGGAAGAAATAAGGGTACCTTCTCTAACAGAGTGCACCTGCCTTTTTCTTCCCTCGGTTGCTCAGAACAGCCAGATCTTCATGGTCTGAATCACCCCCCCCCCCCCCCACTTTCCTCTAGTAAGAAGCAGCAGCAAAATACTTACATACATGTAAGCTGCACCTACGCCCATGTAAGTCACTAGCAGAATGCTAGCTGATGTATTATGCTAACAAAGGTCTGAAAGATGAATCCAGTGATTCCCTTATCAGTTCCTGTAACTCTCTCATTCTCTTGTCATTCTAGCCTCCAGAACATCCTGCCTTGAGAGAGCCATGATGCTTTTTCATTAGTTGTATTTAGACGAGCAGTTGAATCTTTTCTTTATAATCAGAGTGAATTGTTGTTGTCTTTGGGGGATGCATTTCTCTGGGGGGGGAAAGACTCTGGAACGAAACAGATGGGCATGAAGAAGCAGCCTCTGGCCACTTCTCCTGTGATTGAACCCCAATTGGCTGGGAACTGTGGCAACCAGATGGGAAGCTTTTAGAGCGGCCACCACCGCTTTTCACCACTCCTTTTTCCACCAGCCTTGGGCCACCTAAGATGGCCTTGGAGTGGCTTCGGGCAGAATAAGGGATACGTATCATCTGTTCACCATGCCCCTGAAGCAGCTAGAACCTGCACTTTTGGGCCGGTCCGTTTCGGGCCTCTGAGTATCTTCCAGAATTTTGAGCCCTTTAAGACACTCCATTTATCTCCATGTAAATGCTCTAAATTATATTGTTTATTTTCAGTACATGGCACACTGATGTTCTTCAGGAAAAAGGGCAGGATATTAATGGTTTTATAAAGAAATAGACTGTACAGTACCTGAAAATGATGCAGCTGCAGCCAAGTAAAAAGGCACAAACAGGTCAGTTCTTCCCTGATACTTTCACTATTCTATGGCACATTGAGCCCGTGGGGGAAACAGTAAGCTTCTATACACTTGTTCTATATTTTTTTAAAAAGGCAATTACAGTAATAAAAGAGGCTACTATTAAAAATATATATTTCTTTAATACTCACCAAATTAGCTGAATGTGGCTGTGAATGAATTGATCTCATTGAGGACACACTAGTCTGGTGCATGTAACCATATCCTTGGGGCTGGCTTTGTTGATATGCCCCAGGAAGCACAGGTGCTACATGATAAAGAAACACAAAGATATTACTAATTTTTTTAAAAGGAACATTCTACAGAAATTCAATAGATGAAGTAGTGGTCTGCTCTTCTAATCTGAAAATCTGTAGAAATCAGTTACACCAGCAGGAAGTAGACTAAGCAGAGATATAAATAAGCTTGTCAGAGTCAAAGTAACTTCAATAGTGTGAGTACTTTATATACGACAATACCACAAGCATATCTTCGTCACACCTAACAGATGTAAGCAAAAATGTAATTTACTTGCAATCTTGCAAATTAAATAAAAACATTTCATAGTGAAGGCATATGCCAGCTGTGAACTGCTGTGCAATCTTCATTCACTTCAAAGTGGTGAACAGTCAACAAACCATTATAATATTAGAATCAAAATTTGTTTGCCTGTAATAAAAGCTTTATTTTAAAATTCCTCTGCTACGTGGTAACACTCATGTCAGACAACCAATACTGCTACAAAGTGTAGGAACACTCAATTCGATTATCAGTGCTAAATCAGGTTTCCTAGATTAGTTCTTCCCCATGTCACCTTCTTGTACTGGGTTATCAAATTTTTGGTGGGACACATGGGATACATGTACATCCCAACTGTCAAACAGTAGTAGTTTAGTTCAGTAGTAAATTACATCTGTACAATCCACACTGCCAATTCAGCGAGGAGCAAATTACTCTATTCACTATTGGTTTCTGCTGTAATTGAAATATATGCAATTTTGCCAATTTTGTGTAACCTGGCACAACAAAATGCACCAAGGTACACTATGATTTTTTTTGTCTGAAGCAAAATTTATTAGCCAGGGATTTGAGGTACATCAAGGCTCTCTAAAAGCTATGAAACAAATTAGGTATCTGCCCCAATGTTCTTTAGAAATAAGTTATACATTATGGGGGCAAAAAATTGCCACCAATAATGATATCCCTAGGCCCAGTTATTCCTGTCCCTAAAGTATGATTTAAGTAGACTTTCTACCAGATGCAAAGTCTTTGTGCTGTGAATTTCCTTGCCCTCAGCCATAGACTGAGAGTGGAGTGGTGTATCGGCTTCAGGTTTTATTCTGAATTTCAAAGGAGCTAGCCAAAACAGTTTCAGCACCATGAATAGCTCCTTTAAAGTTCAGAACAAAACTGCTCCTCTCAAATAAAAGCCACCAGCTGCCAGTATCTAAAAAAATCATAGTTGATATTGTTGTAGGAGTGATTTGTGTGTTTTTGTAATAGTACAGAGAGGGAAATTATGCCATATGTATTGTCCTGGAGAAGCGAAATGAGCGCTTAAGGTTCCTGCTAAATTCAAGCAATAATTTACATTCACAATCAATAGGATTACATTGTTCATTGTAAGGAAAACAGAGAAGGAAAGGGATGAGAAAGTTATTTTAAAAATTATTAGCTTTCTATGTTGTCCCAGAACATGATGCTTTGATCACACAAACCCTTTTAATCACACAAACTATGAACTTCTTCCATACAGTAAAACCCTCACCATTTGTGAACAAAAAACCCACAAACTTCCAGGTTTTCCATATGGATGATTAAGCAACAACAACAAAAGAATGCTGCTTCATAAGCACTCTTGCTCTATTAACTACAATCAAAAAGTAGTTCAGTTTCGTTATGTATAGACTAGAAAATCTAATGCAATCTTACCTTTGTTTTCAATGCTTCTTGTTTTACTACACTTTTCAGTAAAATATGCACTGAAATGAATAATGGAGTGTATATAGGCTAGTCATATAGCTGTTGCAAAATCTTAAAGACTGGGTAGTGATTATTTATATACAGAGATCCTTGGATCACCACACCCACTAGGAAACATTCTGATGTAATAACAATATGTACATCTCTGAAAGCCCTTTAACAGTCTGGATGGGGCAGCTTTAGCTCCTATTGTTATTATTATTCACACAGACGTTTGATTAAGCGGAAATCTCCTGCCTACCCAACTCCAATTCCAACATGTATGTATATGTGTAAGTGCATATACAGTGGTACCCCGGGATACGAATTTATCGCGTTACGAAATTTCCGGGATACGAAAAAAATAGATAGGAAAAAAACTGTTCCGGGATACGAAGGTTTTTTCGGGTTACGAATGTTTTTTTCGGCGCGAAATTCAAACCGCAAAGCGCGGCTAGCGGCTTTCCAGCGCTAGCCGCTAGCCTTTTCGGGTTGCGAAATTACTCGGGTTACGAACGGAGCCGCGGAACGAATTAATTTCGTAACCCGAGGGACTACTGTATACATTAATTGATATATACATCTTAATATACAGTGGGCCCATGGTATCTGCTTGGGTGTGGTTCCAGGACCCCATCCCGCACTCCATGGATACCAAAATCTCTGTATGTTCAAGTCCCATTATATACCATGTTGTAGTAAAATAGTTTCCCTTATTTAAAATGGCAAAATCAAGGTCTCCTTTCAGGATTATTATTTTTTTAATATTTTCAAGCTGTATATGCAAACAATGAATCTCATAAAATAATATATATATTCTAAGATGCACCATACATAAAATCATTATGCAGCCTCTTCCTAAATTACTGTAAAGACATTTTTAAATAGACAAGCACTAAATGTAAAACAAATTAAATGATTCTGTGTAGCATGATTTTTTTTTTAAAGTCTATTTGAAAGTGAAGCCAGATAATTCAAAGAGTGAGTTGTGGCTCTATTTCCCAGCATGTGTAAAGAGAAAAACTTAGTTTACTGATCTGATATTGGAACATAATATACATATTAGTTGAATACCTCAGGAACCAAGAGGCTCTGGCTTAATTTAATTATTTTTAGCAATGCTTTTTCCTACTAGCTGGAGGTTGAAATAATTAGAATAGAGCAATGTTAGCAAATACTATCTCTTGATATGTTCATTGATGGCCTGCCTGACAAAGATAGCATTCTCTCTTTTCTATGTAGTACTTCTAACCAGGGCTACCCCAAAATGTTTTGTTGCCTGAAGTGAAGGACAAGATAGCACCTCTCTTGTTCCATGTACTGGACAGTTGAATCTCGGAGCATGACTGCGAATGGGACACTGTGGTTCATCTTCTCTGAGGATAGCATGCCAGGCTAGGACCACAGCTCTGTCTTCCAACAGGTAGGGATGAGCAGAAGATGAAAGCTACTTCCTTCAAACTCTCCAGCACTGTCATCTGGGGCACCTGCCTCTTTCTGCCTAACAGTAGCTGGCCCTACATCTACCCTTTCTTGTATCTGCTTTTAGCATTAAGAAGCATTTTAGTATTATCAAGGTGGGAGTCAATTATGGAAGCAAAGGAGGGGGAAGAAAGTCTGGAGAGGGAATGACAGAGAAATTTCTTAATTCTTGATATTATTATTATTAACCTTTATTTATAAAGTGCTGTAAATTTATCTCTAGGACTGTTTATCAGTTTACATAAAGCAGGAGGGCAGTCTTGCTTTGCTTCCTTTTGCTTCTGTCATTTCCTTGTCTCTATTATCTTTTGAGAAAGTTGTGTTCTGTAGAGTTTCTATATGCAAAGCTTCTATCTGTGAGCTGTTAATAAATAGATTGTCATTCTGTGCAAAATGGTAGATATTTTTGTCCTTTTTATATATATTGTTGAGTTCAATTTTCATGGGCTCTTTGAGTTTGAGAAGTTTGGCTGGATCATACCTTTTTCACTTTTCCTTCAATAGGAGAGCAAGCCAAATATTAGTATATGGTATAGCTACAAAAACAGATATGTGGCACTTGCAGAAAAGTACTAAGCCAAAGATCACATTACGGAAGAGGCTCTTCTTTTCAGTTTAACAAATTCATTTTAACATTGTTTCATCACAACAGAAAATACACAGTTTTGTCACTAAAGGGCATGGACTTTCAGAAACCTGAGCATTAAAATATAGATATCAAATAAGAAAAACACAGACTTAAATCCAAATCCAAATCCAAACATAAAGGCTAGCTCCAACTACAATTGTCCCACTGACTCAATTGCTGAATGGCATTAAGTCGATAATGATGTAAATCCAATTGATATATTCTGTTTGGATCTTGCAATTGAATTTAGGCTATAGTTGTCAGATGCTAATGGGAATACTAAAGTTATTCCATTTTAAGACTAAAACGTGAAATGTCAAGGAACAGTTTAAATGGCTTGAAAATATAGTCAAGCAGAACAGAAGATTGCAATGAATATTTCATAGATATATTTAAGTGTAATATAAAAATCCCTTTCAATGTATAGAAAAAAACAGAAAGGAAACTTATTAGTACACCATGTACATTCATGTATATTCATTTACTGAAATGGTTTGCAACTTATTTTGTAGCACTAAAACGCTAATCCTATGAGTTGCATCTCTCACTCTCATACATACCAGTAAAATATGAAATAACACAAGGAAGTTGGAAATATCTATTTCAGTTTTACCAGTAACATTGAATAATATATTAACAATGAAAAAACGTGACTTAGCATAGATCAATTGTGTAGATAACAAAATCAGAACAAAATCCATTCTCATTAATTCCTCTGAAATACAAATAGAGCCAAATCTGCTTTGAGCATCTGAAGCAGAGCAGAAACCTCTCAGCAGGGCTCTGAATATGCTGCAGTTCTGTGGAAGAGGCAACCAAATACTTGACTTTATTTTAAAACAAACACATAGGGAAGGGATACAGGATTCAACCCCCTGAGAATCTCAGCTCTGTTTTTAGTTAAATTCTGCAAGTCATAATTAAAATTATTCAAAATAATGAAAATTTGTCCAATTTATATAATATGTAGTTCACACAATTAAGCTCTGCTTGGCAGATAATTTTTATGTTAGCTTTTTAAAACTACAGCCCTGAGCATTAACATGGACATTACACTAAAGCCCTGATGTAACTGCACCTTCTTACTTAGAATAGTGCCCAGTCACTTTCATCCATGGGCTGAAACAGATGGTCCTGAAGGGCTGCCCTGGAGAAAGCCAGGTCAGGGCCAGGGCAACTGCATGCTGCAGTCCCAATCCAGCTTTTTACCAGCCCAAAAAGAGGTGGCAAAATACTGCTCCTTTTTAAGTAAACAAAAAGCCAGCTTTTCCGTCACTGCCGCAGCTTTGCAGTGTTTTTGTGATGTGCAGTGTATAAACAGCATGCTGCCGGAGTGCCACAAAACTGCCCACCATGTGGGCGGATGGGTGGCATCAGAGTGTGCAGCATCTAAATGCCATGCTCTGACACTGCCACCAAACCAGCGCAAAGGGGCAGTCTGTTTCACCCCTATGTTTTGGTTACTTCTTACTTCACCTTTTTAACCTCTCTACATACTACTAGTATGTCTGAGTGCTAAAGGCGGGTTACAGACCGCCATTTAGTACGTATTCTATACGTACTAGGGTTAGGAAGGGGCGGTGCTTCGGCACCCCCCTAACCCTAGTACGTATAGAATACGTACAAGATGGCGGCGTCCTGTTCATATGGGTGCCGCCATCTTTACATATCGGACGCTGTGCGTCCGAACGTGTCGCGGCGCTAATGACGTCGCGAATGCGCCCCGGCGCCTCGCGACGTCATTAGGGCGCCGCAAGAAGAAGCTCCATTTTGGAGCTTCTTTTTTGCTCCGTAACAGAGCCGTGCGGTTTGGCTGCAGCGGCTCCCTTACGGAGCAAACAGCGGCGGCGGCAAACCGCCTCAAAGCAGTGGTCTATAACCCGCCAAAGACAGCTAAAAAAAACTCCTGCTAATGGAAAGGCTGGGTACCCATCTACTGACAGGGTTTGGTCATAGGGCTACATTACATCTACAATTTAAGTGGCATCAGTGCCATGTGTACATTAACAATCAACATAAAGTACTGGTTCAGACTTTAAAAACTTTGCATAATTTAGAACCTGCATGCCTTGCTGAGTGGCTTCTCTCATTTATTTAATATATAATCAAAGCTTGGTATTTTCTATAACAACAACAAACTTTATTACAGCCATTTGGCCAGCACAGGTATTTTCTATAGTAACACTGAAACTGTGGAATTCTCTTCCCATTCTAACAAGATCTGGGTGTCTAATTTTTAGCTTACAAATTATGGTACTTAGAACTGTATAGGGATTCTGACTATTTCATTCATTTTTATTTTTGTATATGGTAGCAATTTGTGCATTCTGGAAAAGCAATACACAAATATAAATTATACATACATACAGTTGCATGTACCGTATGTATGTGTAGTATACAACTAGAATCTTGTTGGTGCACCAAACCAGCAGGCAAAAAGAGGTTGTGGGCACCGTGGCCATGCAAGAAGGTTAAAGAAAGTAATTGTCACTAGGAAGAAATGCTTCCAGTTCCAAATAGCTTACTTCTTGAGTGTGGAGCATTCCTCAAAACCAGGTTGCTCTGGGAAAGCTGACTTGGAAAATCACCTGTGCTACAGAACTAGTAATTTCCCCATCCAGCCTTACCAGAACCTCCTGGCTCAAGAACTAACTGGAACCCAGCAATGGAGAAAATGGGTTTTATCTTCCTTTACAGCTACTGTCTGATCCTAGAAAAAGTTCAACTGCTAGTGTAAACAGGCTGTTATACTAGCATAATGCAGGCTTCCAGCCCACATGTATGTATCTGGTGTAGAAATGAGCACTATAAATGTCATGTTTCTGAAACATCAAAAATTATAATGCTGCAATGTAATGTTTTATTGGTGTCAAGTCAACCAAGATATTGAAAGGTTGTCACATGACAAAGAATAATGGTCTAGATTATTCAAATTCAGTTGACTGAAAACCATTAAAACCATGAATGGGTTAAAACCAGATCCAAACTGGCTCTGACATAACATAGAACATAAAGTTATAATCATAATCTACTGAAGCTGGCCGTTCCAGTCTCTATCTTCTACACACATACACCCCTTTGCCTCTTGGCATTGACTCTGTCCTGTTGAGCTGGTGGAATCTTGAACAAGATCAGTTAAAAAATTGACATACATCCTTCCGCAATGAAAACCATACACTTGAGAATGATTTACACTCTGTCTTCCATTCACCTACAAATCTGAAAATCAGAACTATTACCTGGACTTTGTTAAAACAAAATAAATTCTATTTTTGAGCCACTGAGACTTGTGAATCATATATATATATATATATATGAGGATGCAAAAACTCAGCCAGATTTCTTATAGGATCTCTGACATTAATTAGAAGTTTGTTCACTGAAACAGCAAGAATTGCTGAGAATTAAATGTGAGTTGTGTAAAGAACTGACACACTGTGATGGTTAAGCAAAAGAAAACAGTGGACATCTGTGGGTACCTCCTTCATTAGATGGCCTTGTTACCTCACTGGAATAAGAAAATATAGAACCATCTGACTTGTCATCTCCAACGCCAGAAGTACTGGTAGAATATAAATGTTGTTTATTGTAACGTCTTGCTTTTTCTACAAGAAGAAACAATACTTAAATAAATAGTTGTATGATAAATTAGTAAAGAAAAAAAGACACTAACAAAAATAGAGAAACAGGGCAGACAACAATATGTTGTGATTTAGAGTCCTCTAAAATGTACAAGAAAAGGCAATTATCCATACAAACATCAAAATACTGGATTACATAGCCACATGCAATCTGTTAATATACAACTGCTTTCCCAAGACATTCCACTGCCTGTCCAAAAGGTTGCACTGCACAATTTCAAGGGATGGAATACAGATCCTTTACAATGTTAAGACTTTTGTCATAGCAGAGAAAAATGAATTGCTGTTTTTATTCAACCTGTCATATAAAGCAATCTAATAATCCACATGCAAAATTAACCTAACATTTTACAGGGATAGCTTGTTATATGCATTTAATAATGAAGAAAATCCACTTCTTATATCACACACACTACATTTGAAAAGTTTGTGTCAGTTTAGACCTCAGCAAATTGTTCCATGCAGACTACTAATGGGGATAAAACCATGTGCAGGAAGTGAAATCCAATCCAGCTAATCCACGTGCATTTAGCTTATGACACTTTATATTAATGTGGCCACTGCAAAAAAAAGTGCCTTTGTGTATACATAAGTCATTTCTGAAATCCAGCAGCTGTATTGTTAGATGCTCTATGTTAAATATTACTTTTACAACTACTACCAGGCATTGGGGAAAAGCCATGATTTGAAAAGTACCAGAAAGCATATGTAGACTCTTAGACTGAATATTGTCTTCCAAAGGGTCAATGTCGAAGATGGAGCCAGGATCTGTGCGCCAAATTTTGAGGTCTTGCCCAAAAAGAAATGATGAGACAGAAGGTGTGGAAAGTAAATGCACAAAGATCTGATCAACTGTTTTCTTATGCAAATAAATCTTGTAGCAACTGTGAGACTAACTGAGAGAAATAAGTTGGTAGCATAAGTTTTTGTACACTAAGTTTACTTCAGGGGTAGGCAAACTTTTTGAGCCGGGGGCCGGGTTGCTGTCCCTCAGACAACTGGGGGGCCGAAGCCAAAAAATAAATAAATAAATAATTTTTTAAAAATTTAAATAAATAAATAAACTGGGACAAATGTAGGACAAAATTTTCAAATGGTGGACACTTTTAAGTGGAGGACACGCGAAAAAATTTGCTGATTTTTAAAAAAATGTTAATATAAATGCATGTTTCTGAGGCTTCTATAGACAATTGCCCCTGCGTGTGAGAGGCCAAAGGCCCCGGCGGCAATCCGCGGCAGGACTGGGCTGGGGCCAGTCCCAAGGCCTCGCCGGGCCGCATCCGGCCCGCGGGCCGCAGGTTGCCTACCCCGGTTTACTTCATCAGTTGTTTTGTAAAATTGATTGCTACTCCTTTTTTCCCCTCAGCTAAAGTTGGAAGAACTATGTTTTGTGAAGATCATCCTTCTGTAGCCAAAACAAAGAGACACACATGTCCTGAATAGCCAAGGGACAAAATTATGGTATTCAGCATGCCTTATCTCTACATTTGTACCTTAGGTGTTATTTTTCCGGGGGGGGGACCCAAATGAATCCATTCCAATAAAAAAATTGTTGCTTTATTAGCTTGAAAACAAGGTGCGCGCTTCCTACATTCCTTGTTTTCAAAAAAAATTGCTAGGTAAGGTTGCTGTCACCACAGTGATCAGCAAATGCAGTAGCAGTGGCCAGAAAATTAGGCCAAGGGGGCCCATGTAGCTTGCATACTACCCACTCTTAATTTATTTTATATAGGCTGATCCATGAAACATTAAGTTTATTTATATTACTATAGCCAAGAAACACTTTTCTATCTTACCATTTTTTGCACAAGTAATTTGTTCCCTGTGATATTTCATTATTTCAGCTATTTCCCCCCTGTCTTATATGCTTCAAGTAACATACAAACTGAAAAGGATTGTCTGATTTCCTATCAGATTATATGCAAACAATAACCAGATAAGTTAAAATTTAAAAACATAGAAACTGTTGATAAAATCTAAAGGGAGTTAAGAATTGTTGTGTTCTTTGAAAGGCATTGCTTCAGTTCCAAGTTCTTATCACCCAATTTTTCCAACTGATTGCTCTGCAATGGGAACTGAAAAGCTACAGTATTTTCTCCTTCTTCACCAGCTGTATTTTCTCCTTCTTCACCAGCAGCATTCAGTTCCTGATTTTGTTGCGCCACGTTAGGAAGCCAATAAGACAATTCAGCTTTGAATTTGCCAATGAATTTATTAAAAATAAATACCAACAAAGCATGTTGCATGCCTTTCAAAAATGTAAACACAACATGGCATCAGATGCTTACTGATCCTCTCCAGGTTGCACTTTTAGATAACCTTTCCATGAAACAGGTCCATTCATTCAAATATTTTAACAGACTCTGCGACTTATGCTGCTATGATCAAAAGTAAGCCAAACAGGAAGAAGGAGTAGGAGTAGGAAACAGCTTCCATGGCTACAGGTTTATTTCCAGGCACAACTCATGACGTATAAAACCCTACAAGGCTTATGTCCACACCATTTGAAAGTCTCTATCTCCCCATATGAACCTGCCACACCTTTAAGATCTTCAGGGAAAGGTTTTCTCTTGGTGCCACCACCATCACAGGCTCACTTGGTGAGGACATGAGAGAGCCTTGTCAGTGGCTGCTCCCACCCTCTTGAACTCTCTTCCATGGGAGGCTAGGCTGGCTTCCTCCCTGCTTTCTTTTCACTGGCACGTAAAAACATTCTTACTTAAGTGAGCTTTTTAATGCTTAAGCAGGGAAGGTTTTTTTATGTAATGTATGTTTTATCTGTTTTTAACTTTTGTATGGTGGCTAAATGGTTAAATACCGGTACTGTAGCCACTCACTCAAAACTACAAGGTTGCGAGTTCAAGACCAGCAAAAGGGCTCAAGCTTGACTCAGGCTTGCATCCTTCCGAGGTCACTAAAATTAGTACCCAGATTGTTGGGGGCAAATTAGCTTACAGTTGTAAACCGCTTAGACACTGCTTAGGCGGTATGAAGCGGTATATAAATGAAGCTTGTTTGTTTTGTTTGTTTAAATCAGTTTTATAGTATTCCATTATGGTGATTTTAAATAGGTTTTAAAACTTTATAAAAACATTTTTAATTTGTTCTTAGGGAAGCCACTTTGGGTGCCATCCTGGGAGAAAAGCAGCATATAAATAAAATAAATGAATAAAATAAATAAATTTTCTAGGATGGTACTCCAATCAGTGACTGATCTTCAAAAACATTTGTTTGCAAATTTACAAGCTAACAGTCTTGCTGACAGCCTTTTCTGTCTTGTAGAAATTATTTTCCCAAACCTCTGCTTTACTCCTGGAATCAGAGTTTATTTTGTCATTTTGTTCTTTGGTTCGCTATTTTATTACATTTTATGGTACCCTATTTTTAACTGCAAACTGCCTTCAGTACCTGCTTGGTAGAGAGCTACTGTATGTTTTACATAAAATACATAACTCCTGCCACAAGGCCATTCCCAGAGGTTGGTCTATATTAACAGCTATCATAGTGGATGTTAGAAAAAATTACGTTATGACTGGTCAATGTGAGATGTGTCAATTCAATCACTTGCAGGACATATTCGGGTTGCTAGGGAAATACCCAATATCAGTGGTAATGTTCACACAGAGATTTCTGTACAATATCATTGGGATAATTTTGGGTACACGGAGAGTAATTCTTGAATTACAGAGACATCAAGGGCAGTTATACACATTTTAAGAAAAAACTCTTTCTTTTCAGTCATAAGTTAGAGAACAAGACTATGCCTGTCAAACTTGAAGAATACATATAGGCTTCAATCCTACTGTTAATCCTGACTAGAGAAGAACCACTGAATCTGTGGGATTACCTATACATTGGCTTACCATTCTAGAATTGATGGAACAGGTCTACTCTAGTTTGAACTAGGATGCCATCCACAATGTGTTAAAAACATGATGAAAATGAAATATGTAACCCCTTACCCCCCCCACCTCAAGACCCACTGGTAAAGTGGCCATATGGCTTCGGTCCAGCTTATCTGAGGGAATGCCTCTTCCCATACAATCCTTCCTGCACTCTCAGGTCCTCTGGGAAGAATCTCCTGCAGTCCAAGAAAACGAGACTGGTATCGACTTCCCAGAGGACATTTTCTGTTGCCGCTCCAAAAGTCTGGAATGACCTGCTGGAAGTGATGCACCATATAACATCTTTGGAGGCTTTTTAAAAGGCAATAAAAATGGATCTCTTCTGGCAGGCCTTCCCAAATTGAACTCCTCTGAATGTTCACTCTCCAGCTGGGAATTATTGTTTTTAATGTTATTTTAAGGTGGGAGGGAGATAGGGAATTGGATTTTAAATGCTTTGCTATGTTTTTACTTGTGGTTTGCTGTGTTCTATTTTTATTGTTATTATGTTTGTTGTTACCCACCTCGATCCAATACAGGAAGAGGTGGGATACAAATAAATATTATTAATAAATTAATTATTAATATGGCATGACTGTTGCTTTGTGGGGATTTTCCAGGACCTGTTGAAAAGAAGCATTAAAAAAACAATTTGTAGTTTCATGTGTTACCTAAATAGGCTCAAATACAGTACAAATAGCTTAGGAACATGATGCATCCCATTTTTAAAGCATAATGCATCCAATTTTCATTTCAATATGTATACAGATCAACTGTTCAAGCTCCCAAATAAATATAATGCTTTTTTTTTTGTTTTTTTGTGTTTTTTTTTGCAGCAATGAAAACCTGAAGGAGGCACTGAAATTGTGAAGCTGAATTCCTTTTACAGTAACCTACATGAAAATGTCAAATGGCAATTTCTTCTGTGATTACTTTCATTTTTAAAAGTAAGTTATAAGTATTAATAATTGGTGCTTCATATTAAGGATTTAAGTACTTTTTATATTATGCCTTTCTCTCTCTCTCTCGCTCTCTCTCTCTTTCGCCTTTAAGCTTTTGTGGAGCAAATTAATGCTTGATTAGAATTCCTTTCATCTTATCATCTGTTATGTTAATTAATATTCTCGTTACTTCAGAGGTGACTGCAATTAGCAATTCTGCTGGAGAACAATTATTGTCTGACAACCCAACACTGACCTACCATTTTAATCTGAAAAAGAAATCGCGTACGATGTAGAAGTATATAACATCAAATAGAGATAAAACTGCAATTAAATAGAATGGGGGGGGGAATTAATAACAGAGCACAATTACTCTGGTCACAACGAAATATCAGCAGATCTGGCCCACACAAATGACTTTGAGTTAGTAAAACATATAGATTAACTTACCCACAATTATTCCAGGTCTCCTGTCCATTTCCACTATATGTGGATGAACACCTTTATAGGCAGCATCACTAACCACCTGGGTATTTCTTCTCACCCGTTCAGTCACAGGATCATCCACTATTGGAGTGAAACCTCTGCCTTTTGTCTTCTCAAAATCTTCATGGTACTTGACCTGGGGAAGAATAAGAATTATTTTACTGCTCAATGGCAAGGAGCATTAATAACCACAAAAGGATGAAGCACTTCCATCTTCCCTATTGCTGGGCATTGCCATTTTTCTTTGCATATTACTCAAGCAACTAACAATAACAGTGCAATTATTCATTAGCAGTTTATCTACTAACATATGTTTCATTTCAGGGATCTTCCTTAAGAATATTCTCTGAAGTAATTACATTTTGCACATATATAAAGAGTTCCATGCATTTTTAATATGTTTAGCATCAATCAGTTGCATTCACGTGCAGGTGATGGTATTACAATTCTTCCAAAAGAGCACACATTTCAAACAAATTCAAAATCAAATGCTGTGGACCCATCCCTAAATTAGTACCATCATTACCAAGGCTTTACAAATATTTGTAAGCATTTAAAAAGCAGTCTCATACTGTCATGGATACCACACACTCGCACATAAATAACCTTGCAAGCAATGACAATCAGAGTACCAACATTCACAATTGCACTTGCACGCACAAATCAGAGACATGCATGGGCACAAGGCAGTGTGTGTATCACCCTCTCTAGTAAAACTCTGGGATGCAGAGAGAGAATGTGAAATGTCTTTAAGGAGTCAGACAGTGAATCATTAGGAAAATAACTTTATTAGTATTGTAGAAACAAAACACATTATTAATATGCAGGTAGCAAATTCACCCCATCAATCACTGTGTAAGAAAAAATTAGTCCACACTTTTGTGGTGTGTGCTAGTTATCTGGATTAATGAAGGGCACGATCCAGTCAATAGTAAAACGTTATTTAGAAAATGCTAGTTACATGGAGAATGTACCCTACCATTGAAATGTTGTTTTGCGTCTCTTTGACATGCCTTAGCTCAGGTGTGTCTAGAATCATACTAGGTCTACCTTTCATCTCTTTCTGATCTCTGCTGTACTTGACCTGAAAAACACAGTATCATCACCACACACAAAGTTTTTGAGTACACAGATGGTCATGAAAACCATGCTTAATAGGCTGTGAAAGTTATCCTCTTTTAATTTCTTGGTAATGACCATTACAGTGGTCTACCAAAACCTGAGTATCATTGACATTGGCTAGAATTTATCACACTTTGAATGGCTAGTACATAATACAAAAAGGAACAATTTTAAAAACAGTAGCAGTCATTAAAAAAAATAGTTGGATGCACACACAAAACAGATTTCTCAAGATTTGATTATGAGATAAGACCAAGCCAGATAGATAAACACAGTTTTTTACAGGATTTTTAAAGAAGATTTAAAAATTCATATATAAAGGCATTAATTTCAGAAAAACTCATTTTTATTTAATCCAAAACAAGAAAACTAAAAAAAGAAGAGACAAAAAACTTGCCGAGCTGATAATTTCTTGATTCTTCTTGACTCTCTCCATTTCAGGAGTAACACTCACAGAAGTAGCTTTACCAAGCTGCCCTTTGTAGTAAACCTATTAATTTACAGATTAAAACATAAAAGGTAATACTGAAACTGATCTATGATAAACAGTATACTCAATTAAACACCATCTGCAGTTTAAATTCCAGATGTTCCAATTAGTTGGTATTTATTAACACTTGAAACTGAAGGACAATTGTTTGGTAAAATATGCACACACAACAGTATTACTAATTTTAAAATAATTTACTTTGAGATACAGATCTCTAGATACTGTTACTGATGTGCAACCTCTACTAAGATCACTGTGAATTTGCATTGTGATTACTGGACGTGTTCAAAGAAAAGGTTTTCCTATTAACACTCATTCCCAATAACAAACCATATCATAAACCATTCCCTGCTCATCATATTTAATACAAATTGAATGTTTGTTTCATTTCGGTGTTCATGATGAAGTCAAACACTTTGCAGATCTGAAGGATATTAGAAAAAGTTGCCAAATCGAATAGCAGATTCTGGAATCCTAAAGAAGAAACTGAAGAAACAAAGATGCACAAAAAGGAAGTACACGTCATACATACATTTCTATATGTAACTACAAGTTACATGCAAATTCATTAGAGGCTGGTTCTTTTTTATCCCAATTAGTACAGTAGCTTCGGGATGGAAAAACTAAAAGCAGAAATGTACAAAGAGTTCTTAATTTTTCTGTTGTCTAGCACTTTTCTCCTGTCAGCCTCTACTACTACTACCACCACCACCAGGAGTTTCAAATGTATGTCTAGAAAAATATCTTTTGCTACAGAGTTATAGGGCCATTCAGTTTGGGAGAGAGGAAAATCTTGTTGTCCCAACCCAAAGAAAAGGCTGCCTAGTGATAACCAAAGACAGGGTCTCCTCTGTGGTAGCAGAACTCTGACTATGGAATCTTCTCATTCAAGAGGTATGTGTGTGTTTGCATTCAAGTCTCCTGCTGACTTATGGTGATGCCATGAATTTCAAAGTGTTTTCTTTGGCAAAGGTGGTTTGCTAGTTCTGAAATACAGTTGGCCCTTCATATCCACAAATTCTTTACCCATGGATTCAACCATCCAAGGCATGCAAATATTCAAAAAAATATAAATTCCAAAAAGCAAACCTTGATTTTGCCATTTTACTATGCCATTGTATTTAATGGGACTTGAGCATGCATAGATTTTGGTATTTACAGGGGATCATAGAACCAAGGGTACACTGTATAGCCTACAGCAACAGGCATTCATTGATAGTCTTCCATCCAAGTATTGACCAGGGCTGATCCTGCTTAGCCTCTAAGATCAGACAGGGTCTGGTGCCTTAGAGTATTTAGGCCTCCACCCAAGAGGTATGCCCGGTGCCAAATCTACTGGCATTTCATCATCTGGCTAATACCTATCTATTTATTAAGACATATAAGAATGGTCATTGTTGATCTCTGTCTAGTATGTGTTTCTATCTGCAGATTATGTATTGATTTTATTAGATGTTCATGCTGTATTATTATTTCATTAATGTTTCTTGAATTGTTTTAATATTGTTTTGTTTCCTGCTTTGTGATCGTTATGAAAAGTAGGCTATAAATAGAACTGAATAACTAATTAAATATATTCTTTGATACAGTGCTTGAGCATCCGCGTTTTTTCCCTTATGCAGGGGGAGGGGGATCCTGGAACGGATTCTCCGCATAAGGGAAGGGATGACTGTACTTTAGAAGTTACCTTTATATTCCCTTTGTTTTTTCACATTACACTTCAATAGTAATGATGATGACACATTATTTATACAAAGGAGCACTACTAAAACTTACTGCACTAATATTTTGCTGATTTTTCTTTACTCGCTCCATTTCAGGAGTCTCTGTTAATGCTGTGCCAGCAGCACCTATCCCCTTCTTGTAGAATACCTTTATGAAACAAAAAGAAAAAATAATAATAAGAGACACTAGCACAAATAACTGAGGAGGTGGAAACAGGCAAAATTCTAAATGCTAGAATACATTTGTGCTCATTGTTTGGGGATGTTTCAGTTTTAAATGCAAAAAGCTTTCAGAAGATAGTTGAGGGTCTCATGTATCACCCAAGAAAGGAGAAGAAAGTCTGTCATTCTTGAGCCTCGGATCCTTCAATTATTATTGGACCCTTTCACAGCATAGCACACTGATTCCACTTTAAGTGTCATGACATCCTATAGAACTGGTGTCTGTAGTTCAGTGAGGGACTAGAGCTGTCTAGCTGAGAATTCTAAGTACTCCTCCCAAAACTGCAAACCCCAGAATACCATAGGATGGAACCATGGTAGTTAAAAGGCAGGTATTCTGTCTGAGGCTGTTGAACAAAGCACATGGCCAATAAAAACCAGCCACTGGCTATTCCAACCGCAATTCAACTAAGACTGTGATAACTGCATGGCCCACTCCAAAAGTGAGCCGCTTCCACTGTCCCAAATTGGCCATCACCAAGAGCCAGTTATTATTCCAAAGGACCAGATCATGGTGTTGGGGCAGCTTCCTTCCGCTTTGGAGGCATGCATTCTACACCACACCTTCACAGCTCTGGAAGCTGCTTTATGTAGCCTATATGTTTCAAGCCAGTGTTAACCAGTATTAACGATCATTCAAAGTAATGTCAAAGTTTTTAAGCTGAAAAGTGATATGATAATAAATGTGAAAATATAAATAGAATTATTTTAATCCCAAATTTATTAATTTTCAACCCAACTTGGATTGGTTTGAATATCTGAACAGTGTAAAAGTCCTCAAATATCTCAGAATTTGTAAAAAGAAAAAAAATACTGTTCCCATCCAAAGGATACACATGTCCATATTCAGAAATGTTTTGTAATCTGGATTTCCTGCATGGCAAGGGATTGGACTGGATAGCCCTTGTGGTCTCTTCCAACTCTATGATTCTATGAGTCTATGTAATGAAAGCAGCTTAGATCTAATGGTAAATCATGGTTTTCTGTTACATGAACAAGTTCCAGAGAACGTCAGTATCATATGATCTCCTACTTTCTTTCATAAATTCAAGAAGTGTTTGCTTCCAATTTTAACCAAGCCATGGTTCCCTGTGATATCTGAGTTCAGAAAACTGGCATGGTTAAAACTACGGTTAGTCATAATCACAGTATAGTTTCAAATCCTAGCTTTTCATCAGTAGGTTTAAACAAGGTTAACCCAGAGTGGGCCTTTGCACTCAACGACTAGACAGTGCTATAGTTTGGAAAAGTCACTGCAAGCATGCAGAAACACATTTCCATAGAAACATGTGTTCTGACTAACATGGGCACCTACTGAATGATACTAAAAAAAACCCCACAAAAAACAAAAACAAATTGGGTTTTTGTAAAATAATAATAATAATAATTTTTGAACAATTCCGTTTGCAGAAACATACCTAGTTTTGTACAGAAATAATGAGTTTGTGTGCACATATGCACATGCACACACTGCTTTTCTTGCTAGTAACAGTTGTATTTGAAAAATGCAGGTTTGTACAAATCCTACAACTGGTGTAAAAAAAACCTACAAGTATTTGTGCACAAATTGTTTTTGCTACACTTTGTGATATGCAACTACTGGGTAAAAACTATATAGAAATATTCATTTTCTCCTCCAACAGGGAGAAAAGTACAGAAATTAGTCATCCTTGAAATTATTAATCCCATAACCTAATGTAATGAACATTTTTTCTTCTCCAGCACACCAAAGTATGATTCTCTCCTCTTTCTATATCTTCACTGGTATCAAACAATTACTATTATAGCAAGACAAGGGCTTTTGCCAAGAAAGCAGTAAATAAAGTCTTGCTTTTATTGTTCCACAAAAATAAAAAGTTCTACATAGCCTAAGAGCCAAACATTTAAAAACTATTCCGAATCCCTGGAATATCATCGCCTTGTTTCTGAAAGATTCCAATGATTACCAGGCTTTACAAGCTAATTATTTTAGCCGAGATTCAGGATAGGAAAATTGGGGCCCTCTTCCTGTCATTGCAACTCCTGCTACACCCTTAAAATCTACTCCAGTGGGCTTGCCAGTTGCTTCCGCCAAATGTTTTCAAAGAGTACAGGTTTTAGGAGGGAGAAGATTGGCGATTCCACTGAAAGCAGTAAAGAGTACACAATTGGATCCTGGCCAGTCTTTTAAATTCTAGCAAGCTAAATTACATTAGATACCCAAAATAAATTCTGAAGGAAGTCTCTTAAATGGAAAAAAATTAATGTTCTGTATAATTCAAGTAACATAGAAAAGTGAACCAGACTGAATAGTAAGAAAAGATCTCATGAAACCCTGCCTTTACAACATGGACAGGATATTTTATATTTATATGAGAACTGGTGTCAAAATTTATTTAAAAATCAATAAATCACATCATTTGTGACAAATCACATGGACACACTATTTGGGTTATTTATTTATTTTTTAAAAACTAGAATGGTTCAAACAATTATTCTTTCCAAGCCTCAGCTGCTTTTTAATGTATTAGATTAATTGGGTTGCCAATTCAATCCATTAACATCCAAATAGTAACGTAACGTTTACCAAACAGACCATACAGTTTGGGGGCAATGAATGGTACACTTCCATAGTTCTATGATAGTGGTTTTTATCCTTTTCTATAACAGGGACTCCCTCGAAATATCTTTTGTTGCTGAAGACCCCCAAGACTTAACTCAAGATTTAAAATCCTAAAGTACATAAAATACTGTACTTACTATACTCCTTAACTTGGGGCAACTAGGATTGCCTTTTGGTCCACATGTGCTCCACCCTCAGGAGAAAAAGGCAGGGAGAGTGAGCAGGCCCCTAGGGAGCATCGCAGTGGTGGCAGGAAAAGAGGGGGGTCTCATTACTCAGGCCGCCCTCCCAGATTCCTTCCCTCCACCATGCCAGGTACCTCCACATGTAATCCAGTCACATGAGAGAGAGGCAGAGGAAGTGATCAAGCTCCAAAGGGCCCCACAGACCCCCTGTCAGGGCAAGGTGACTCCTTAGAAGTCCACAGGTTAAGAACCACTGTCCTGGGATCCATGCCAGTTCATAAGATAGTGAGAAACTAAGACGTATGCTACTACTTACAGAACTGATATTTCTCTGTGTTTTTTTAACCCTTTCGATTTCAGGAGTGTCAGGCACAGCAGAATAGGTACTCATCATCTTTTCTGCTTCATTTTTGTACCTTTTCTGTGAAAACAAATACATACAAACACACACACATACACACACAATAGGAATGCACCAGAAATTGAAACATGAACATAAATATATGTAAATCTAATCTAAAACCACTTGTAAACACTGCCTGATTGTGGTAACCTGAACCTTAGTATAATTAAAGTCTAAATTGTTGATTGCAGACTAGCATCCACATGTTAAAGCAAGTGCACTGGCATAACCTAATTCCTTAAAAAAACAATTCAGATCAGAACAAAGTGAGCAATCCTGTACATAAAAAAGCATCCCTGAACTAAATACAACTCTTAATTATTCTTCATTCCTTACACACCTGGCTGGCTATTTCAGAAGCTTTCTTTGCTCGCTGTATCTCTGGGATATCTGTGCCCACTTGCATTCCTTTCCCTTTGATTTCAGTCTCCAGGTGCTTCATATATTCTTTCTGCAAGAAATGGCACGTTAATGAATTCTTAGACACACAATATCTTTAGGCTTTCATATCCATACAGCTGGACAAATTATGTGTGCTCCTTTCAAAGCATTGCTTGCAACACAAACTAGATTCCTGATGCCTGGCTGTGCTTCTGTGGGATTCACTTTTTATTTTCTATACATTCTACTTTCAAAAGGATTTTGTCAAAACACATTTTTAAAAGCCCATTGTATTTTACTGTAAATGCCATTGAAGTGCTGCATCTTGCACTAACCTGGCTTGCAATTTCATAAGCTTTCTTCGCTCGTTGTATATCAGGAGTATCCATGCCCACCTGCATTCCTTTCCCTTTAATTTCCATTTCTAGATGTTTCTTGTATTCTTTCTGTGAAAGACAGAACAAGCAATACTCAGATCTACAGTAGTGCAAGCTTTTATACAGATCCTGCTTTAATCTGTGTGCTTTTATTAAATAACACCCTTGAAGGTCAAAATGTCTTTTTACACACTCAGAACTGTGGCATATCTGATATGCCTCCCCCCCTCAAGAAGATAACTTAACATAAAAAGGACGAATATTTGAAATCAGAGTATTGTAGCAATGTTTTAAGAGTTAAGGATCTAAAATGAAAATATTTAAGAATGTTCTCATAATCTCAAATCAGGTCTCAGATTCAGATTTGATAAAACTGAATATTATGGACAGTGGCCATAATCCAGAAAAGGTAGCAACAGCAATTCACCCATTAGTGGAAACATGAACATATTTAGAAATGCACTGATTGTGACATTAAATGCAAATAAGAATGAAAATAACTCCTATTCAGTGTTTCAAGAAATGAGTAGTCTTACAACTTAGCAAGTTTCATTGTCCCTCTGCCAACATCTGCACCACCCAAAAGTCCTTCATCGTGGACCTAGTATTTTTCCCATTAAAGCTAATATCATTAAACACTGTAACCCATCATAAGAGGGGGAAAGCAATTTATTTTTGCTCAGATGACAAATGAAAGAACAACAAACACCAGCTTCTACTTGTAAAATCACGTATATATTTTGTGTAAGCTGTCAAAGCAATATTTTATACAGGGTTATAAATAGTGAAATTCCATTGAACAAACCTGGCTTGCAATTTCAGAAGCTCTTTTAGCTCTTTGAATTTCAGGTGTATCTGTGCCCACCTGCATTCCTTTTCCTTTAATTTCATTCTCAAGATCCTTTTTATATTCTTTCTGTGAATGCAAAATTCAGAATGAGACATATTGAAAAGGTAAAATAAAGAGCTTTTAAGGGACACACACTAGTAGTATAATCAAGACTATGCTGGCCTCACAGGCCAGTTTACAATTTAGAAAGCAAACTGGAGTGGTTACTCTCTCAAGCAGAATTCTTCCTCATCTATAACAATGTTTTACAGTTTTTACCTATTAAAAGAATATTCTGTTCTTCTTTTACTCTCTTTAAAAAAACAAAGAAATGCTTATTTTAAATTCTAATGAGTTAAAGAGATGGGTCTCTGTTTTCTAGCAAGTAAGGATAACTCCACTAGTTCACATAGACTGCACTGGACTATAACAGTCAGAGAACAAATTATAAATACTTGGTGTAAAATGAATACTTTATCTTCAGCAAGGCCTAAAATAACACATTCTATTTCCCCAAATAATTTAAAATATAAAGAGGTGTTCTCAGCTAACCTCCCTGGAACTGATATTTGTAATGTCAAGATTTCTATACAAACTCAGAGCCAGACTCCACAAGCACATAAAATTCTACCAAAATAAAATAGTGTTTGACAGTTGGATCCAATACATATCTATTTGAAAACTAATCCTATTGAATTCAGCATTATATAGTTTCAGGTAAGTGAACACAGGAATGTGATCTAAACAGGGAAATGACTGAGCAACCTACAACTTCATTCCAGCTGCACAAGGGATGGGAAACATGTGGCTTTCCAGTTGTTGTAGGACTGTACAGCTCATCATCACTGACTACTGGCTTTGCAAAGTTAGAGCTGATGCATACTGCAAACCAAACATTTCCAGGGTTACATTCTATGTATTTTCACTTGATAAATTCCTATATCCTTTGTAAGCATATATCTCTACAATGGCTTTCAATAATAAACAAAAGCACTACCATATACAGAAATATAAAGAATTCTTGTGCTGATGTACTGATCAATAACTTTTGTTAATTGCACAAAGCTATAAAAGATGCAAAGCAAGATTTTAGATATTTTCCTTTTCTGACCTCACTAACAATTTCAGATGCCCTTTTTGCTCTTTGCATGTCAGGAGTTTCTGAAATAAGCTTAACTCCTTTGCCTTTTATTTCATTTTCCAGATCTTTTCTATATTCTTTCTGTAAAAAAAAAAGGGGGGGGGCAGAGAGAAGCAATTTCAAAGCATGTCCTTTTCCAACAGACTGCAAAAACTAAGAATATATTTCATTGGGTGCTTTGTGAAGGGCTCACTTTCCATGACATTAATAACCTTTGCTAACATAACCTACCTCATTTAGTATCTGAGCTGCATTTTTCACTCTAATCAAATCTGGCGTATCTTCAAACACCGTCATTCCTTTTCCTTTCATCCCTTCTTCCAAATCTTTTCTATACTCTTTCTGAAGGTTTAAAAAAAACATTTCTATGCTTTAAATTGTGAGCAAGATCTTGAAAAGAAAAACTTCTTATTAAATATTTCAAGGAATACTTTGAAAATCTCTATAAAATATGAATTAGATACTGCACGTTTACCATAGTTAAAATAGAATTGGGAAATCAAAAGGTATGATGCACCTAGAGTGAAAAGATTGCTTTACAATCTGTACCTTGCTCCTGGAAAAAAAAAATCTCTTTTATATACTAGTATTATAGTTAAACAGAGAGTGTAAGAATTGGAAGAGCTCCTATTCTGGATGGTTGCTCTGCACACTACAGACAAGTAAATGACCCTGTCACTCAAGTTCTACTAATGCTGTCATTATTCGCAAAGGTACATTAAATACTATACAAAAGACACTTATCCTAACATCAAAGTTGCATAGTATGATTGAACACTTGTGATTGAAATAAGCATGTAGAAGAATATTGTGCTAACATGGGAGAAAAGGCAAGCCAAAACCATTTCCATTTGTGTTATGCATAGTCAGAAAATGAAATAGTCAGCATAAGGCTTTCTTGTTTGATTGACAAAAGGAGAGTTGTCCAATTTACGTCCAAATAAGCACAAACTCAATTTAAACATCACACTAAAAATAGTTAATGAAACCTAACTTTGATATGGTGTGATATCTAAATTGGTAAACTATATTTTACAGTTGGTCAACAAACCAGAGTAAAAAAAAACATGACTTTGGCCCAAATCACACAGGCCAAAGAAAGCAGCTTCCAGCTGCTTTGAGGGCATGATGTTCAGATTATGCATGCCCCCAAAGCAGCCATAAACCACTCTGACATTGCAATCTGCTCCTTTGGACCAAATCAAAAAGGAGCTGGAATAGTTTTTGTGGGTTTTTCAGGCTATGTGGCCATGTTCTATAAGACTTTATTCCTGACATTTTGCCAGCATTTGTGAAATAAACTCTTATATTACATGGCCACATAGGCCGAAAAATCCACAAAAAACTATGGATGCCAGCCATGAAAGCCTGGAGCTGGAATAATCCAGCTTCCACAGCACATGGATTTGGACCGTGCTGGTGGGCCACTTTGAGAGTGGGCCATGCAATTGTCATGGTCCCAGCTCAGTCACGACCAAAGTGACCAGAGGACGCTCCTTGCTGCCTGTATGCTTTGTCCCTCTGAGTAAGTTGACTGCCCACAGTTCCTGCAAACAAGAGTTTGTCATGATATTTGAATACATAAGGTTACAGTAGCTACTGTACAATGGTGTTCTTAAACTACCAGCAGCATTTGCACAATAGAGATGGGAGAGATTTGGACTGGAGTCCTGTCAATTAATCCCTACATTCAATTGATTGTTGAATTGTGTGTCAACATATAGGTGAATCAACTTGATTCAGTGGTTCTACTCTAATCAGGGCTAAGAAAAAAAATTAGACTTTTATATATGTAAAAGTCTGACTGCTAACAGAATGGAAAATGAAAGAAGACAAGTTAACATTAACATTGCTTTTTCTGTGGTACATTTGGAAGCTCAATGATTTTTTTTTAAATTTAATTATTTGCCTATATCATACAGCCTGAGAGGTGAAAGGATTTTGGCTTTAGCTTGATTTACATTTATTCTCCTCTCGTCTGGTTGGGAGTTTGGGCTGGATAAAGTGATTTCATGTAGCCCATTTCCCCAATGAGGAAATTGTTGCTTGAACACTCCAAGGTGAGATTGGTAACGACTCACCAAAGAGCTGACACAATGATAGCTCCAACTCACTGGAATGCACTCCCAGAGGAGATTCGATCTATTTGTACATTGGAGGCCTTCAAGAAGGCATTAAAAACTTATCTCTTCCAGTTAGCATACCCTCCCGATTCTTTGTAGAAAGTATTCCCCGACCAGATTGGAAGACTGCCCATAATTGATATACCAATTATCCTAGTTATATTGTTTTAAAAATTGAATGTTTATGAATGTTTATAACTGTTTTAAAACTGTTTTTAATTATTGTATTTGATATGTATCATACAGTTTTACCGTATGTACACCGCTTTGATCTGAAGGAAAAGTGGTATATAAATAAAAGCTTTATTATTTATTTATTTATTTATTTATTAGTGATATCACAAAACAACTTTGGAATGGGAAGGTTGTCCTTGCCACTTCTATCTTTCTGAGCTATTGCTTGGAACCAGGATGGTCATTTTATTTTGGTAACTAGTGTAGTATTAATCCTTAGTCTCCAGTTTCGTAACAGCCTATGTATTATTTGGACTGAATTGTACTCATTGTAGTTTTAGTTTATTCAATAGGTATATGACCTAGTTTTATTCCATACTGTTGTCTTGAGTCGTCATCTCAAAAGGCAAAAGAAAGTTTATAAAGTTTATAAAAGCTTTTAAGTAAATAAAGTGAACAATTCACACCTCATTTTAGAACAAATTGCCTATTGATAGATATATAGATTAAATATGACAAGTAGTCATTCCAAACTCTAACTTAATTGTTTTACCTCTTTTAGCAGTTTAGTAATCTGCTTTACATGCAAAAATTCTGGTGTCTTGTCTAAATCCAATGCCGCCTTCCCTTTGACTTTATCTTCAAATTCTTTTCGATATATTTTCTGTGAACAAAAAAACCTATTTCTTAAATGTACACATTTTATATACATTTTATAGAACATACAATAATCTTGATACAACAAGAATTAAAAGTTTCATTGAACAATCTCAAAGCATAAATACAGCACATGATATAAATACTCAGGGTATATTGAAGTTCAACTCTAAAACAACTATGGTAACATCAAATGGAAGGTAAAATGTAAGTCACATAATTATCTTTTTAGTTCTCACATACCCAGATTGCTTAAACAGCAGACGACACTGCAAAAATATTTTGAAGGTGAGGGATAGGGATGTACTTCTTTAAATTATTTGATTCTGTCGGGGAGAACAGAAAACAATCAGTTTTCTCCCTGCTGTAGGCTCATCTTGGATTACTCTACAATATTCAAAAATGTCTTTGAATCAGTGGAGAAACCTTCCATCCCATCTTGGCTATTCTCCATCACCCTGCACAGCCATTGTTGTGATTGGGAGCAATGAGGAGGCTCTCCATGGCTGCCCCTATTCTTCTGACACAGACAACATCAGAAATCCTCTATGCAAAATTATCCCCACCCCCTCGTATGGTATAGCTATTGCAGTAGCCAGTGGGAGCAGGTGGCATCAGCAGCGCAAAATGGATGACCATTGGCACTGCATCTGAACTTTTGCATCAGGCAATGGAAATGATCCTCCTAACATGGCTCCCCTCCTCCTTTTCCCAGTGCAGCTATTGTAGTGATAAGCAGGTGGGAGGCAGGGAGCACCTGCACATGGTCGATCACCACTTACACTGCTTCTGTTCTTCTAACATAGACAGAGGCAGCATGTCTCCTGCATCATGGCTATCCTAGGGACTGATGGGAGAGGGCAGCTAAGCAAGAACAATAGACATCACTAACAAAATAAGAAGTATATAGGCAGAGGAGACTCTCCTTCAACTGCCTTTCATTTCTTTGGCCCCTATGCAGCCATAGTAGTGGCCACCAGGAGGGGGGGTGGTGCCCCACATGTAGGATCCCTGCTGACACTGCCTCTGTAATTCTGAAACCAACAGTGGCAGCTCCTCACCCCTTCATCTGGCACAGCTATGGTAGTGACCAGTGGGAGAAGGCAGGACGTCTGAGAAAGGAAGATCACCACACAGAATGTCGGGGGGGGGGGGTGGGAAGCAGAGATCATTTCTCAGCTATTCACCCACCCCTGATCTGTTGTATCCTGTCCCTCAGCGTGACCATGCAGTGACTGATGAGAGGGCAGGGAGATGCCAAGCAAAGAGGATTACTGATGGTTTTATTCTGATAGCTGGTACACAGTGTGCTCATCCTCACCAGCTTCCCAGGGATACTCCAGAAGATGCTGTCATCTTTGTGTACCAGCTATAGAAAAGCTGGTCATGATCCTCTTTCCTTGGCTACCCACCACCTTCCTACTAAATATTATACATCTGTGTTGCAGGAAACAAGGTAGATCTGGGCTTGGCAGGGGCAGGAATAGTTCTTTAGATGATATGACAACTGGGGGAAATGAAAAAGGGGATTGAGGGATTTCCCTTTATCAAGGTTATTTAAAATTTGAGAAGCCACTTATTCTTTTCTTGATTCTTTAGATATTTCCCCATCCCTAGTGTGAGGACATGATATATCAAAAGCTGATCTGCTGTTCACTGAAAGCAATCCCCAAAACCCTATCAATTATCATCTATAGATTAGGCCCAAGTACCTCCTTGCACTGTGAGTAATTGATCTTCATCATAGTAAAAGAAGAGAATGTCAGCACAGTACACTGGTGACAAGTATGTTACAGCAATAGTTTTTAAAAGCATTCCACTAACCCCACTTTGAAATCTTTGCACCTCCTTTGAAACTTGGTATGATGGCGTATCTGCAAATTCCAGCATAGACTTGCCTTTTGATTTTTCATATTTCTCTTTGTATTTAACCTAATAAAACAGAGGATTCATGAAAACTACAAGCAAATATATGAAGAACAATTTTAAAAAATCTTCATATGGAGAGATTTACCATTTGATCATGTGAAGAAAAAAAATTAATATGAGTACAAGAATTTTCCTTTTCTATGTATAAAGCATTTCCTGCCTTAACAGAAGTGTACGCTATACATAGCATATACTCCACAAATCACCAGTGTTATTGGACAGTGAACAGAATGAGCATACCTGACTTTGGAGCACAGCATTTTCTTTATGGTGTTGCTGTTCTGCTGTATCTGGTCGAAAATGGTACAATCCCTTACTTTTTTCAAACAGTTTTTTATATTCATACTGAAACAGAGAAGCAAATATATTTTACTTGACTTTTAAACTTCTAAGTGGAATTGTGAATTTATTTTTTTTTAAAGACACAAATGTTATCATTTTGGTCCAGTTAGGGCACTACATACAAACACAGAAATGCTACACTTCATTTACATGTGGTGTTGCCAAACATCTAATCTATTCTGAAGCACACATGCAACTCTGAAAGGCATTCTCAGACTGGCTGAAGGACCAATCCACAACTAGTGTGTTATTCCTTCACACCAGCTGATCAAGGCAGCTGGTGGATTGCTCCTTCAACCTTCTTAGAATGCTCATTCATGGTAAGTATCAACCTCTCATTTTCAGCAGTGAACAGTTTCCTCACACTGCACTGATAATTTCTTGGCGTGACTAAGTACAGGGAGTTCCATCCCTCCAAAATCCATAGCCACAGCTAGCAATGGGTAGGTAGATAGACACCTACAATGGCAACATACCTCACTGTAGCACATGTGCGGTTTTTTTAATAAAGGCATTGTGGCTTATAAAAAATAAAATGTAATGATAAATCTTAGATCCACAGAGATCTCCATATATCTAATGTGTTTTTGCACATAAAATAATGAATGGTGCTATTGGTTTTGCCTTTTGGTAGCAAGGGCAGCTTCCCCATTCTTGATGAAATCCAGCTGGAAAAGGTCTCCTCACTTTCAGTGGTAGATTTTAGGGGTCTGAAAAAGCCCATGAGTCTATGGTAGATCATGCACAGCTGTTTGGACCCCAGTCTAAGTCTTTAATAACCCAATGCATCCAGAAATACAGAAATATTAAATAGTTGGTTTGGCAGTCTTTTATTGCCTCCTAGTGGAAGTACATAAAATATTATGTAGTCTTTCTACCGAATAGAATTACTTTGTTGATGATATTTGTACGTCATCCTAAAATAAAACAAAAAAATTATCAAGGAAACTTAGATTAAAATGATAAAATCAGTAATAAAATCAAATGAGGAGCATTTTTTTTAAAAAAAACTAAATTCAACTCACCACAAGCTTACAAATAAAAAGCAAACAATAAAAACAAAAGAATTAAAACTAATTCAACAAATTACAGGAAGTATTGAAAGAACTGAGAAAACAGTTTTGTTTTTGTTTTGTTTTTTTGTTTGACACCAAAACATTATTATTAAAGTGCAGGACATTAAACTATAGATCAGCAGACCTCTGTGGAGATGGCATTTCATAACACTGGTACAGAAAAGGATATTTTATCTTTAGCTATTATGTTTCTTCTGGTTGGGGCAACTTAAAAAGGACCACTGGCAATTATTTTAGGGTACATATAGACACATTTGCAAAGAGAAAACACTGTTAAGTATCACAGTCCTAAAGTATAAAAGATAGTAGTGCAAAAATCAAACCCAGTGTTTTCTATTGCGCCTAAAAATGGACAAGGAGCAGATAAAGATGAGAAAGTATTGGTATAATATGTTCATAATGCACAATCCCATTAGTAATTTTACAGATGGATTCCAGATTAACTGAAGTTTCCAAACCATTACAAATGTCAGCCCCTTGGGCAACACATGGCAATAATCTGAACAGGAGGTTTCTGGGGCATGGATAACTGAAGGAGGTATACTAGCCTAAACAAGTAAAAGCTGGTGAGAGAAACCTATAATCACAGAATGGTAGAACTGGAACCATAACGTAACTCAGAGGTCACCTAGTCCAACCCCCAGGCAATGCAGAAAATTCATAGCTGAAACATTTCTAATAATTGACCATTCAACCTCATCTCTGAAATTACCAAAAAGAGAGTCCATTACTTTCCAGTTTGTTCCATTGCCAAACAGTTTTTACCCTCAGGACATTCTCATTGAGCTATTCAGCTCAGAAGCCACCAGTCAAAAATAAACCAATTATCACCTCGGAAACACAAATTATATTTTATCCCAAGTGAAGTGCAATCCCTCCAGACCTGGTAGAACATCATTTATTAGAGTATATGACTATACTCTAATACCTTGCCTGAATTGAGCTTCAATTTGTTGGTCCTTCAGACAATTATCATGGAAGGGCATTGGTTTAGCATTCCCACTGCCTCACCAAGATTTGATGAAAATCTGAAACAAAGATCAACTGCCTATTGATGACTCAACACTTTTTAGATGACTTTACTCAGCCGTTGGAAAATGATGGACAGCATCTCCAGGAGGATATACTTGAATAGAATAGAATTTTTATTATGGTCATAGACCAGCACAGGATATAGTTGTTCATTGTACTGAACAGTAATGAGAAGTTCAAGAGAATCAATATGGCTGCAATCTTTCTTCTTTCTCCTGGAACAGATGTCCCTGAGAGCACCCAACAGTCTGACTAAAATAGATGTTAGAAAATAAGTACCATCCAGGATTTCTTGGAGTGGATTGTTCACCACTCACATTGAATATGTTGTCTACGAAGGTGATGATAATCACAAACAGCAATTCAGACCTTGCAAGTCCATGACATGTTTCTTCAGGAACAGACATGCCCCGTTCTCCTTTCTATAATGTTGGGGCTCTCTCACTGAGAATTTACCGTTTCCTTAACCTACTCTAATATACTTTCCCTGATAAATATAATAAGCAAATATTGGCAAAGCTGAAGCATACAGATTGCTGGGCAGACTTGTTGCAGCACTATATCCATATGCTAAAACAGGATCAGACCTTGTCCCAGATACTTCCTGATCTATATTAATTGCAGTAACCAGGTCATGCCTGACACTTCCAGACAAGTAGATTACTCAGATCCTGAATCTGGGAACAACCTGACCACAGAGCCACTGTTTTTCTAGTATTAGGCTGTAATCCTAAACCTTAACAGGATTAGGCTGTAATTCTAAACCTGGCCATGATAAGGTAGGTCAGATGTAAAGTAGACATAAAAGTTCTCTTTTCAGACTACCAATCTCCTGTCTAGTACAAAAAATCAAACTGAGAGTGTGATGTGATAAATGGGATGAACTAATGATCTTTTGGGAGAGGCTCTACAATTGTAACAGCCACCATAAACCTCAGGTTTCCTCAGAATAGATGTTGAGGACACGAAAACCAACACTCCTTTGAGTTAAGGGAGAGAACCATAAGCAATAGAGTACCTGGCACACCTACAAACATCCTGCATCAAACACCCAACAAATCATGAAGGACTGCCACTCAAAACAAACAAGAAGCCCAAAGGAGATGGAATTGCCTATATACTATCAGAGTCCACAGCCCTCGATTCTCTTTTAGCCCTAAACACACCATCCAAGAGGGCACAACTAGTAGATATTAATCCTTCAGCGCCTTCACTCAGTTCTCAGTAATATAGGCAAGGTCAGCGTTCTCACCTAAATTTAAGTCACTGGTGTTTATTCTGAAGTTAGACTGATGTTAAAACTGAAATGTAGCCTTTTGTTACACTGCTTCACTGAAATGGACCTCAATACTAAAAAACTGGAACTATTTTCCTATCTATATGCTATTCAGACATTCCACCAGGTTAAGGCAATCAAAAACCAGTCACCTACAAAAAAATGGGATGCTGAGTCATGAAGACTTGAAGTTTAAAACTGCAGAATCAAGCAACATCGTGCATTCTATATGGAAGGAAAGAGCAGGAAAAGAACAGAGAAACATGAATCAAAACAAACAAAACACAAATGGAATGGAATGAGGGAGAGCAAGACAGCAGATTTTAAACGTTGTGAAATGTTGGAAAATTGTTAGTTACTTAAATTGTTATTACTGTGTGTGTTTTTCTGCCAAAAGATACTAGCAGGACTTTGTACTTCATATTTCCCTAGTTTGGGGTATCATGTAACTTGCCTTAAGTAGTGCCATTTCTGACTGTGCACCAGGCCAAAAAAAAAACAAAAAACCTTAGTTCAGCCCTGTTACCAACATGGTATTGATGGAGTCAGAGATACAAAAAGATGAATCCATTTTCAACTCCTTAGTTTGTATAGATTCTTTAAAAATATTCTGCTAAACCAAAGAAGTCCTTCCCATCCAAGTGAGTTTCCACTTTTGCAGTTTATTATCATGGCTGATAGGATATGCTTCCATAGGTAGAATTGGGATGGGATAAGTATAAGAAATTTTGAGTCATGGGACCAAAGAAATATATGGTAGGATTAGCTTGAAGCACTCTTATTTGGGAGGGATATTTACCATAATGAACTGCAGCTAAATTAACATTCTAAAATCTTTTTCCAAAAGGAGATGATTTGAAGAAAAACAACTTACATTACTATGGATCTTAGTGGCATTCAAAACATGCTCCAAATGTAACAGATTTGGAAAGGCAGAAGTTGGCTCATGCATGTTTTCTAAGTCCTTTTTGTATTTCACCTGCAAGGAGAATATCAAATGAATGAAAAAAAAATAAAGGTAACAGAAATAAATAATGTCACTTGCATTGAGGAAAAACAGGTTCTGCATTTTCACATTTACCTAATATCTGCAGTGGCCATTAGGTGGCACTCATCTACCACAGTCTGGTGAAAGTCAGTCATAAATCATTTTATTCTAGGAATGGGTTTAATCCTTTGAAATAGATTAGACCTTTCCAATTAAGCAAATGCTAATGGGAAAATAAAATGCACACTGAGCAACTCTAACAACATATAAAGAACCCTGTTTTGTCTACAGAAATGCCAAACCAATCCTACTTACATTGCTTGCCAAGGCTGATGCAAGTTGTGCTTGCCTGAAAGAAGCACTTTCAAGAGGATTGAAGCAGTATTTTTTCATATCTTTAATATACTGCTCTTTGTATTTAACCTGAGAAAGACAAGTATAACTTTAAGATACAGCAGTGAATAAGCACTGTTTTTCTGTACAGCGTATCATTGATGTTTTCTTTTAGCCCAAACCATCAGTTTTATAATTACAGACTAAATCAATGAACACAGAAAGGATGATACAGGACCAAAAGGACACAGCGAAGTTCCTGAGTCACTTTTACCTAGTCTTTCCCAAACCAAAGGCAAACAAGACTTGAACTAGATGTTATAATGCTGCTGCAATACAAACACACACACTCAGATATACAAATATACATGTTCATAAATTTTGCTTCCCCTTCCCTCGGTAACATCTACAAAACCTGTGATTTGACATCACTGCACAGTGAGCTTCTCCATTTCTACAAGCAGTAGCAATAAAGTGGAATAGGGGACTCTCCACTTCAATGAAGTGTAACAGCATCACCTCAAAGGCTTTGTAGCACTAGTCCTTACCAAAGGGAGGGGAGGGACATGGTGTGAAGTTGCTGTTATGAATGGAAAATAATCTTCATGTGTAAACTTTCTGTTTTTGAAACAAAGAGAGAAATAAGTAACAAGCACACCTAATTGCAGTAACACTCAAACTAAAACTATGAACAGGACAAAAAATCTTGAAAAAAGATATGGTTTCAAAATATGCCTTACATTATTTAAACAGTAGAATCAGAAATGAAAGGAATCAAAAACATAAAATTTTAAGGGAAGATGTCACATAGCTGCATATACTTTTAGTTCGAATTCTCCAAGAAGTGAAATTCCAAAAATTCACTGAAATGTTTATTACATTGCTGAACATTTTTAAATAGAATTAGGGGAATATCTACACTGCACTGGTATAGCAAGTTGATGCCACTTTAAGTGCCATCCTATGGAATCCTGAGCTTGTAGCTTGGTTAGGCTTTTAGTATTCTCTAGTTCACTCCCCTGAACTATCAGAATTCTCTAGCAGAAAATTTATAGTTCATCCTAAAACCACAAGTCTCTGAATTCTGTAGAATGGAATTCTATAAGACAGCAGTTAAAAGTAGTATAAAAGTTCAGGTGAGTCTCCCAAATCTGGAATTCTGAAATTCAAAATGTTCCAAAATCATCCACATGGGTGACTGAAACAGTGCACCTTTGCTTTCTTATGGTTCAGTGTACACAAACTTTGCTTCATTAACAAAAATTATTTTAAAATATTGTCTATACAATTACCTTCAGGTTATGTATATAAGTTATATATGAAACATAAATGAATGTCATGTTTAGATTTGGGTCCCATCCTATCGCCAAGATACCTCATTATGTATTTGTGAATATTACAAAACCTGGAAAAGTTCAAAATCAAAAACACTTCTGGTCTCAAGTATTTCAGATAAGGGAGACTCAACGTGTATTGTAATTGTCTGGCGTGAATGCATCTCAGGAAAATGTCTTAGAGTTTAATTTTAGGAGCAAGAGGAATTTTTAGCTATTAAAGTGTACGCAGAGGTAAATATTTCAAAAACAGTGGCCTAAGTACAATTGCTGAATTAAAAATCAGCAATTGAATTGAATTCCTGAAACATTGATTCAGTTGCTGAATGAAAAATCAGCACACTGTACATCCCATTGTTTCACTGGGTCTGTTACAGTTGAAACTGTGAACCAGATTTCAGCCTGATCTTTTTCTCCTAAAAGAAAAGTTAGCCATTAACTATCTTCAGATAGTTGCCTAACATGAATTGTTGGTCCCAAATAGACTCACTGAATCAATGAGAATTTACTTGGTCTTTGATTCAGTAGATGTACCCTAGTAAGGGCTAACAGTGGGATTTTGGCTAGTACATATTTTATTTTAATGTTTCTAAATCACTGATTTTTATGTCAGTGTCACTTATTAATCTGATAACAGTATGTAGAGCATATTTGATTGAGGGGGCATAAAATTAATTGAAGACCGCATAACTCATGAAACTGGAACTACCATGTAATTTGCAATAAATAAATAAATAACAGAATAAACCACAAAATAAAACAAGATGATGAAATATCTTGCTAAATTTGTACAAATCCTATATACCTCTGGAGAGAAACTCTATCTCTCAAAGCTAAGTATTTTATTTTATTTTTAAATCTACAGACACACTGAGGAAGACACTTCAGTTTCATAAGTAGACAATATCAGCTGCTGTTTAATTTACACAAAAATGTAGCGGGGGTCAAACTAGATATGAAGCATTCTAAAATGTTATCCTCATAATGAAATAACTGTATACTTAATAGAAAGCACTTCCTTCTCATCTAACAAAAGACATACAAAAAGGTTGAAAACAGCCAGAAAATCCCAAGGATAAATATGCCATGCTCTGAAATGTTATGCTTATCTAGAAATAACATTTGGCACAAGTGCTGGCTGAGTATAAGCTGAGAAAAGATAATAAATAATAGAGTCTGCAGTGCAATGTAATGAGGTCTTTATCTGTTTTTAATTGTTTTAAATCAATATCTGAAAGTAATGTTTTAACTGGATTGATTGTTTCATGATGTTTTAACTTCTGTATCACATATTGCTTTACCTATTCTGTTTCAACTTATATACTGCTTTGGGTCCCATTTGAGGAGAAAGGGGGATCTAAATCAAATAAATAACTGACTACATGCCATAAAGTCCAGAATTAATGCACCTAAGCAAGTTATTCACAGGGATGCTGACAATGAAACAGCATGGAGTTTAAAAGGTGAGACTGAAGACCTATCATAATGACAGAAAAGATGCTGTAGCACAACATTGCAAGGGATCCTGGAATATGAAATTTTCAGTATACATATTCGGGTACTTAATGTATTGGGACTAATGTGGTAAAAGGCGCTGCATTTTCTAAACTGATATGTTAGTACAGAATTACCTTCACACATAATCCAAAGTGTAATAATTATCCCCCAAACAATTAATTCCACACTGATTGAGTGTAAGATGTAAATTAGTATTTTAGAGGATTATTAACAAAGAGCAAATTGTTAATATGTTAATGGGATTATTCAAGCAAAACCTTATTACTCTGGATCTAAAAGGAAAAAGAAAAACATAACCTCAAAGCATTCAGCTAGCATGTATGATTAAAGTAAATGATATTATAATTATATGATTTAACTTACAGGTATCATAAAATGGGTCTATGTTCTTTACCACATGGCCTAATTAACTTTTGTAAAAAAAATATTAACAGATGCACCATGACTACATTATTTTCTATCCCAATCATACTCACATAACCTGTTCTTTCGGTGACTAATGTATACAGGAACTGGGGAGGGGAGAATGTTGTTGTTATCATCATCATGACTTCAAATCAGCTGATAATGCTAAAGCTTACCTTCCTTTCTCTGACCTACTCACACCTTGACAAATGACAAACCACTTGACCACTCTTGGTGATTAGAGTTCCCTGTGTGCATAAAGTGTCCACGATCTAAAGATCCCTATATGTAATGTAGACAGATTGTACAAAAGCAGTGGACAAGAGAATAGACACCTTCTTCCAAACCATTGCCTGTATCACTTCACCAAATGTTACTGAAAAATACATTCAAACTTGTGGAAACTGCCAATTTAAAAAAAAATAATCAAAAGCACTATATCCCATATGGTGCTTCTGACATAATTCTCTGCAGAGTAGAATATAGCAATGCTATTCTTCTCATGACACATTGTCTACATTTTCCTTCACAGCTGAAATACCCATGGGCATATCTTTCTGACATAAAATGGACCTTTTAAATCAAGCTTCAGTTAAATTGTTCTCAACATTGCCCTTAGCAATAATGCAAAATTTGCATTCACATTCATTCATTTTTGTTTCTGTAAAGCTATTTATGTGTATGATGCTTCACAGTGTATAGGTCCCTGTCCTGAGAATGCACTTACTTGAATTACACATATTTAGGTTTATTTGCACTTTGAAATTAATGGCCAATTTTATACAGGTCATGTAATCCAAATTAATACACTCAAAATGTTTAATGGCCAGTTCTCAAGATGATAATACACAAATCAATCGCTTTAATATGCATAATCCTAAAACTGAGAAATGTTATAGTGCGACAGTTGCTATGTTCAAGACTGAAGACTGAAGAAAATTACCTCAGTATTTAAAAAGTACTGTACTTTTTCTGAAATATTAAATTATTTTCCTCAATTGTTTCTCCTGCATCCTTTATAGCATCTTGACATTTAGTGATATAGTAAGATAATGGCATTGTGCTTCCTTGTGCCTTTCTAGCCTTGTTCACATATCTTGATCTATGCACTGAAATTATTTTGGGTTAAGAGGTAGTTGTTTGGTAAAAGAAAAAAAATCAAAAGATTAGCTATGAAACAAAAAAAAAGCAAACTACACAGAGCAGCCCTATTGATTACATATTCTGCTTACAATTTGATCCTAGCACCTTCTAAATGTGACTGAAGTCACTTGTAGACTATAGCTATAGTTTCCTCAACATTGAACATGTATCTGTTACAACTATTTTAGAGGTAAAAGTTGTAGAAACGTAATGTTAAAGTTTTTATACAATTTAACTTGGATAGTTTTTAAAAAATCATTACATTCCTAGGTATAAAATATCTCCACTAACACAATATCTGGAAGCTATCAATATCTTACTTGGCTTAAATATTTGGAAACTTCTTGAGCATGGATAAAGTCTGGTCTTCCAAGGACTATTGGCGCCTTACTCATTTCTTTTCTTCCTTTTGTATATTCAGCCTTTAAGAAACAAAATCAAAATATATTAGCACTGGCCATAATTTTCTTTGATGTCCTCACCTCACCCCCAATTCCAGGATTGCCATGGGAAACGTAAGCCTCTAAAGCAACATTAGAGCAAGTTTCATTTAGTGACCTCTGTTGACACCACTTTGGCCAGCACTCTAATCAGCAATTCCCAGGCTTCTGTGCACTTTGATAGAAGTACCACTTATTTTATTTGAGTAACAACATATTGCATTTTTTTAAAAAAAAATGTTAGTGTTGAGACTAAGTATGAAAGTTGCTGACTCCCAGTTACTCTGAAGGGTGAATAAATTTAAGCATTTCGGTGTAAAATTAAGGTGAAAATACAAAAGACTGCCTTTCCCATATAACAGGTCAGGTTCCAATCTAAATTACAGAAATGCAATCCTAGTGAAGTCAATAAAGACTGCAATATAGTCTGTATAGCAGGGGTGGGGTGGATGAGCTGTATAAAATTCTATAGCAGAGAGGACCCCTCAACAGGTGTGCAGGTCATGAAAGCATGAACAGAAGAAAGAAAGGGGAGATGCTGATATGTAGCAAGATATCTTAAGTGCCAGAAATGCAATGAGAGAAACCCAACCATCCTTTCCATATGTTTTACTGTTTTAGGAATCAAACCTGGATGAATAGGTACACATTTTCTCACAACATGTCTCTAGGTTTTGTGACAATGCTACTTTCATCATGAAACTGCCAAGCCAAACAAAATTTATTTCAAAAACTAGTGTGAGAGATAAACAGAAACCTTCCAGTCTTTTTTTCCCCCCAAGATCCTTGAGTCTGAGGAAAAAAGAAAGGAACAGGAAAACATGTAAGGCCACAGCTCACGTGTAAATCTGGATTGGACCAGTCTTTCCAGGCTTAATTGCTCAATTGCTATTCTCTGATTCTTTTTAAGACTTAATGACCTGATACAGACAGCCAAAATAAAGCTGCTTCGAGTCACTTTGGAGGTATGGTGTTTCAATGATACATGCGTCCTAAGAGTCCAGAAGCCGCACCAAAGCCATGCTCCAGTCCTAAGGACTGCAGTGCAGCTTTGGTGCAGCTTCCAGACTATTCGGAGCATGCCATCATGTGAAACACCCTACCTCCAAAGTGACTCGAAGCAGCTTTATTTTGGCTGTCTGTATAGGGCCAATGAAACACTAGTCTAAAGGACACTTCTTCCAAGTGTAAAAGCAGAAAAGCATTCCTAAGGAATTCTCTGGATTGTTTCTGAAAAGGCAATTCAGTTGCAAGCAAAAGATACACTGAAACTGGGATCTCCTGCTAATCCTTCAGCAACATGTCATAAACACTGGCGAGAATTTCCTCTGACAGTGGTTTAGCCATGGCAACAACAAAATATCTCCCCAAAATAAGCTGCTAAAACTAGAAGGTTTGACGTGGGCTGATGTTCTCTCACATATACACAGAAAAGAGAGAGAAGAGAGAACATTTTATGCAAATTAACAATGAGCTCAGTTTTGCAGCATGTTCCTGAAGCTGATCTCATAGACTTGGGAAATTTGACCTAGGATAAAGAAATGAAGCAGAAAACTGACTGACAGAATTTTGCAGGCCAACAATTTGTTAATCACAACACATTCTTCAAACATTCCCAGTAAGGACTGTATACATTGACATCACCTGATGTCCATTACAGAATTCAATAGACTACATAATTAGAAACAATGTGGAGAAGCTCCATTCTCTCTGCAAAAACAAAGACCGGAGACAGATTGTGGCATAGATCATGAACCACTAATTCCAAAAATTAGAGTAAAGCTAAAGAACACTGAAACAACTATTATGCTGAATACAAACTGAAGAACATCCCCTTAGAATCTGATGATAATGTGAAAAATAGATTTGCACTATTAAGCCTAACCAGGTGAACTCTGAACTGAAGCCAGGGACATTTCAGAGAATGCAAACAAAACTTTCTGAAGATGCCAGCCACAGATGCTGGTGAATGTCAGGAATAAACTCTTATGACATGGTCAAATAGCCCAAAATCCACAAAAAACTATGGATGTCGGCCATGAAAGCCATGGACTTCACAAACAAAAACGCTGTCAGTAGCCAAAAGAAACAGAAGCCTCATAGATGATAGCTGACTCTTCCAACAGTTAGGGCAGCTAGAACAAAAAGTGGCAGAGAAACAGTCAGATCCCTAAATACAACTTTTTAATGACTTGTGGGCAAGGACAAGAAGAACTACTATTTAAAAAAGCAATGCAGAGAATAGAAGAGGACAACAAAAAGGAAGAACAAGAGACCACTTCCACAAGATCCAAGAAATCAAGGAAAGTTTTAAACCAAAAGTGGAGATATTCTAGAACTAACAAGGGAACACATTACAGGACTAAACGAAATAAAAACAAGATAGAAACAATACAGGAAAGAACTATATAAAGAGATGAACGGCTAACAGGTTCATTGGAAGAGAACCATACAAAGACAATCTCCAGTTTTAAGAAATAAAATGGAAGCTGCTCTCAAAGCACTAGAAGAAACAATCACCTGGAACAGATGGCATACCAAAAGAGCTGTTTCAAGCTACAGAAACAGAATTTACTCTGTTCTAATCAAAATCTGTCAACAATATAGAAAACAAAAAAGCAATGACCTACAGCTTGGAAATACTCATTATTTTCCAATCCCCAAAAAGGGGACACAAGGGATTACCTAATCATAGGACCATAGCATTAATTCCTCATGCAAGCAAATGATGCTCAAATTTATATAACAAGGACTTTCACCATATATGGAATAAGAATGCCAGATGTCCAAGCTTGGTTCAGGAAAGAAAAACGACTAGGTTCTATTGCAACGGACAATGGAGAGCACCAAAGAAAATCAGTATGAGCTTTATAGAGTACAGCAAAGCTTTTGACTGTACAGATCATGAAAAACTATGGCTCACTCTTAAAAGATTAGGTGCATCACAATTCTGATTGTCTTAATACTACCTTACCCGGGCAAGAGGCTACTTTAGGACAGGAATGGAGAACAGAATGGTTTCCAATTGGACGGGAGACAGACAGCCTGTATTTTATCACTCGATCTGTTTAACTCATACACCAAAAATATCATACATAAAGCAGCATTAGACTCAGAAGAAGAGAGTGTGTGAAACTGAAGGAAGGAACATCAACAGTTTAAGATAGTGGAGTGCACCATATTACTAGGAGAAAATAGCAAAGACCTGGAATGGTTACTGGGGGGGGGGGGGGTTAAAACTGCAAGGAAGGGTTACAACTGAACATTAAGTAATCAAAATAGGCTGAAATCTTGCAACCAAGTATGTGAAATGTGATGTTCCACAGGTGCAACTTCATGCCTCCCCACCAGGAATCTGTTAATAATATGGTTCTATGTTCTAAGCTATTAATGCACAGAGAAGAGATACGGAAGAGATATAGCCCCCACTGCTTGGTTGCCTCTTTCCTCAGTTCTGCATTTAATAGCTTGACAGATTCCTGGTGGGGAGACACTGAGTTGCACCTGTGAAGCATCCAACTCCACATACCTGGATGCAAGATCTCAGCCTTTTTTTTTAACATAGCAAATGGGAAATGAGTCAGAGGTGTTGATTTTGTTTAAACTGAAACTGAATGGAGAGAAAGTTATTAAGAGGCCATAAATGGCGGGGGGGGGGACAGTTATTAAGTGAACTTCTCAGAACAAACCTTTATGATTTTCATCAGCAAAGGTTCAGGATTGGACATATCAACTGCCTGAAAACCTATATAAACTGTACAGATCCCTAAAAATTCAATATGCTGCTGGTATGACATACAGCACAAACTTTAGAACAGGAGATAAGGTCAGTTATTGAAAATTGTACATTTTGGGAAACTGAGGTTGTTCTTATAAACCTTAAAAGTCCATTATTCTGTACAATTACACAGATACTCTGTCATTAACAAAATAAAAATAAAATAAAAAATACAGCTTAAAGATGTCATAAAGCTTATAAGAAGAAGAACTTTAAGTTACATTACTTATTATCTTGGTTAGCTGAGTTGCCATCATTACATCAGGTCTGTTTGACATCGTATATCTATGAGTATCTTGGAATCTTTTTTATATGAAACCTATAAAAAAATGCATGAATTAACTATGATTTAGCAGCTTACATATAAATGTAGTAAAATTCACATATTATGTAAAATAGTCCCCTTATGTTCTAGCACATAACCAGATTAAGGTGAAATGAAACAATACAAAACATATGAGCACAAAAAACAAAAATTCAGACTTTTTAAAGTGACCAGCATTAAAATGTTACAATTACTATGCCTATTATAGAAAAGTTCTATGGGGAGCAATCTATGTTTAAAATCTTAACCCGAACTGGAAATCCCATAATTACTAATTCTTTTTTCAATTTGTTTTACCTAAAACAAAGCATTTTATCTAAAATATTTTGTTTTACTGAAAACAAAGTTGTTTTTTTAAAAAAACACTTATATTTTAATATATATCTGATCTGTTTCCCCTGCTGGTAAATATGGCTGGCATTCAAAGGTTGGACAAAATGTTGTCCTATAATAAAGGTTAATCAGATGACAAAGATGGCTAAATTTCTATTATCAGCTTCATCTGGTGTGCCAGTTCCTCCTTTCCTCAACAGCAACAGCAATTCGTTCTTTACCTACATCTAGATTCGGTTACTGTTACATATTCAACATACAGGAGGCTTTGAAGAATTCTTTGATATTACAGCTGGTTCAGTGTAAGAATGCCAGATTGCTGAAGGAGGCAAACCACAAAGACAACGTTATGTCAATTTTGAAAGATTACTTTAGCTTCCAAGCCAGTTTCCAGGTACATTTCAGGGTAGCAGCAAAGAGTTATAAGTCTTTAGTGCAGGATAACCTACAGACAACTTTTTATTACATGACCCTTAACATATTTTAAGAACTTCTCTTCAGGACCAATGTATAATGTATGTGGAAAGAAGATTTGCCTGGAACTGGACTTTCAACAATAGCACCAATATTCAAGCCCACTGCAAGTTCATTCCATCCCTTCTAGTCATTTCAAGACTGGCACAGATGGTTCTCCTTGAAATAACTTTGGATTTTCCAGATTCTTCACTAAGCTTTTTTTTCCAAGTGTCTTTTCTTTTTAGTTGTCTTTTTTTTCAAGCATTTATTATTCTGTTTTCTTTTGGAGGCGTGTGTGTGTGTGTGTGTGTGTAAAACAAATACAGTATAAATACTACAATATTTTTATATTCCTTTTAACACGTTTTTATGCCCTTGCTTACTTTTTACTATTGCTTTCAACTGACTGAAAATGCACTGTGGTTTTAAGATGAAAAACCATAACCTTGTAAAAGTATATAGTTGCCCTATTTTCTCTGGCGTTTATCAAACGGAGGTTTTTGCAGCTCAGATCCGGGGGTGACTCCTGGTTAGCTATGCAAATTCACGTTATAACATGAATGTTTTATCACACCTGGTTGCCCTTCTGTTTCGAGGGGGAATTGAATCCAAGGCAAGTCACGTGATGCGGATTCAAGCAAAGCAGAGTGAGTGCAAATTGTATTACCACACCGGTGGGATTCAACGATTCAAATCGGCACCCTTGCGCATGCTCAGTGGGGGTCTGAACGCATTGTGACCTTGTACGTTTCTGGGGTGAAAAGGGGCCCAAGTTCTTGTTTCCTGTTTCGCATAATTGGATATTTCTGTGTCTTCTTCATCCCTTTTTATTTTCCCTTCCATTTCAGCAATTTCAACACTCACATGTATAGATAGATAGATAGATAGACAGACATATCTGTATATTCACACTCACGCACATATACACATATATAGATTCCAAAAATGAGTTGCCCTGAAAGTTGCCCTGAAAGCGAAAGGACCACCAAAAAGAAATGGGGGGAAATTGCAGTGCTGCATCATGGGAAATTTGCAACCCAGGGGGGGGGAATGCGATGGTGCACTTCAATTTCACTCTGAATTGGTCTGGTGTGGAATGCAACTTTGCTTCTGCTCTGGTGCACCACCGCAACAGAGCAGAAGCAAAGTTGCATTCCACAGCAGACCAATTCGGAGTGAAATCAAAGTGAGCTTGGAAGCTATTTCTGTTAATTTGCTTGTTACTGATTTTGGCAAAATGAGAGGTCACTTTGGAATCACTGCAGAAGCACCATGGAAGGAAAGCCCATAGAAAGGAATCATGTGTGATAACACATCATGTTATCGCATGAATTCACATCGTTGGACTCTGAGCTGCAAAAAGCTGCAAAACTAACCTTATTGCACAGGTTTGTAAGCTGGCACTGGAGGACTCTTGCTTGCCATCCTTTCCAATGCTTACCATCAGTGTAATATTTATTACTCAAGAAAGCTAAACCAGTGGCAGGTGTTGATAAATGGGTGTTGATCATGAACAAACTTAATCCAGAAAAGACAGAAAACTCCTGCTTAGTCAAAAGCAGGATCAGGAAACAGGGATTCGACCCAAGACTCACATTCAGTTTTGATGTACTCCTAGATTCAGAACTCGACTTAGAAGAATAAATCTCAGGACAGACCAAGAGTAGATCTAAAGCTGAACAGTGGAATAATTATACTTTTGATCCCAAGGCATAATTTTTTACCACTCTTTAGATATGGGTGGTTTCAGCAGATCATTAAATTAACGCCTAAATATAACTTTCAAACTCTGATAACCCATTGCTATGTATTATAATTAACAAAGCTTAGTTGTGCAAACTAGTAAAAATAATTGTCTAGAAATACATGCAGGCACTCACAGTTCAGAGAATTACACAGACTCGGCTAATTATATTCCGTTCACCCTAATGACCACATGAAGTGGAGTGACTACCATAAAAGCATCAGGAACAGGTTTCTGAAAAGGACCTGTCATTCATATAAATTGCAAGTGAAAGCCCAGTATATGTGGTAAAACAGCAGCTAAGACAGAAGCTATCCATTCAGTCACAGATGAATATACTATGTATCTTGAAGTGAAAGCTCTAGCAACTTTGCCTCTTTATTATTCTCAAGTGACAGCCACATAGTGAATGAAATAAGGAAGTGTGGTTAATTTTACACTGTGGAGACAGGAGAAAAAACAGACAGATGTTATTTCACTAAATTTTAATAAGGCCTAGGGCAATATTTTCCTTGTATGAATTACTACTCTCCTGAAACCACAGCAGAGAGAGAAAGAGAGAGAGAGATTTCAAAGGAGACTGATAGGAAAAATTCTGCAATATATAGTTCAGAATTTAGATGTTGCCATGCCCCACTCATAACAGTGGTGTTATGTGACTGAACAGAGGGTAATGAAGGATATTCATTTTCCAGGCTTTGAGGAATGTTACTGTATCTAGGTCTGAGCCATAACAAGAAAGTGCTATCTGCAAATGCTTTAGCCCAGTCTGAAAGGCAACATTCCCTTTATGAGACTAAACTGGCCATGAAGTATTTGCACATTGTGTAGAGGCAGGTGTCAGGGAAATGGACATGTCACTGTTGCTAAGGCAACTAGGCCAATGCTCCTTGTTATGCAACACTGTACCATGGCATTTTCATTGCCTGCTGTCATTTGACTCACAGCCTGACTGAAAGACAGGGAATATCAGTCCGGAAGAATTCTGCCTCCACCTACACTTAACACTCATTCAAGTATCTTGGTAATGTTACTTAATTCCCTCTCTATGACATACACTACCTGGTCCAGTGATATCATCATAACATGTATCCTGATTGGTGGGAATCACTTGAAAAAGAGGAAAAATAGTAGCAAAGCAGAAAACAATAGTGGGAAACAACGGTTGCATAGTTGTGATCAGTCACAAAGAAGATAGAAGGCCCCCACCCCACCCCGTTCCACGTTAATTGTCTTTACCTTGAAAAAGTTGCAAGTTATCATTCAACAAAGCTAATTCTTACCTAATCCTTAGAACAGATCTAAGATATTTTGGAAGACTACAACTCCCTAAATCTCACAGACAGTGACCAAGCTAGCTGGGGGATCCTGTCAACTGTAGTCCAAAAAAGCAATTCTTCCCAAACTCTTTTCTGAAAGTATAGTGCTTTATAGGCTGATGAAGTTTTGCCATTGGTTCACTAGTGAGGAGTATGTCTTTCTCATCCAGAAAAGAAGACCCTACACTGGTGAGCATTTTGGAGTTGTCTTTACTGGGTCTCTATCCACAGATGAATGGAAAATAGAATAGCTCAAATCACAAAGTCTAAATGGAACTGCCATATTTTGCAAGATTATTTTTACTGCTACAGATAAAAAGGCAAGGGGTGAGGGTTTTTTAATGTTACAACACTAGGAAATTTTACAGTATTCTATTTTGAAAGTTAGTGTGAAGCTCAGCATGAGTTCTGTTCAAGATAGTTCAAAGTCATAGAGTACTATGGGTGCAAAGCCAAGGGTGCAAGGATATTTTCAGAAGACTTCATCTCTTAAAGGAATTTTCCATTTGACACAATTGATTATAAAATGCCATCTTTAAGTCTGAGCAAGTAAGTCAAAATTTATCATATTCCCATTAGATGTAAACACTACATGGGAGGGAGGGCTGAATTGAGTTGGCAAGGCAATGTAAATAAATATGTCTTCTGCTCCTGAAGATGTATTATTCTACTGGCAAATAAGAAAGGTTTTGTTCTTCCATGCCCACAATAGATTTATAGCACAATTAAATGTGTGTTTATTCAAACATAAGTCTGATTATGAAGATTTAGACTTAGGGCCATAACAGGCACAAAAAGCCAGCTTCCAGTCACCTTCAGGCCATGGTTTACAGACGATGCACACCCCAAAGATGCCTGGAAGCCAGCTTCAAGTTGGCTTCCGGGCACTCTGGCAGCCTGGCATTTAGACACTCCACACTGCCAGAGCACCTTAAAGCCAGCTTCCAGCCATGGCAGCCACGAAAAGCCGGCTCTTAGCCACCCAAAAAAAGGAGCTGTTCTTTGCAGCTCCTTATTCGGGAGGCTTCAAGGAGAATTGGAACTGCAGCATACGGTTGCCACAGCCCAATCAAGGGACAGCTTAAAGCCGCTCCTTTGGGGTGGTCTTTAGATATGCTTAGAGTAGATCCAATGAAATCAATGAGATTTAAGTTTATCATGACTTGCTTGCCACACTTATTTTAGTTTATTTACCAAGTCCAAATCAATTCCAGTGTGTGATTACACAACACTGCCATGCTCAGAAATAAGTCTATCAACTTATTTGAAATACGGCTTAAGTTAAAAACATACCTGAAAAACCAAAAATAATCAGAAATAAACATTATGCTGACTATTCAAGCATAAGTAAACAAAGCAGGAATTTGGAGGGAGACGTAGATGTTGGTATATACACCGCACAATGCAAAGTACATGTCTGGTAGCCATTATTTATCAAATAGGTAGAAAGTTTAACACAATTTCGTCTGTCAGTGTTTTTCAAGTGCAAAAGAAGATATGATTGCCTTTCATTTCATTCTACTGTATATTGCCTTTTTTAATAAGAAGCAAAATTTCACAGGTGCAATTAAACACCTTGAGGTTGAAGAAACATTCGTTTGCATTTTTAAAGATTCATCAACCCAAACAACTGATTCCATGCACCCAATGGGAGTGAACTGCTATTTCTTAATGGAAGCCTTCAATGGCTTGACACTCTGCGCACTTCTTTGTGATGTGGAATGGGAGGGGGGTACCATTCAAAAAGAAAATAAGATCTTTTAAATCACAATGTGCTTTATGTGTTTCCCAAGTGACTCCCTGAATTTTGTTTTTTGAATGCAATACTAACATGTACTAACATGACAACTCAGGACACTTTCTGACATCAATTTTTACCTTGTAGGGCAATGAAAATAAGCATCACTCTTTCATGCAGTGTAGAGTAAAGTATGAATTCATGCATATTTTCACATCTGCAAAGGAACTTACACATATGAAGAAGTCCTATAGCTTTAGCTTTTAAGAATTTGTCATTGCTTGAGGCAGATTTCATACACAGAAGATAGCAACTCCATTTAAATTTGAGTTCAGGCACAGTAGCCTACTTTATTGTTGTTGTGTGCCTTCAAGTCGTTGCTGATTTATGGTGAGCCTAAGGCGAAACTATCACAGGATTTTCTTGCCAAGATTTATTCAGAAGGAGTCTGCCAATGCCCTTCTCTGAGAGAAAGGGTGATTTGGCCAAGCAAGGATTTAAACCCTTATTTTCTAGAATCCTAATCCAACACTCAAACCACTATATCACATCCTGTGAACTATAATTTTTCCAAAACACTTTTATTCATCATTTCATACTCTGCTAATTTACAACTTAAATAATGATATAAGAGACAACTCTTTAGACATCCAGCAGTGAAACTACATTTTACTTCATTTCATTACAACATATGTAGAGGAAAATACTCACATTGCTTTGGTGTTTACTAACTTCCATGGCATGCTTAACATCTGGAGGCTCCTTCATATGTGCATAATTAGATGTTCCCTTTTCAGCAATGTGTTTCTTATTGTAGAGAACCTTAAAATGATACATTTTGTATTATCTATCATGAAGGATATATAGCTAGATTACAGAACAAGGTTTCTTTTATTATAATACAGTGACTGGAGACTCTGGAAGTAATAACTTTTCAAAGCTCTGATTCACATAAATAATTTCAGATTTGGTCAAGGTTGCTGTGAAGGACTTTAGGGAAGAATCCAGAAAAATAACCCTTCTATACAGCAACTGCAAACAGAACTTGAAATATTGTGCAAACAAAAGTTCATTCCCAGACTATGAATGCATGCACACCTTAAAATGTATAAAGTGGTTTGCATTTACACAGGTGCTCATGATATCAGTCAATTGTTTGGGTTGTCCTGGTCAAAAACTGCTTCACCAATACTCATGAAGCTAGCTGAATCCTGATGCTGTGTATCACGCTCTCACTCCATTTGTGTTTAAATAGCATAACCTCCACTATTTTATTTTCTGCATTATATTTTCCTCAATACCAACAATGCCATTTGCACCGCCCTATTTGCACCACCCACTCCATCATGATTGGTTTTTCTTTATTTATTTTTTAAAATTACACTGCAATAATGTAACTATTTACTGCCTTTTAAAAATTAAAAATTAATAATAATTTAACATATTTTTTAAAGAACACTGTGGGTCATGGTACCACAGGAAAGCAGAGGAGAGATGTTTGGAAAGCACAGCTGTGCAGTAAAAATGTTCAAAAAGTGAGTTCCAAAGAATCGCACCATTCTTGCACTGCAAAAGCAAACTATTTATATTTTTAAAAATTACTAGCCCTTCCCTCAGCCATCCTTGAAGATCAATATAAGAAGATCCTCTTTACTGATCTAGGAGTCCTAGTAGACCACAAATTGAACATGAGTGAACAATGTGATGCAGCAGCTAAAAAGGCAAATATGATTCTAGGCTGCACCAATAGTATAGTGTCTAGATCAAGGGAAGTAACAATGCCACTCTATTCTGTTTTGGTCACCCCTCAACAGGAATACTATGTCCATTTCTGGGCACCACAATTCAAAAAGAATATTGACAAGCTGGAGCATGTCCAGAGGAGGGTGACTTAAATTGGAAAGGGTCTGAAACCCATGTCCTATGAGGGGAGACTTAGGAGCTGGGTATGTTTAGCCTGGAGAAGAGATGGTTAAAAGGTGATATGACAGCCTTGTTTAAGTATTTGAAGGAGTGTCATATTGAGGATGGAGCAAGCTTGTTTTCTGCTGCTGCAGATAACAGGACCTGGAACAATGGATGCAAGCTACAGGAAAAGAGATTCCACCTAAACTTTAGGAGGAACTTCCTGACAGTGAGAGCTGTTCAACAGTGGAACACTCCCTCAGTGCAGTGAAGGCTCCTTCTTTGGAGGTTTTTAAACAGAGGCTGGATGGTCATCTATCACTGATGCTTTGATTGAGAGTGGGAAAGGAAGCATTGACTGATTATTTCTAGAACTAAAAAATCAAATTCCCAAATACTCTACAGCGCAACTATATCCAGAGAGCTACAATGTCATGTAAGAAAGCTGAAGCAAAGATGAAATTAATCCACAACTATAATGGTATGATCGGCTTGTGGAATCAAGACTGAGCATAAGCAGATTCAGTCTCATCAAGCAAAACACATACAAATGGGGAGATCAGTCATGGTCTAAATTACTTTATAATAGTATGTAGGGACAAAAACACAGAGGTCCAAGTAGACCCATTGAAATCAATGGGACTTAATTAAACTTGGCTAACATAGGTTCCATTGATTTCAACTGTTTTCCTTTAAAAATATAACCAAGACTAGATTTTTATTTTAAGTACTGTATATACTCATGTCACGTCTAGAAATTTTAGTCAAAAAATTGACCCAAAAAATCTGAGTTGACTTATTCATGGGTCAATGTAAGTACTCTACTTTAACTCACATAAAAATAGAAACTATCCCCTAAAGCAGTCGTTCCCAACCTGTGAGTGGGGACCCCTTTGGGGGCCGAATGACCCTTTCATGGGGGTTGTCTAAGACCATTGGAAAACACCTATTTAATTACAGTTATGAAGTAGCAATGAAAATAATTTCATGGGTTTGGGTCACCACAACATGAGGAACTGTATTAAAGGGTCGCAGCATTAGGAAAGTTGGGAACCATTGCCCTAAAGAAATGCAAGAGTGTAGTCTCTTCTGGAAACACTAGCCCCCCTCTACTCTTTCTTCCATCCATCCTTCAGTGTGAACACAAACAGCTATGCCTCCTGCAATTTTGCAAGTTCTTTGGTATTGTATTCCTTTGCTTTAGAAGATCCTTTGTTACACGACCCTCAATTTGACCCTCAACTTATTCATGGGCCATATCAAAATCCATCATTTTGGCCTCAAAACCTGCCCTCATCACACATGAGATCGACTTATAGTTGAATACATACGGTAGTACATATTTTAATACAAATTCAAGAAATTAGAAAGTGTTTTTGAAGAAAACTACACAGATGAATTATACAGCTTTTAACACTACTCCTTCTTGAATACTAGATGTTGAACTTAAAAGATTCCCACCATTCATCATTTTTGTAAGCAAACAGAAATATTGCTTTAAGCACATTTGCCAAGTGCTTGAAGAAATGGAGTCTCAGATCAAGAAGAAGAAAACCAAACAGCCCAATGACATACCCTAGTTTTCTATTTTTCTTGGGTCATTTTGCTTCCTTGATAAGGAACCACCTTTGGAATTTTCTGTCAAAGTGATGGAATATATATAAAACAAATACTTTGACATGTTGTTCTTTCAATTCTTTCAAAAGCATGCCTTCCCTTGTGATACTTTTAAGAATGTCTGAAGGAAAACATAAAGCCTGGATATCTATTTCCCATACTTTTTAAATAGACAAGAGCTCACCCTGATCTGCAAATAATCTGTGAATATAAAAACTGACACAAAATATGATGCTATTCTTGCTGATGTTGCTGAAAGTGTATGCTGACATGGCTGGTATAAAATATAAGCATATCTCAATTAACAAAACAAAATGAAATTCAACATGGAGAAATGTAAGGTACTGCACTTAGGGCAAAAAAATAAAATGCACAGATATAGGATGGGGGACACCTGGCTGAATGAAACTACATGTGAAAGGGATTTAAGAGTCCAAGTAGACCACAAGTTGAACATGAGTCAACAGTGTGATGCGGCAGCTAAAAAGGCCAATGCAATTTTAGGTTGCATCAATAAAAGTATAGTGTCTAGATCAAGAGACGTAATAGTGCTACTATATTCTGCTTTGGTCAGGCCTCACCTGGAATATTGTGTCCAGTTCTGGGCACCACAATTCAAAAAGGACATTGAGAAACTGGAGCATGTCCAAAGGAGGGCAACTAAAATGGTGAAGGGTCTGGAAACCATGTCCTATGAGGAACGACTTAGGGAGCTGAGGATGTTTAGCCTGGAGAAGAGAAGGTTAAGAGGTGATATGATAGCCCTGTTTAAATATTTGAAGGGAAGTCATATTGAGGAGGGAACAAGCTTGTTTTCTGCTGCTCCAGAGAACAGGACTCAGAACAATGGATGCAATATACAGGAAAAGAGATTCCACTTCAACATTAGGAGGAACTTCCTGCTCATTCAGATTATGTCTCTTGGAATGCACAGAGAACTGTTACAGCCATTCAAAATTATTTTTTCACTAAAGGAGCACAGTTCATTCCTGCTGCAATTAAGCTCTTCATGGCCAAAGCTTGGGCTCATCCGTTATATGGGGCTCAATTAAGGCCATACAGTAATATG
>NC_056527.1:25189291-25205459 GCF_019175285.1 Sceloporus undulatus | reverse complement strand
AGCCATAGATAATAGACGTCTTCATCAGACCTGAAAATGAACTAGTTTAGGCTACAGATAGTGAACTTTCTTTAGCTTACCTCATATCACCCACTTTGCGGTCAGTTAAGCCAACCAACTTCAGTGCCTTCGTTGTGTTCTGTTTACAAATCCTTATTCAGTCTCTTGCTGTATCCACCACACCAGGAAACTAAAAAACTTGCCTTATGACAAGTCCGACCATTGATTTATTTTGCTTCTTATTGTTGAAGTTTTCAGAATTTTGGATAATGGACACTCAACCTGCAAAACAATATTTTAAACAGCATTCTCTGTTTTATAAATCAAATTAAGTTATGTTACTTGTTCCTCAGTGCACTTTACTTTGGCCTTATTGAAATAAGACGGGTTTGTATAGGATTTTACAAATCATCCCTCCCCAGTTAATAATACAACAGAGCACAGAGAGATGAGTTTAATAAAATGAAGTAAGTTGATGTGTTTTATTTTTCTTATAAAGTTTTTTTCCTGAAAGAATTAACAGTGAGCTGCATACTCTAAACACTTATTCTAAAACTCACATCTGCTTTAAGAGGACATACATAATATACCAGATGTAGCAAAAAATATAAAACCTGCAGAATATTTATTTCCCATTTGTGGCATATATCATGCATCCTTGCTGCAAAATCTGGGGAAATGGAAACATTTCCACGCACTGGGTTTCCAAACATTATACCTGCAGGAAAATGAAAGAGGGTTTTACAACAGAGCTGGCGGTTGTACCTTTCTAAACGACTCTCATCTCCACCCATATTTTAAAAGCACAATGCTCATGCACAGACTGGTTTGAAATAAGCTGGAGGGAAGAAAATATATTTTGTTTCTTTTTTTTTTCTTGCTCTGCCTCTCTGCTTCTCTGTTTTTATGACAGCTCCATTGCCCCCATGGTTTACAATAAAGTTGTGGAAGGTGCAAAGAAAACTTATAGAAAGCAGTACTGGATTTGCTTTGATTTGCTGAAATAAAGGTACTTATGTAAACTGCTTAATGGAGCAAATAAAAATGGTGAATAGTTGGCTAGGTGGGCCCGATGGGATAAGAAAATTGCTGGTCATAAAATTGCAAGAGTACCTGAAACAGTATTTCTTGCTGATTATACTTTAGGTGTTGAAGAGCAACTGTGCCCCTCATTACTATTATAAGAATGAATAAGAATAATGTCCCAAGAGTCTAGCAAGGTGTAATGGTTGGAGCACTGGACATTAATCCCTTTTGGTCATGGAAACCCATTGGGTGACCTTGGGCAAGTTACCCTCTCTCAGCTCAGAGAAGGCAAAAGCAATCCCTTCTAGGCAAATCTTGCCAAGAAAACCTCACGATAGATTTGCTTAGGCTGGGTCACCAAAGTCAGAAATTTGAAAGTACACAACAACAAATGTTCCCAAGTATTATAGAAGAGGGAAGCCAGCAAGGAAGAACCAGAAGTCTTTATTTAGTTACTGGATCTACTGTTATAAAGCACCATAGCCAGCATAAAATATTTTGCTACCTGCATCGAGGTACATAGTATCTGAAGGCAATGAAGTTAATTGTTGAACCCCGAAGCAGGCCACAAGGTCACTGTTTCTATCTATGGAACAAATAATGTGGAGTGGCTGGTGTAAGGCTCTCCATCCATGTTCCAAATGCCATTGTTCTAGCCTCTGAGGATAAGAAGAGCAGGCAGGCACAGCTCTATCGTGCCTCAGCCTACTGGCTAGTGATTGCCCCTCCCTACATCTTCCAACTGCCATTGGTCTGGCCTCTGATGGACAGAAGAGCAGCTAGCATATGCTGAATTCATTCCCCTCCTTCATTGCCATTCCCTTTTCCTTATGTGTCATGTGTTACTGAGATTGTAAGCCTAAAAACAGAGACCTGTCAGATTAATGATTTGCAACCTGCCCTAGGAGATGTATTTGGCTGAAGGGTGAGATATAAATAAATAAATAAATAAATTGTCCTCTTCTTGCCTCAACTGTGGAAGCCTGCTTTACATCTTACATGGGAATCCTAGGCAGCCCTATCTGTCATGATCATTGCTATAGTCAAAATGTTTCCTCATGGATCATGAAAAATTAAATACTAACATTTTTATGAATAAGAGCTGCTGGAGTTCTTCATGAGAGCCACGAAAGGGGAAGACTAGATATATTACAGCAAATCTCATATTATATGTCAAATGAGGAATAATGGTAGCGGGGAAAAGAGAACCCTACAGTGACCTCCCCTATATGTTCAGCTCTGCATGCCCACCAGCAGGAGATGGATCAAGCTGTTTAAACACAAGTATATAAATTACCTTGCTCTGAAGCTGCATTACTTCTTTTGCAAACACACTGTCAATAGTAGCTGGCATCTGCTGATAGAGAGAGTTGGAAAGTTCTTTCTTTGCACTTGCTTTGTATTTTGCCTAGAAGGCAAAAGAAAGGAGTAAGGCAGCAGTTCCTTCAAGTAAAATTAAAGGACATTCAGGAGATAAAGTTCACATTCAGCTTGTCAACAAGTGGATATAAAGAAAGATTTAGTCCAGCTTTGGAATTAGAGGAAATATTCGTAGACCTGTCTTTGCAATACTGATTGAAAGGATTTGTCTAAGTAAGCAGTGCTTTGAGGGGAACCAGACTAACTGAGATAATGTACATGTAAATGCACTGTTGTACTGTAAAGGTTTATAAACTGCCCCCTTTTTTTCTTAGCCACCTCCTAAAATCATCTATCAAGACAACCTCTGCCACCTCAGCCAGTGCTATTTCACTATCATTCCTTAGTTCTTGCTGCCCACAGTCCATCCAAATTAATTCTTCACTACTACTACTGATTACTGCACATGACTAATGAATTCTGTGCATTAAAACTATAACCCCTAGAAATCTATACTCTGGGATATCATCTTGCATTGTTTGTATTCTGTTTTGGTTCATGTATTTTTGTTCATATCTTCTAGCCTGAAGAAGAAGAACCCTCCCTCCAGTCCATCTGCCTTGATCCAGGCCTCAGAGGGAGAGAATAACCACTGGACCTCATCCCCTTTCCTACCACCATTCCCTTCTCCTTTTGTGTCGTGTCTTTTAGATTGTAAGCCTGAGGGCAGGGAACCGTCTAATTAAATGTAATAATTGTAAGCCACTCAGATAGCCTTTAGGGCTGAAGGGTGGGGTATAAATACCATAAATAAATGTATTTGTTCACTCTCTTTTTCACTCTCTTTGATATATAACTTTAAAATTCAGCAGATATGTTGGTTAAAAAATTTCTTCCATTACCATTATAAGATTCCCTGATACTGTCCAAAAACTGATGCTCAAATCATGGAAATATCTGAAGCGTTTTTGAGCTGTCTTCAAGATCTGAGGAATCCATTAATATATCCACAAACCCAACAAAGGTCAGCTACATATGGAAAGTTCTAACTTATATTAAATGCTGAATTATTTCTTGACTTGATTTAGTTATGCAATAAAACAGACAGTCTCAACTGTATAATAATAAAAATAATAAAATATTTATTTATATCCCACCTCTTCCATTTGAGGATTGAGGTGGGTAACAACAGAGTCTATATATCACACAATATAGGAACAATAAAACCTACAAAACCCTGACCCAACACTCCCTCACAAACTATAAAATTAACATAAAACATGATTAAAATATATAATACTACACTACAAAGTTATTCTACAATCCGCAAATGACGAGGAGATATAGCAAGAAGGACGGTAGAATCGGTTCTGGGCGGTTATCACTCAGGGAAGGCCTGCCGGAAGAGAAAGGTTTTTGTCACTTTTTTAAAAGCCTCCAATGAGGATAATTGGCGAATCTCTTCCGGCAGGTCATTCCAAGCTTTAGGAGCCGTAGCAGAAAAAGACCTCCAGGAGATCACCACCAATCTGGTCCATTTTGGATGTAAATTTTTTTTCCCAGAGGAACCGAGTGTACGAGAAGGATTATATGGGAGGAGGCATTCCTTCAAGTAGACTGGACCCAGGCCATGTAGGGCTTTGTAGGTAATAACAAACACCTTGTACTGTGCCTGGAAGCTAATAGGCAGCCAATGTAATGACTTTAGGATAGGTGTAATTCGGTCAAACCTAAATTTTCCAGTGTCCAGTCTGGCTACCATGTTTTGTATCAATTGAAGCTTCTGGATGTGGCACAAGGGTTGCCCCACGTAGAGCACATTATAGAAATCAAGACAAGAGGTTACCAGGGAATGTACAACCGTTTCTAGGTCCCACTGCTTCAGGTATCAGTCGAAGCTGATAACAGGCGCTCCTGGCTGTAGTGTCAATCTGAGAGTACAGATGAAGCGACGAATCCAGGAGCATCCCCCCAAGCTGCGAACGCAGTCCTTCAGGGGAAGTGTGACCCCATCTAGGGCTGGCGAACATATCTCCATACCCGGGTAGGGGTTACCTATCACGAATACCTCCGTTTTGTTTGGATTCAGCTTAAGTCTATTTTCCCTCATCCAATCCATTACCGACCTCAGGCAATCATTCAGAGGACAGATGCCCTCCTTGGTCACTGAAACAGTCCAAGACATGGAGAAATAGATTTGAGTGTCATCAGCGTACTGATAACACCCTGCCCCATGTCTCCGGATGATCTCGCCCAGCGGCTTCATGTAAATGTTGAATAGCATTGGTGACAGTATCACGCCTTGAGGGACGCCTGATGTGAGCTCCCTCTTGGCCAAACAACTGTCGCCAAGCAACAGCATCTGAACCTACCTGAGAGATAGGACCGGAACCACTGCAAAGCAGTGCCTCCAAGTCCTAGTTCCCTCAGGCGTTCCAGAAGGATACCATAGTCTATGGTATCGAAGGCTGCTGAGAGGTCCAAGAGCACCAACAGGGCCACACTTCCCCTGTCAATGCACAGACGGAGATCATCGACCAAAGTTACAATCTCTGTCTGTGCATTGACAGGGGAAGTATGTGTATATTGTGTGCATCCAATGTTTATAAATATCTCTCTTTCAAGAACTCTTTTCAGAACAAACAATAGTGATAGTTTTAATTGCATTTAGAACAAGAGCCAAAAACTTCACACATCATAGAATATAGCACACATATAGCTATAACAACTGTAGAACTAGCCAGAACTATAATATTTTGATAACTATAAACAGATCACATTGCTTCATTATGAGCTAGTAACATAGTTATTTATAGTCAAAATGTCAATTAACAAAAAATAATTTTAAAGTCTAATTGTATCCATTAGCCGGATCTTCCACTAATGTGGTCCTTTATTATATTAGTTTGATTTTATAGCAAAACGTTGTTGTTGTTTTAATTTTCTAGAATTTAGACTACCTGTTACTGTGAGAAATAAGTATTTCCTTTTTTCCTCAAATGAGACACAGCCAGAATAGCTACTGTACAACTTCTATGTGCCACACTAGAGATCAATAACTTATGATCTGTGGTTTCTGACAGTTTAGCAAACTCAAATGATTAGGTACGGTAATGTCACTATTTGTTGCATGCTTCCATACTGACAAGATTCATCCATGTGATTTCTGTAGGAAGCATCACCATCATTCTCAACTGACTGTTTTCAGTGACAACATCACACAAATAAATCTGATTGGCCACACACTAGCACAGTTTAATACCATCAACAATATGACCCCTGACTGGCTGGTACAGCCCATATTTCTAATCCAGAGGGAAATATGTTGTTGAGAAAATGGAAATAAAGTAGTGGGAAACAGGAAAAAGATAGGGGTAATGAATACTCCTATGATTAAAGAATATTTGGAGAAATGGTTCTGATCTATTTAATGATCACCTTTAATAGACTGAGAGTTAGCAACCATTTAATTAATGTGAAATACTTTGAGCTCTAAATATACATTTTAGAGATTATATAGGAGTCTTTTTTCATCTAATGCTGGTGCCTAGTGTTGCTTCATAAAACAAAGTATAGAAGTGGAAAACCAGTACAGTGTAAATCACTCCGGGACTATAAATATTCCCCAAATACTTTGCACCTTACCTCAGACATAAAAGCAGAGAGATTTTTCACATGCGTTAGCTGAGGGGTGTCACGTACAAATGTGAACTTGCCTTTAGATTTTTCATATTCTTCTTTATAATGGACCTGTAAATGAGGTGCGGAGAAGGGGAGAGAAGTGTATTGGGAAAGAAAAGCAAATCAGAATGTGGATGTGAAAGAGGAAAAGAATGTGTATAAGACAGTGTGTGAGTGTGAGGGTGTATACATACACAGAAATTGTGATTTCAGATTTAATCATGTCAAACTGGACAATGTAAAATATAGCAACTATTGACAAAATAACTAAAAGGAAGTACTTTTTCAAATCCCCAGATGCCCCATGGCAAAATACTTTTGAAACACTAAGCAGTTTCAAAAGGAGTCATGATAAGAGGTTACAAAATTATCTTTCTGGTCATGTGCAAGCCGTTCCACAGATTAGACATGTAATGTTCATCAAATGATAAGTTGCACATGTAAATGGGCCAACACAAAACACACACTAGCAGACAGAATAGCTATATTACCTCAAATTCACACCAAATATTTTGAGCAAGGAGAAATCAAGATATATCTAGGCACATAGGAACTGTATTTTTGATTGATTCCAATTATTGTTCATACCCAAGTCCTCATAAGCTTGGAAAGATAAAAAAACAAAAGCAATAGGCCATTAGGCAGAATTTGGATTATTTGGATCATAAAGATCCCTTAAGAGAATGTAGTAATAAAGAAGTATTTTTAAAACACTTTCCTTATTGGCACAAATGATATGCCAGGAGAATATTAACTGCAAAAGTGTTGCACAATCATAAGGCCATAGTGAAAAAGACCCTGCCTCATATGCCTGACAACCAAACAAGTTTCTCCAAGACCTCTGCTAAAGAACGTAAATTACACGCAGAGGCATACAGATGCAGAAGATCCACAATTGCTATCTGTATCTCCAAAGTAGCTTGATATATTCCAGCAAAATTACAGGAATAGGATTTCTCCAATAATAAATTTTGTAAAAGGCGAAAGATGTATATGATCTGAAGAGAAACCAGAGTATAAATAAATTTTGTACATAAGAGCTAAACTGACTCACCAAAATAGGACCTGCGAGCATACAGCTGCCAGGGATTGTCTTTGTTTTCTTTGACATTTGTATTTACATTATTTTGTAAATACAATGTTTTTATATTCAGTGCTACAATAAGGAATATAACTGTGTTTTACAAATTTGTATTTATAGCATTCTGCACACAGCACATAGCTGTGTAATGGCAATTTTAGCTATTTTAAAAACAATTGTATTCAGAAAAGTATTTGGGGTCTTGGTCATTCCCCTCTGCATTCTCACATAAGAACGGATACTTCTTTTTAATTTATTAAAAGATATCAAGGCCAAGATTGAAAAGCATATTTCAGTATTCAACAGAAGTGGAACTAAGGCCCGAAATGCAAAGACCAAAAGAAAAGGCATCCGGATGCTTTGGGGGGCATGGAATTCAGATGATGCACACCCCCAAAGTGCCAGAAGCCACTCCAGTGTCACAGTCTGGTCCTTTGGACTGGATTGAAAAGGAGCCAATTAAATCCAGCTCCTGGCAGTGGCTGGCTTGGGACTGCGGAGGCAGCCCACTTTGAAAGCAGGTTGTGAGGTCACCATGGTCCTGGCGTGATCATGGCCTGACTGCCCCCGAAACAGCCTCTGGCTGCTTCTGACAGGCTGTTTGTTTCACCCCTAAGATTATTTCCCTTCCCACACCTGCTGCAGTCTCCATATAGTAAAACAAAAACAAAGCCCAGTTCTCTAGAGGGTCTCCCAATCATCCACAGAAGTTTTTAAAGGTGCACAGGAGACTGAAGAACAGGACTTGCTAAATTGTGGCAGAAGAAGCAGAATCCATCAGACATTTCACCACTGGACTTAAGCCTATATGCTTGTTGCAAAATCTGCAACAAGGGTATGCATCATCTGCAACAAAAAGGCTAATGTTTTATTTCCATGAAAATTTAATCAGTCCAAACATACAATCAATCAGCTAAGCTTTGTTTAAATCAAATGAAAGAAGAATTAGATGCTACTTTAAATCACATCATTTTGCATCCTTTTATCACACTTTTTCAAGGTCATGAGTAGTTATCCAACATTTGCATCTCTCCTATCTAGAACACTCCTTCCTTCCTCCTTCCCTCCTCTTTTTAGTTTCCTTTTTACTTGCGGTACAATAGATGAGTTTCTAAGTGCATTCAGTAACAGTATATCAATTGAACTACTTCAAAAAAACCCAGTTCCATTTCAAATTCAGCTCAGTAAATTTTACTGGCAGCCTTTCAAGCAACATCCTGTGCTTTGTGGCTTATATTTACCTCATTCAGAAAATGAGACACTGAGCTTGAGTCAATGCTAGGAATGGGACAGAGAGATGTAGTGGGGGTAAAATGAGGACACTTAAACATTTTTGTTATCATCACTATCCTCATGCTGGCAGACATCCAACAGAGTTCCATTAAACCAGTGAAAAAAAGCTTTAGAACAATCAATGCCCTTCAGGAAGAAGGCTCTTTATGGAAGGTGATGATTCTGCTTCATATTATCCATAATGGGCTTGACGCGTTTCCAGTTGTCTGTATGTGATGAAAGCATCGACACCAATGAATAACGTAAGGCACAATCCCATTGAAGTTAAGTGCAGTTAAGTCCCAGAGTGGTTTGAATGGGACAGAGTTAACCAAGTGACTAATAGCGACACTAAAATCAGTGCAACTTGAAAAGATAGGCACTGCATAGACAACATCAAAAAGTTTAAGTGCTCAGGCTTCTTTTAATATATTATTTAATACATTATTTCAAGACAGATCAGTATTTGGATCTTCCCATTGCCTGCTCTGTGAAAGATTATGGCATGTCTTAAAGCTGCTTGTCTGAAATCATGTTTGGAATTGAGGCATATTTAAGAAACTGAATTTTGTCTTCTTCCAAAGAAAATTTCAAAGCAGCTGACAAAATTAAAAATACATATACGTACAATATCCAAAAATATTTAATTTGTATGCACGCTTTTAAAATTTGTCCACCTGAACTACACAAAAAACATTAATAAGGATAACCAATAATCAAATTTCCAGTTCTGTGAAATGTACTGGGAGATGCCTTAGGACCCATTTGGGGAGTAGAAAAGAGGATATCAATCCAGTCAGTAAGGACATAATTCGCCAAGATATTTCTGAAAGGAATTACATAACTGTACAAGGACTGCTCAGAGAAACAACCAAGAAGCTCTCTTACAGAGAGCATCACATAAATCAGGCACCAAAATGAAAAAGAGCCTTCTTGTTCGAACACATATCATGAACCTCTGAGGCAAAGACTCAATTGCTTTCTATTATACCAGCTCTAACACAGCAATGAACTTTAACTACAGTCAAAAATCACATTAGTATGAACCCTAATGACAACTTATACTCAATCTTGTTCCACATTAATATCCCAGAAAATTACATTCAAGGCTAACTGTGAAAATGAGTAAGGCAGAGCACCACTAAATGCTTAAATTCAACCTTGCTTGAATAATGCTGCTTGAAGTCAATTTGTAAAAAATTTGGGTATGCATCACTTTCTTTTAAATCCCATCCAAATATGTCAGTGTACTCAGAATTAAGCTTCGACTGACAGATGAAAAGTGCTGAAAGCTTTGGAAAGGAATAAAAAACACATCTAAAATGACACAAGCCAGTTTTACAATGCCATTTTAAAGTAACACTACCTCAAACACATGCATGCATATTTTGAGGACCATATTTGTTCATTTCTTTTTATAGTGTTGGCTGTATGCTTCAGTTAAGATTTAAATATGAGTGTTACTACAAACACGACCATGTAATAAAGAATTAAAACACAATTGGAAGCCTTTACTTACATTGCTTATCATTTCAGTACACCGTCTAGCAAGTTCCATGTTTTTATCTTCAACAACTGGCTTAAGAAACATCTACAACAGAAAGAGAATGGCATACCTAAAATAAGTACAAGTACAATAATGAAATCTTTAGCACTTTATAAAATGTGTGAGAGACACCCACCTTTCCATCATATTCTTCCTCCACCTCCTCTTCTTCCTCATTTTCATCATCTCTAGATTCCTGAAAAGATGCCCTCATTTTTTGTTCTGTTAGAAAAACAGTAAACTTCTGTAAGATAAAATAGCTTGTGTTCTGCTCAACCTGTTGTTTGTCTATGCCACTCTTGTCTTGTGGCAAGCTTAACCTCCCCATGGTTTCTTCCTTATTTAGGCAGTATTTGAAGGGTCTTATCTGAACAATGCAGTATTGAGTGGAGTGAAGGGCATCACAGATGTCCTTGCTAAGGACCATTCTAAAACAAGCAAAGTTAATACTTTCTTGAAACCATATTTAAATCTTTAAAATAAACAACTATTTTTTTACTTTAACACAAATCCATAACAAACAACAACCATTAAAATACAAGAAAATGTATCCACAGTAAGCTTAAACATATCATATCCATATGTGCATATACAGCATGCTAAAAGAATGTATTAAAACAATAAAAGAACAACACATTATAGACTTGACCAAGAATTAACAATACAGTGTCTAATAAAAAGAAGCTCAGAGTGAAATAATCTAACTCTCCATTTTGTTTTCCACAGGAATTCCAGGCTTTAACTTTGACTTAACCTTTCTGACCAAGGTGACAAGCTTTGCCATTCAGAGTTGAAAAAAATGATGTTTGCTTGACAATAGCATCATTAATTTGTCCTTATCTGATCTTCCAGGAAGTTGTTCCAAAATAAGCTGCAAAAGTTTTTCCTGCCCAACCAAAAAGACCACCAAATTATCACATGAACCAAGTCTCCAATAGAATTGCAGTCACAAAGACAAGAGTCCTTCATTATAAGGAATCTCAGCATTTGTTGCTGTTGTTGTGTGCCTTCATTTTTTACATATGGTGACCTAAGGTGAACCTATCATGGGGTTTTCTTGGCATTATTTGTTAAGAGAATGTTTGCTTTTACCTTCTTCTGAGGCTGAGAGAGTGTGACTTGCCCAAGGTCACCCAGCAGGTTTCCATGGCAGAGGGGGATTCCAAACCTGGTCTCCAGATTCGTAGTCCAAAGCTCGACTTACTACACCATGCTGGCTTACCAGTGTAGATATAGCGATCTTCTAATCAGCACATGGTTCAAGTGAGCCTTCTTCATATAGGCTTTTAATTTAAATACTGTAATATCAGTAAAATAAGATGAGAAAGTCAGGATAAGAAAAGAGCAATACATCATTTGAAACTTCAACAATATTGTAAAAATAATTGTTGTTGTTAATTGCCATTAAGTTGACTTTAATGTATGCTGACCTATGAATGAGAGACCTCAAAGTCACCCTGTCCTGATCAGGTCTTGAAAACTCAGGCCTGTGCTTTCCTTGATTAAGTCTATCCACCTGTAATGCAGTCTTCCTCTTTCCTTACTGCCTTCTATCTTATTATTATTGTCTTTTCTAGTGAGTCATGTCTTCACATATGTCCAAAGTATGATAGTCTTGGCTTCTAGGGAGAATTCAGGGTTGATTTGCTCTAGGACCCATTAATTGGTCTTTTTAGCTAATCCATAGTATCCAGAGAACTCTTTCCAGCATCACATTTCAAATGAATTCATTTTCTTCGTATCAGCGTTCTTCACTGTCCAGCTTTCACATACACAGAAATCAGAATTATGATGGCAAGGACAATCCCAACTTTAGTATTCAATGACATATCTTTACACTTAATTACACAATCCTCTCGTGCCACAGTGTTACACAAATGATAGATTACACATTCAGTAAACAGCTGTGTTTGCCTATTTCAATATAAAAATAAAGAACATAAAATTAGGAGAGGAACCTTGTGACACTTGCTCAACTTTGACATTGAGATTAGCAGATATCCTTGACTAAGGGGTGAAACAGACAATCAAAATAAGCAGGTTTCAGGCCAGCTTCCAGGCAGGACATTTAGATGACACAAGCCTCGAAGCCAGCCAGAAAACACTTTCAAGCTGCCCTACAGGGAGAAAAGTCAGAACTAGATCTTTCCACTTCTTCCTGGAAAATGTGCACCTTTGCTCATACATCTAAATGCAGTGCTGCCAGAGCGGCTCTAAAGGGGTGCTTTATCCTAACTCTAATTGTGCATATAAACGCCCCATCACAGGAGCGCATTTAGAAGGGATGCAGCTGCCATACCCATGTGGTGGGGGTGGAAACGCACAAAAGAGAAAGTGTGACACCTCTCATGTAGATAAGTAAAACATAAATAAACCAGACAGTCAAAAAGGGGGCATGGGGTGAAGAGGGCTGGCATCTGCAAGGGCACACCTCTGCTGCAATGCCCTGTCCCAGTGGAGTGCTGCACCAGAGATTGAGTGCAAGTTCACAGGGATGGCCATCCAATGGATAGCAGTCATTAGTAGGATGTGCTCCTGTGACTGTGCGTAGGGATGGTGGTAGGAACAATAAAAAAGTATCCAGTGGCATGGCTTGAAGCTGTATTTTGTGGTCATGACATGCACACTCCAGCTGCCTTGAGAGCTGGCAGTGCAGTTGGTGGAGACTCAGATGACTTTAGGAAAAGGCAACTTCAAACTGCTTTTTCCTGCCTGTCTGTTTCACCCCTAAAAGAAATGTCACTACCAGTTACAAATAAGTCTTGCAAAAAAACAACAACACAGAAATCTTAATTCTGGTATTTTCAGGAAGCCCTACACTACAAAAATGACAAATAATGCAATTGCAAAATAACCCTTCACTAGATCTTGATATATTGTCTTGAAAGTATACTGGTGTTTTGGATAAGGCCAGTCTAGCTAGTTTGACATGTAAACAAGTTAATACAATGCTGTAAAAACATAGTGAAGAACTGAGTCCTATAAAATGTAATGATTCAGAAAATGCTGGTTTTCTAAAATAACTGCAGTTGTGAAAATAACGTTATGGAATAAGGACCAGACTAGAGAACTGGCAGTATTCCAGTAATTTGTCCTACCTGCCCTGCCTTGTTTTCCCATCTCCTCACATGAACCTAGTACAGCCTTATTTTCTGTTCTCAGATTGTTTGGGACTGGCCATGCTTTCTGGATGAACTTTGTTAACATTGAGCCTATACAGACAGGCCAAAATAAAGCTGCTTTGGGTCACTTTGGAGGTATGCTGTTTAAATGATGCATGCGTCCTAAGAGGCCAGAAGTCGTGTGAACGCCATGATCCAGTTCTAAGGACTGGAGCGCAGCTTTGGCACAGCTTCTGACCTCTTAAGATGCATGTGTCATTTAAACAACATACCTCCAAAGTAACTTTCAGGAACAGCAGGGCTGATACAAGTGCACAGCGAAGCAACGTGGGTCAATAATTGAAGGTAACTATAAAAATGCTATCATATATATTTTTGTTTAATGATTGTGTCTTTGAATTTTGTACTTTGTATTCATTTTACTGGTTGTAATCCTGACTCGATCCGCAGGGAGACGTGGGAAATTATTTATTTATTTATTTATTTATTTATTATATACGATATAGCCCTTAAGAGTACAATCATCCCTCCACATTTGCAGGGGTTAGGGCAGGGGTAGGCAAGCTTTTTGAGCCAGGGGCCGGGTTGCTGTCCCTCAGACAACTGGGGGGCCGAAGCCAAAAATTAAATAATTAAAGAATTTTTAAATAATTAAATAAATAAATAAATAAATAAACCGGGACAAATGTAGGACAAAATTTTCAAATGGAGGACACTTTTTTTAAAATGGAGGACACGCAAATAATTTGCTGATTTTTTAAAAAATGTTAATATAAATGCATGTTTTGGAGGCTTCTATAGACAATTGCCCCCCTTGCCCGCTGCTTGCTCCCCTTGCCTGCCGCTTGCCCCCCCCTTGCCCGCCTCCTCCTGATAGGCCAAAGGCCCCACGCCCTCACGCGAGAGGCCAAAGGCTCCAGCGGCAATCGGCAGCAGGACTGGGCAGGGGCCGGTCCCAAGGCCTTGCCGGGCCGCATCTGGCCCGCGGGCCGCAGGTTGCCTACCCCTGGGTTAGGGGATCAAGACCCCCGCAAATGTGAAAAAAAATGTGAATAACCCTCTCCCCTCCATGGCAGCCATTTCCAGGGTGGAAGAGGCAGAGGAATAGGAGTGCTCCTTTCCTCCATCCCTCCCACCTTGGAAATGCCGGGATAATGGCTTCCCAGGGTGGGAGGGGTGGGGAAATGGAGCACTCCTTTCCTCTACATCTCCTACCCTGGAAAGTGTCCCTCAAGCCTTTCCAGAGTGGCAGGGACTCAAGGGAACAGTGCACTCCCTTTGTCCAGCCCCTGCTGCCCTGGAAAGCCTTGGGAGAAGCCTCTCTCAAACCCTCCCAGTACAGCAGAGGTTCGGGGAAAGGGAGCTCTCTCTTCCTCTGGCCCCTGTCACCATGAAAGGGCTTCAGAGACACTTCTCCCAAGTCCTTCTAGAGTGGCAGAGACTTGAAGAACGGGAGCATTCGCTTTCACTGGCCCTGGCAACCCTGGAAAATCTTGGGAGAAGCTTCTCACAAGCCCTTCCAGGGCAGCAGGGACTGCTTGAGCTCTCTGAGACATTGGAAGAAAGCCGGGGAACTTGCACATGCTGTTCTTGCCCCTTCTTCAATACCTCAGACAGCTGAGACAAGCTCTCTGAGGCATAGGAGGAGGGAGGAGAGAAGCATGCACACGATTCCCCCGCCTCCCTTCCAAAGCCTCAGAGACCTTGCCTTAGCTGCCTGAAGCTTCAGAAGGAAGGCAGGAGACTCATGTGCACTATGGTTCCCTTCAATTATCATTTTAAGTGTGTTAAAATGTTATATTTTAAATGTATTTTTATTCTTTTAATAAGTAATCTATTTTAATATTCTAACAATTTAATTCTGTTTTAATGTATCACTTTTTTATTTTATTTTTTAATTGTATTGTTTTTAAATGTTGTGAAGCCGCTCCGAGACCCAGTGAGAAAAGAGCAGGATACTAAGAGAGGCATTAAGGAGGGGGAGAGTAGTGCGCATGCACCCTTCCCAGCTTCTTCCTCCTTCCCAGGCTTTCATTCGCCTTAAGGGGAAAAGCCTGGGAGGGAGGAGGAACGGGAGTGCATGCACATGTGGCATGACACTCACGAATAATCAAATTCATGAGTGTCAAAGCCATGAATGTGAAGGGATGACTGTATTTAAAAAGGAAAGCCTTTGCACCACCAGCTCTCCCTACATTAGCACTCAATCCCACTCTTTGTGGATTGGAGAGAAATCCCTTAAGCGCCTCACATTTCTTGCACTGTCACCTCCTGCACACCAAAAACACCCCACTGCAGCCCCCTCTTTGTATTCCACATGTCATGAATATATAAAATAATTTTCTTCTCACAATCTTCTTCACACGAGTTTCCCCAAAGCACACATGGATAACACACAAACACACACACGGAAAGAATCTTCTCCTCACATTAACCAGGGAATTGTTCCTGTTACTGTCGCTCAAGAAGAGCGTCCCCCCTTTTCTGCTATTCTTAGGAGGGCCATCTCCCTGAGTCATTTCTATCATGCTGGATGGGGTGGAGGTCAGGGAGAGAGTTGCTACCTATCAGCCATGTTTCTGCAAACATTCCCACATAGTTTCAGGGTCTAAATTTAAGTCGTAGTGGTAGTGGCAGCACGAGATGAAGGCTGATGAAAGGGGTGGTTTTTTGGTATCGTGATGGTGGATTTCTCAGTGAGAAATCCCTCCTCAACTGTCGTGCTTTGCTTTGCCACCCTGAGGCAGGCACAAACCACCTTCCATGTGTGTATGAACATGAGGTAACAACTTCTTTCTCTGATTCTCTGAGAAAGGGGTCTGTGCCTGCCTCAAGGAGGCAAACAAAGTAAGCACTGCAGGGGTGACAGAGGGGGTGATGAGTTGAAATCCCTCTAAGAGTGTCACCTTTTGCAGTACGCACATCCCTCTGAACCCCCATAGGGACACCACTGCTTTTAGGCAGAGAAACACCAAGCCAATGCCATAATGTGAACATGTGCCAGCAGAGGAAAGGTTCATCATCATCATCATCATCATCATCATCATCATCATCATCATCATCATCATCCCTGCCTTTAAC
>NC_056527.1:25090986-25189281 GCF_019175285.1 Sceloporus undulatus | reverse complement strand
TTTTAGACTTCTTTCCTCTCCAAATATACACCAGTGTGGCACAATTCACATACTAGTACATGGGCTGTTCCATTAGTTTGACCCTAACCTGACAGAGAAGGGAGGGGTATCTTGAGAAAAATGAATTGAAAATATAATAGCAAACAATAATTAGATATGGGGAAGTTAGGCTCCCAACCAAGAATACTACCCAACAAGGAAACATGGTTACCTTGACAACAGAGACAAGATGATAAATATGGCTCTTTCCTGTAACCTCCTGAAAAACATAATTCTGCCTACACATTGTCAAATACCTATTTTATATTTGCCCTACTACATTCCAACACATATACAGCTGTCGCTGCTGCTCTACCAATGCATTAACATGCCTCATGATTTAAGTGATTTTTCAGTGCTGGTAAAAAGAAAAATATTATATAACCTAGCAGTTGTTTGGAATATCTTTTTCCACCATTTGCTGTTTAGCATATTTTGCTTTGCATACAGTCCTTAAGATTAAACTTTGTATTTCACAGCTCAGCTGGAACAATTTTGTGAATGTTTAAATACAGACATCTGTCGACAGAGTAATGTATCCAGTGTTAACATGAGATATTAGCAACATCAACACTACTAAATCAAGATTGAAATACTGTAGATAAAACAGAATGAAGCAACTAAAAAGAGTACAACAAAATGCCTAGAAAGACAGAAGCTGAAGAAATTACTCTTAAATGGGCTCCTCCCTACTTCTTCTTGTGGAGCCTGAAAAGAGGATGCATGTTCACTGTAGAAATAATGCATTCTGACACCACTTTAATGGTCATGCTCCATCCTACAGGATCCTGGAATTTGTAGTTTGGTGAGGCACTGACATTCTTTGACAAGAGGCAGATAAAGACCTTGTAAAACTGTAACTTCCAGTATTCCATAGGATGGAGCTATGGTTAAAAACTGCCTTATTTCTACAGTGTAGATGCACATAGACTAGAAAATAGCACCTTTCAGATCTGTGACCCTACAAGCTTATTTTCCCAATATCTCATGAGACTTTACAGTCTAGAAGTCCCACAGGAACTAAAAGAAGCAATAAGACTTGGAGCTACATAAATCTGAGGAAGACTTAAAGGAGTCTGTTTGACTCAAATAACACACTATGGACCCAAATAGACAGTCCAGAATAAAGCTGCTTCGAGTCACTTTAGAAGTTTGCTGTTTAAATGATGCATGCGACCTAATAGGCCAGAAGCTGCGCCAAAGCCATGTTCCAGTCCTAAGGACCAGAGTGCAGCTTTGGCACAACTTCCAGCCTCTTAGGATGCATGCATCATTTAAATAGCATGCTTCCAAAGTGACCCGAAGCAGCTTTATTTTGGCCTGTCTGTTCGGGTCCTATATTTTCTATTCTTTATGTGAAGGATAGGAAACGTGTCACTCACTATCAGCCACATATGGCTCCCAAAGTCTATTTCTGTAGTCTCTGGGACTTCCAGGAGTTTTCAAGAGCAGTTATTCCACTCTAGAACAAGGCATAATTATCCCCATGCCTTAGCCTAATAGAAAGTCTTTTTTCCCCAAAAAAACTATTTTTTTCCCTCAAGGTAGAAATCACCTTCCTTTTATTGCCAATAATGCACAGAGGACCTAGATCTAAATAACCTGAAGGCACCATATCCTGACTGATTTTGGAAGTTAAGCAAGTTTAAGCCTGGTTAGTAGTTGGATGGTGGACCACTAAGAAATGCAAGCTAGTGCCAACTGTATTTCAGAGATAGTCAGTGGCAAACCACCTCTGAGTGTTCCTTGCCTAAGAAAGAACTATGAAATTCATAGGATCACCATAAATTGACAGGCAACCTGAAGAAACGTACATGCACAAATACATACACAGTGCATGAACAGGTTGGTGTAGTCCTCCAGACTTTGCAAGTATTGGTTTAAGCTCAGGGTGCTCAAAATATTGTGGAATTTTCCTTCACATCTCCTAGAAAGTAATAAGAAACAATCTGGAACAAAGCAAATTGATGCGGGGGGGGGGGGTGCTGGGGGCCATAAAACAGTTTCAGAGGCCACACATTGCCATCCTGCTTCATGGAAATATTATATATCAACATCAGTTGTTAAGCTGCCAGATCTTTCCACAAGTTTCCAAGAGGACCTGGTGAACCAAATGCATCAGTAGTAGGAGAAATAAGTGGATGCCAGATTGTGCAGATTTCATTTCTTAAGAAATATACATATGAAGAGATTTTTTCCATAAATATAATGAACAACAATTTGTACCTCCACTGTGGAACTGACATATTTACACAAGAGTAAACTGAATGAAATCAATGGGACTTAAGTTGCCATGAACATTTTTTTAAAAATTAGTTGTACAAAATGGTTCCAACAGCACTGAAAGGGGTGGTTGTGGTTTTTTTGTTTTGTTTTGTTTGTTGTTTTCCTGGTTTGGAAGAGGGGTTAGAAGGAGGAAGAACATATAGCCAAAGTAAAAAAATAAGTATTGCTGAACACTGAGAACAGCAGGAATGGATGAAGAAAAGCATGAACACAGTATGAACTTGTTGTAGTAAGAACAGGAATAAGGAGGAATAGTTAAGATGCCATAAAATGCAATCAAAAATAAGCTACAACTGACAAGATAAGTAGGACAGATGCTTTTTCAAACCAAAAGTGTATTTATTAATGTTTACATATTCAGGCTGTCACCAGAAAGTTAATTTCCAGGAAGGCCAAGGGCATAACTTGGATGAGCTTTTAGGCTTTTATCTTTCTGATGATCTCATAGGCAGCCAAAGCCTGCCTTTCAGCAGGAAAAAAACTTTCTAATGCCAGAGGCTGGTTTGAATCTGTACCAATGAGATTTGCAGTCAGATTTTTCTAGAGCAAGAGAGAAGAGTTTTAAGTCTCATCAAAAGCCTGAAGATAATAATCTGTAAATCAAAATGGCATGAGGCTTTGCCAGGAGGTAGAAGAGGGAAATGTCAAATCTTATTTATACATACCTTTTTCAAGCTGCAGCCTTATTTCATTTCCTAACACACTTTTAAATCTAACAAACAGTAATCCCAGTTCACTATGCTAGTAATTTAAAGCACTCCACAGTTAATGTCACAAAACTCAAGCTAGAAATTCAGGATTCACCCAAGACTGTACAGTTTCTTATTTATACTTATCAAATCAGGTATTTTTATGAGTATCAGCTTTAAACAGCTGAAAACACCAGGCATGAATGACAAGAAGACTACCTAAATGAAAGCAAGCAAACGACAATGAAGTTCATGAAAGAACAAAATAGAATGTGTTTTCTCTTCTAATGGGTCAAGAATACATCTGCTGTCTTTGACACATTTTAATTTAATTAGCTCTACTAACATATTGCATGTTAATGTGATAGCTAATGTTGTTTTAAACAGTAGGACAAATTGTTCTAATAAGCACTTCTTTATCAAATAAATAAAATGGGGGGAAAACTTCAACTAATTACACACTGAAAATATTACTAATGAGCTACCCAACACAATATTTTTTTACATACACACAAGACACTGAGGACACGCGAAAAAAATTGCTGATTTTTTAAAAAATGCTAATATAAATGCATGTTTCTGACAATTGCCTCCCAAAGGCCCCGGCGGCAATCGGCGGCAGGACCAGGCTGGGGCCGGTCCCAAGGCCTCGCCGGGCCGCATCCGGCCCGCGGGCCGCAGGTTGCCTACCCCTGTCCTAGTGCATCAGTTCTACTCCAAGATGTAGACTCCTTACTTTCTGCATACCTACATACTTAGTCTGCAACTGGTCACTGCTTCTGCAGAAAAATGCTCAAATCTGAAAACAACAATCCTCACCAACTACAGAAACTGGTGCACAAGGGTGCTTTTGCAATGTAATCACAATTACAGTGGTAAATAACAGTATTAGTGCACTTATTTCTGCATTACCTTTCAATAGTACAACAAACATTTCCAGTCTCTGTTTTTCACACAGCACACATGATGCCAGCCTCTACTCCCTTTTCTTCCTGGTTTGTACATGCGTTTTTAAAATTATTATTTTTTCTTCCAAGTTTACACAATGATAAGATTAATGGCAAGATTAATCTTGTAATCTTGAGATTCTTTGTAATTGCAAGACCCGTAATCATGAGACTCTTTGGCCGACACATTTCCAACGATTCATGATTCTTGAGTTCTATTCTGTTATTTTAATTTAATCCACTTATTGCAACCCAAACTCTATTATCTGGACTATAAAATTACCTGAAATATATAGATAAATAAGTAAATTAACATTTCACCAAATTTGGCAAAACCAGCCTTCTTCTTTACTACACCAGAAGGTTTGCTTTGCCATCAGAAGCTGGGAGAAGGGTTCATGAAGTGCCTACTCATACCATTTCAATATCACAATAACACTAGAAGAATCCTCACATGTGCAATTGAGTGAATGTAGCAATATTGGCAGTTATCGAGGGGTATCTCTCATTAATGTGAAATTGCATGACAATAACAATATGACAACGGATCAGCAATGGCTGAGTGCCTGACATCATACAAAAAGGACAGGAATCATATGTTGCAATTCCACTTCAGTTCCATCACTAGTTTGTGCCTCCTAGGTAATATTAGCAAAATTAAACTATGGGAGATCCCTTCCCACTCATCTCTGTTATGGTTGCTGTATGCCCCTGAATTTTTACATCTTTTTCTTTCTTCCAACTTTACATGCTCAGCTAAAGCAATAACTGAAACAGAAGTTGATAACTTTACATTCACAAATTTCAGATTCTGACCAAAAAAAAAGAAGTCAATGTCAAACTATCCTGAGACAATTTCTACTGCTTTGAATCCCTGGCAATTTCTACTGCTTTGAACCCCAGGAAAGTAGGTTCTGTTTATAGTTATTTAATTAATTAAAAAATGATCTCTGCATAGCGATGAAATGTAATTGGCAGAAGACTTAGTTTATATGATGAAGTTCCCAGATGCTTTTACCTTTAGCGTTGGATAGTAAAGCAGGTTCAAAGAATGATTTCAGTGCATAGTGAGCCCTGTCTGATACTAGATACATACGTATCTATTATATTATTGGAACAGGATCAAAGCCCACAAATCAGAAACAAATTAAGGCTCACAACAACATCAACAACTGCTGGGTTTTTTTAGAGACTCAAATTGTGTATCTTAGCTGAAATCAGGCTGAAATAAAAGTTTCCTCCAGAGATTTAAAAAGATACAGGAGCTTGGACCTAGCTTCATGGGGGTATTATAACGTCCTTTCTACATTATGCTAAATGTTATTGTGGTACTTGATCACATGGATTTTGTCACTATTTGATAAACAGCAGAGGAGACAACTTCCAAAGAGGCATTGACCACACCAGTTAATTGCAGAAAACACAATAGACTCTTGTGGTGTTTGAAGATTTATTGTGTCATTCATTGCACAAACTCCTACTTGTTCAGATATATTAAATGTTATCCTCATTTGGTTTGCATACAGAGACAGAGAGTGCCAAATCACAATAGAGAGAAATGTAATGTATATTCTATTCAATTTTACATTGCATGACAGGAACAGGTAATGCAAAATGTGTTTAGCATTTGTGTGAAATTGTCCTGAGGAAATTTCTTGAGTTGAGAATATAACTTGCCTTATTTCTCAAGCCAAAATAGACAAATGCCCCATCATGAAAAACCATGACAGACCCCCACCATAACAAGCCATGACAAATCCCTCAATGATTTAAGGAGTGAAGCAGAATCTGAAACGCCTCAAGCACATTTAGCACTACACCTTCCTCACCCACCCCAAAACAGTAAATCCTCAGACTCTAAGGGCATGGCACATTTCCTACTTCTTTCATGAGAAAGTTACTTCTGTATCACAAACAGGAAAACAGTAGTATAGAGATCACAACATGTTGGGAAAGCAGACTGAATTTGGTGGCCTACTATATCTATCTTTGCAAAGTTCCTTAGGAGTTTATCACCTGGGGAAAATTGGAAGTTTAAAAGTCTCAGAACCCACATGTTAGGCACAATTATGTGAATGGTTTTCACACGTTGCATGCAAACCACTTAGAATTTGACAAGAAAGTGACATGAACCAAAAATAAGCATTTTTGGAGAAATATTGGAAATTCATTTCCATTTCATTCATGAATTCGCTTCTCTCTCTCTCTCTCTCTCTCTCTCACACACACACACACACACACACACACACACACACACAATTGCTGTAGTTGAAAGCTACTTGTGATATATTCATGAGATTCTCCCTGTTTTTTGTGTTTGTTGCCAGATTTTCCATGGTTCTTTGGGAAGAATTTACTTACCCTGGAATTCCTCAGAATGGAACCATGGCAGTTAAAGTGGAATAATAGCCTCTTACAATTCATAGCCTTCATTATGCATTAGGACAGTCCCATTGTATTAAAATCCAGGTGGCTTATTTTAGGTTGTACAAAAAAAATGTTCAAAAAATGTACATTCTGTAGGAATCTAATGTCTCAAATAGTAGCAATTTAATGTAAGAAATTGGCTTTGAGATGTATCAGATGTATAAGAAACTGAATGTACATATATGCATGTAGAATTTTGTTATCTTAACTTTTAAAAAATTTAGACGCATGTAACAATTCCAATGAACCACAAAAATCCAAAGAATTTTTTTTCTTTTAACTGCACAGTAATTTTGTAAACTCCTTTACATTGCAGTAGGTATCTCTCAAAGGAATAGTTACAATAACTAGAATTGAAAACTATTGTGCTCCATAATACTTGTATAGTCTAACATATTACAGAATCTAAATGCATGATATCATGAAATGGGTCAGCAGGGTGAAAGTATGTGTAATGTCTGCTTCAATATTATTTCATGTTTCATCATAGACCTTCCACTTACTTCTTGACCTTGTCTGATTTTTTTTACAGATTAATGTGTTTTTACATCACATTACAAAATACTTCATGCTTTTCACTAGCTTAAATCTATGACATTTAGTTAGGTATTAAACTCCTGTTCTTAAAAACAACATAATTCCATGGGGTCTCACAGCTCCTTTGTAACATAATGGCATTATTTATACATCACAAAAGCAATTGCTCATGTTTGTTGTGACTTGTTGATTTGGCCGTTAATTTGCCTTGTTAGGGATGGAGCAATAGGAATGTTATGTTTCTGAAAGCTTCTGAAAGCCAAATGGATTTCAGAATATTGTGGCTGAAATATGACTGGACCACAGGGGGAGCAAAATTTCTAGCATAAGTGCACCAGTGGTCCAGGAGGTGAAGGGTGTAGCTGTTGAATTTGTGTTCAGGCACAATCGGGTTGTCCTTGTGCATCTTGGGAAAGGTAACCCTATGCTGCCTCCTGGACAAGCCTTTGAGCCTCAGGCCAAAAGAAGCCTTGTTCTCTATTCCCTGGATGTGAACATCTGGCAAGTTGGTACCTATGCACACTTATGTGGCCAATTTCTGTTTCGGGGCAGAGCTGTACTCAAGGAGCCATTTTGCCACCTTTGTACACCCAGACAAAGGTGTTGCACAAAGAAGTAGTGTATACCTCCTTGCACAAAGCCCAACGAAGTGCTTACACTACATAAGCAGTAGTTATACCACTGTAAATCACCAACAGCATTCTACCATCTGGTGGATTTTTCTACAACACATTTGCCTGCTGAAGGCTTTGCAAATCTGAAGACTAAAATGCAGGTGTGGTCCCCTTGATCTTTTATGATAGATCCATCCCTATCTGATGAACAGTTAATGTAGTCATGGTACTGATTTCTGCAACCAATGCCAATATGATCATGAAGTTCACTTATACCTGATGGGTGGATAAGCCCCTATCCAGCAAATAGCTTTACAGAAAAACAGCTTGCAATCATATTACTAAACAAAATTTTGCAAGTAACAAGATAATTAAATTTCACATTATCATCACAACACACTGTGTGTACCATAGATTTCTGTCACACCAAACAGTACTGTCCAAACAAATGTATTTACGTAACTTAGGTGGAATCTAATTTGGTATCCTGACATGGCATTTACAGTTTCTTGTGGAAAGGTCTGACAGAAGAAATGATGCATTAAATTATATCTTGCCACTGATATATAGTAACACTTGCTCTTGCACATACAAGAGCTACAATTCAATTCTAATGGAAAATAGTGCATTCAAATTCAATGCAATTTTCATTGTGCAGCAATTTTTCAGAAAATCTCTAGTTAGATTATTATACAAATTTAAAACGGCTTTTCATTTTATAGCTAAATACACAGGTACATTAATGAAGAACCTTAAGCATGTATGCTAGTATGTAATGTCTACTTTAGTATCAGGGATGGAGAACATGTGAACCTCCAGGTGGGCTGTACATTCCATGATCTCTCACAATAGTCTATGCTAGCTAGGGCTGCTACTAGTTGCAGTCCAACATCATCCAAAGGGCTGTAAGCTGCCCACTCTGAAGTCCTGAGCCCATATCTTACAGCTGTGGTATTGAAACAGTCAGTTCATCTTAATGTGCTGTTCGTTATATTTTTCATTGATTTTCAATTTTATTAAATTCTTTATAGAATCAGCATCATACAGAACATACAAAATGGTGATATATACAGAAGCCATAAATACAGCAGTTCTTGTCTGAATTTAAAATAAGCTCCCACTGAAACCTAAAAACATTTATTATCAGGATCTTTTTGGCTTAATTTTTTGTTTGTCCATTCTTTATTTCCTTTTTTTTTCAACTGAGATATAAGAAGGATAATTGCCTCTCTGAAGGTGAGAGTGTGACTTGCCTAAGGAAACCCACTGGACGACACATACTCTCAGCTTCAGAGGGAAACAAAGGTAAACCCCCTTCTGAACAATTCTTGCCTAGAAACCCCCATGATAGGTGGTGGTGGTGGTAGTTGTATTTATTTATATCCCACCCTTTTCCCAGATTGAGACTCAAAGTGGCTTACAACAATTAAAAACATTGTTTAAAAAACACAAAACATAAAAAATCTACCCTAAGAACTTGCTGTAGAAAAACTTGCTGTTCCTATCCCCCAAGAACAGGTCTTTAGGCTAAATAGAGAGCTGCAGGAATGGAAATCAATTCCATCAGAACCCAAATGATCTAGCTTAAGCACCCAGTTGGAACATGTCCACCCACCCCTGTATAGATTTACAATAATACATATTCTGGGGTTGTGACAGTATAGTATTTTGGAGTTGTGATAGTAGATATGATGGACTCCCTTAAATTTGATGTAGCTCAGCCTAACTCAATATGGTATTGCCTGAAGTCAAAAGCAGAAAATGTGTGTTCAGGTGCTCCCCTTCAGCAAAACTTAAGCCTAAGTAAGACTGTACAATGCAAACAATGCAAATAATGAATTACTTTTTTTCCCTGTGTAATTGTTTGTTCATTTGTTCCCCTGACTGTATATTATTGTGTTAGTGGTGTGATTCAGCAAGCATTTAAGTGGAAATGAAATGAGGTGAATGAATGTAAATGCATTCTGATTATATTCAGATCACTGCATTACGGCTGCTTACTTCAAAATTTTGAATACTTCCTGTGTAATCTGCTGAAGCAGATGTTCGACTAGAGATTTTACAGGACACACAGTGTGCAAGAAAAGTACACTTGCCAGTGATCCTGATATTCAGTTTGCTGAGCCAATTCAGGAGACAATGACATTGATGAATTTGAGGAACAGAAGTTTTAGTCTCACTCAAATAAGAGCCATGAACAGAGAAAGTGCTCTGGCTTAGTAATAGAGCACATGCTTTGCATTCTTAAATCACAATTTATACTTCCACTTCAAATAAGTTACCAAAGTTGGAGAAATGCTACCAAACACAGGAAGCAGCTTTGTCTATACCAGGGTTGGGAAAATAAGGCCCATCTGTCACAACTATCTATGTTGCCTGTGGCTGATGGGAGCTGCACTCTAGCCACAACTGGTGGCCACAGTTGCTCATTACTGGCCTATATCAACAGAACAACAGAATATAAAGCTGCTCTTTATAAGCATTTTGTATTTTTAAACTAAATATAAGGCCTCCTAGTCCAGGGTAAGCCATACACTTAAGTAAGAATTCAGAATGTAAGAAAAGGAATGTTTGAGCAGTTAAACAAGGAAGAGTTAACATTATACTAAACAAAAATCAAGATTACTTTTTTAAAAAAAGAGAAAGACTTTCAAGGGAATCTCTTCTACTTTTGTTTCACTGTGCAATCTTCCTTTTATTTCTGTTGCACTGTGGCAGGATACACAAAAATGTAGGGCATGGACAGTAGGGATGTAAGAAGCTGTCTAATCAGACCATTACTCCAGTTAACTCCACATTTCCAACTCTGACTGGCAATAGCTATCTGGTGCCTCTGTATGACTCTTTCTTAGCTCCATGCTTGTTTGCCTCACCCTATCTGGTATTTTGTGGTACTCCAATATTAACCAGACCCAATAATTATTGTTGTTGCTGTCGGGCCGTTCTTTCATGCCCATCTGTTCTGGGCCTAAATGATGTGGAATAGCACCTGCACTGCCTCTGAGTCTGAAAAGTTGCTGAGGCTGAAGAGCCAAGCCTGAAAAACCAACCAACATTTACTGGTTCCTTCAAATCACCTGAGTGGAGTGAACAACCCTGCCTGTCACTGATGGGCCACATATGTCCTATTTCTCTAGACATTATAAGGATGGTACTGCAACAAAAGAAAGGCCATACCACTAACTCCTGCCTGGAAGCAATCTTGATTATGGAGGGTGTAAGACAGCAAGTTTCTCCAGCATAAGTGCTAATTAGTATCTTACAGTTGGTTACTTTGCAAGAAACTTTTGGTGTAGAACCTGTAGCCAGCACTGGTCCAATCATAGCCTCTGATACTAAACAGATATGCATGAGACCAACCAGAATAAATAACCAAAACCTTGAGATCATGAGCAAAGTTGAATCACCACCCAGTTCTCTAAAATTGTATCCAGACACGATCTGAGAAACCAAGTATTTCACTAAAATATCAATGGATGATATAAATTTGTTTTGTTCACTGTATCACACAAACTAGGTTTTGCATACTGGTGCACAAGAAAACACAAATATAATATCTATATTTTAAAACATGCAATAATATTTTGCTGTAATGGATTCTCAGTCAGCCCTATTGTCATTTAAGGAAATCCCTTTTCTCTCTTAATAAAGATCTTGCCAGTTAATCTATGCTGCGTTTTACTATACTGCATTCTGTGTAAACCTCAGCACTGTCATGATTTAAAGAAATCAAAAATGAAGACAAACATTAGGTTAATAAATAAACAAGCTAAACAAAATAGGCACAGTCAGTTCCAGTCAAAGAAGAAATGCTAGGTATCAGATATTATTCATCTATATTTCAACATTTTAACAGAACAGAAAACCTTTCCCAGTCAACAGGCAGATGATGAATCATAAAAATGCAATAAATAACTCCCGAGGCCAAGGCAACCATCAGAAGTCAGCAGCTGATGAAAAACAATTTTGCCTTCTCCATTCTCCATTCTCCCATAATCCATTATGTTTCTCAAATACAAACTTTTTTGACCTTGGGGAGGAAAGAAGGGCCAATTTCATGAAAAAAATGAACACAGAATGAATATTTGAATTCCTCAATAATTACAAGTGTAATACACTGGTTTAAAATTTATAATATGAAACTGTATATGACTAAAGCTGCATTTTAATTTGTTTTGAAAATTACTGGAGATTGAAAGCACAATTGCTATATTCTACAACCATGCTACTGCAAATATCACTTTATGTTACTACAAGTTGAGTCTCCCTTATCTGCTTGGGACCAGAAATGTTTGTGATTTTGGAATATCTGTATTTGCATGCATATATACAGTCTGTCCTTGCCTTACGCGGGGGATCCGTTCCGGATCCCGCCACGCAAGGTGAATTCCGCCTATGCTCGAGCCCCATTGGAAACAATGGGGCTCGTGTGCGGCGGTGCGGCAGTGCGCAGTGCGCAACGGGCGCGTGCGCCCATTCAATTGAATGGGACGCGCCACCCCGCGTGCGCCCCGAGGCTTGGGCTCGTATGCTCGAGGCAGCGTCAGGAGCTCCGGGTTATATATATATATATATATATATATATATATATATATATATATATATAGGAGATCGGACCCACATCTAAACACAAAATTCATTTAGGTTTAATATACATTTTATACACATAGCCTGAAGGTAATTTTGATACAATATTTTTAATAATGCTGTGAATGAAACAAAGTTTGTGTACATTGAACCACCAAAAAACGAAGGTGTCACTTGGTGTCACTATCATAGCCACCCATGAACAAAGTTTTGGGTTTGGAATATTTCTCTTTTTTAATCCCAGATAAGGGAGTTCACCCTTACAGTTCAGAACTGTAATAAACAAGTTCTGAACAGTATACTTTTTTAGAGTTAACTGTAATCAGCTGTTTCTGTCATGCAATTGCCAGAATGTAGTCTTTTTTTTCCCTTCAGTGTGCTTATTGTAATGTAGTTTTGGCACAACAAAAAAAACTATTGGCTTCTAACCACAGAGTGAGAATAAAGTTTTTTCAGCGAACTCTGGATATAAAGCAGGTTCTGAAAGACTTTCTTGCCTACTCTAAGTTGTCATTGTATATCTGCTGTGCCCTTAAGAAATGACAATTTGAAGTGTTCAAGAACTTATCCCTTCATATCCTTTTGGAAGTGGACTGCTAGACTGGAAAGATCTTCACGGAGAAAAGTGTCCTTTACAAATTAAGCTTCCTAAGACTATCATACGCAGCAGTTAAACCAGGATTAAAGCAGGAAAATAGTGGTCAAAGGCTTTCATAGCCAGCATCCATAGTTTTTTTGTGGTTTTTTTTTTGGGGGGGGGGTGTTATATCACCATGTTCTAGAAGAATTTATTCATGATCTTTCACCAGTATCTGTGGCTGGCATTTTCAGGGAATGCTGGCATGAAAGTGACTGGGGTATATATGTGTGTGTGTATACATACACATATAAAATGCCTCTTGCACCCCGGAAAAAGTAATTACTTCTAATGGGGCTTGAGCACACGCGTTTTTTCCCCTTACACTTGACTCTAGGTTGCCATTCAACAACAGAAGAATACACATATTAACATGTAAATCACTCCTCCCAACCTAGGCAGGTTACAGACCACCCCTTTGGGGCAGCCTGAAGTTGCTCCACTGAAGCACGGATTGGGGCCAGGGTAACCACAGCAGCAGCCCAAAGGCCCCAATCCAGCGCTTTTTGGGACCAGGGAGAAGCAGCAAAATGCTGCTTCTCCCTGGTCCCAAAAAGGGGTGTCCTTGAGGCCTCATGCCCCAGGACATCCCGGGGAGCCGCGGCCAGGAGAGAAAGGGTTAGGCCTCATGTAAGCGGAGAGGGCGCTTGAGTCACACAGTGTGTGTGTGTGTGTGTGTGTGTGTGTGTGTACTCAGTTCCATGCCAGCATTTTCTGAAGATGCCAGCCACACATGCCAACAAAATAAATTCTTCTAGAATATGGCCACACAATTAAAGGACTAATTAATCCTTCTAATTCATATCAGTAATTTATAAACCAAGTTAATGGTTATCAACAAAAACAAAAAACAAATCATCAGTTCAGTCAATTCAGTCAATTACTACAGGAAAAGTGAAAGTGTGGCTGTGATGATGACCTCCTTGTAACATCTGCCTAGCAAGCTGTAACCAAACTTGACATGAGTGGCTGGGCAGACAAAGTGTCTAAACTTTCACAATAGAAGTGTATGGGAGGGGTAAGAACTCTTTAAAAGAAGGGGGGAAATTGTCAGTTTAAATAAGGAGGACAGTTACCAGAGAGGGACTTCAGGGACAAGTTTAAGTGAGGTTTAAGCAGCACCATCAGAAGGGAAAGGCTAGAGTTGTGTCTTATGATGTGATAAAAGATGCAGAGGAAGTAATACCTGAAGGGAAAGTAGTGTTCCAGTACCACATGGCCAGAAGGAGGAGAGACCTGCTTGCATAGATATACCACTAAAGAGCACCAACACCACCTTGTCACTAACTGTCATTTTATTCTTATTTTTTCTCCTGCATGAGTGTTAACACTTTGCCTGATGAAGAAGCCAGGGGAGCTTCAAAAGCTTGCATCATGTATTTTGTGCATTTTGGTTGGCCAATTACAGGTATCACTGCTTTATGGGTTCGGGGTGTTATTGTACTACCATTCACTCTCTACCTCACCCTATTGATTGATTGAATGATTGTTTTTAGATTTGTATATTGTATTCAGTGTTCTTGGTTTTATCTATTTTATGATGTGTTTTGTAATTGGTTTTAAACTCTATGTAAACCGCTTTGATCTTTTGGAAAAGCGGTATATAAATAAAAATTATTATTATTATTATTATTATTATTATTATTATTATTATTATTATTATTATTATTATTATTATTATTAGGCTATCCTGGCCACCCTTAAATATGTCAGAAGGGGAACTATTTGTTATATAATTAGCTAGTGAGCTGACACCTGATGCAACTACAGGATTATTGAGTTGGAACTTGATTAAGACTTCTTATACTTATTACTACAATAAAAGTTACCATTTGTTTTCATATAATCACTAAGGCTGCATCCACACTGCAGAAATAATCCAGGTTGACACCACTTTAACTGCCATGGCTCAATGCAATGGGATTCTGGGCACTGTATTTTTGTGATACATTGAACCTTCTCTGTCAGAGTGCTCTATTGACACAACAAAGAACTAGGCATCTTACACAAAGAAGGAATCTGATGAGTGTAGGTGTTGAGGAAAGGACAGGAGCAGGGCTTTTTTATTAAAGTGAGACAGAACCAGTCTAAATAGAAATAAGAGATGGTCCCTGCCTGTCAGAGCAGCCCATGAACTATATGTAAGCTCCAGATCATGCAAAAATTTTACTTTTTGGGCCTGTTGAGATAACAAAAATATGGTTTCTTTACCATCTAAACTTTGAGCTCCAAAGTTTAGATGGTAAAGCACAACAGTACAAGCTCTGAATGACAAGTGGTTACCGTTAGTGCATTCTTCCTGTTGCAAAATTCTTCTCAAAAAAAGAATGACAAAATTCAGGATTGCGGTTTATAAAAAGGCACCACAATTTTACCATGCTGTCCCTCCAGAAAGACTTCCAGTCCCAGGCAAAAAAAAAAAATCACCTAAAGTGTATAAGAGCCCTATTAGATCCAACTGAAGACCTATCTAATCCAGTACACTCTTTTCAACAGTCACCAAACAAGTGATTCTAATAAGGTCACTAGTAGGACATGAAGGCAATAAATCTTTCCTGCTTTTCTCCCTAGTATCTACTGTTCAAAGGCATGTTGCATGCATCTTATACATCTCAACCTATATCCAATGTTGTCACTGCACTAGCAGAAAGCCCCCTGCACTAATGGTTGTGTGTGCTGCTCATTACAGTTTCTCCTGTGTAAAAGATTGTGCAGATGCTTCTGGAAGTGAATGCACAAGAGCTTTTAAAGTGGTTGTGCAAGAAGCTGTGCAAGAGGTTGTACAAGCAACTGTGGAAACAGTTTCACAACTGTGGGTTTTTCGAGCTATGTGGCCAGCCATGTTCTAGAAGAGTTTATTCCTGACATTTCGCCGGCATCTGTGGCTGGCATATTCAGAGAATGCTGACCTGGAAGAGAGAGAGAGAGAGTGTGTGTGTTTGTGTGTGTATACTTTCCAGGTCAGCATTCTCTGAAGATGCCAACCACAGATGCCAGCGAAACGTTAGGAATAAACTCTTCTAGAACATGGCCACACAGCCTGAAAAAAACACAAAAAACTATGGATGCCAGCCATGAAAGCCTTCAACTTCACACTCGCACAACTGCTTGTACAGCCACATTCAACAACAGCATACCCCAGTGAAACTGCACTAGTGGGAATTTTCATTACACTAGTGTTCCAAGGAGCCCTGGTGGCGCAGTGGTTAAATGCCTGTACTGCAGCCATTCACTTGAAACCAGAAGGTTGCGAGTTCAAGACCAGCAAAAGGGCCCAAGCTCGACTCAGGCTTGCATCCTTCCGAGGTCGCTAAAATGAGTACCCAGACTGTTGGGGGCAAATTAGCTTACTTGCTAATTAGCTTACTTGCTGTTCACCGCTATGATCTTTGGAATAGCGGTATATAAATAAAACATATTATTATTGGACCTAATATGCAGGGTAGGTAGGCTGCAAGAGCAGGCAGAGCCTTTTTCAAAACAACCACCGACAGCTTCATTACCATCACAACAACTGTATATGTTCATGCATAAGTCTAAAAATTTTAGTGAAAAAATTGACCCCAAAAACCTAAGTCCATGGGTCAATGTAAGTACCATACTCTCTTACCAAAAAAAGGAACCAGCCTCTGATGAAAGAGCTTAATCTGTCTTGGAAACACTGATTCCCCTCTATTTCTTTCATCCATCCAGCCTTTAGTGTGAACACAGTGATGTCTGCTTGAATTTTGTAAGTTGTTTGGCACAGTTTCCCTTTGCTTCATTCTTTACATCCTTTTTCACATGCCCCTAAGTTTTAACCTTGACTTATCCACAGGTCATATCAAAAGCCATAAATTGGGCCCCAAAATCTGTCCTCAGCTTATACATGAGGTCAACTTGATTTTCAGAAGGGCGGTATATAAATAAAAATTTATTATTATTATTATTATTATTATTAGTAGTAGTAGTAGCTATTTACAGCCTTATCTTCCATTAATTTTCCTTAAAAAGCAACTTAAATTGTTAGGCATTACTACATCTTTGGGGTAGTGAATTCCATAAATTCAACTATACTATGTGTGAACATATAATCATTTTTTCTATCCTGAATTTGCATTCATATTCATTGGAACCCATGGTTCTCATATTCTTCTCTATCTACTCCATACCTCTATCTACTTCTCTATCTACTTCTTCACACCAGGCATAATTTTCATACCTCTTCTTTCTTCTAACTAAATAGCCCCATATGTTTCCTTATAGAATAGTTGCTTCAGCATCCTAACAGTTTTGGTTTCCCATTTCTGCCTCACTTCTAGCTCCATATTATCCATTATGAGTACAGAAATGAGAAATATATACAGCATTTGAAGTGCAGTTATACCATTTGTATAAAGTCATGATAATATTGGTACTTTTATTTCCAGATCCCTTTCCTAATGATCCCTAACATAAAATTTGCCTTTTGGCAGCTGCTGCAGACATGCTGCAAATATTTCCACTAAGCTATACACCCTGACCCCAGGAAAGCTTTCCTGTTCGGTCTCTGCCAACTAACAGTGCAGCACTAACTCAAAGACGCACTGGCTATAGGGGGTTAGGTTTAGGCACAAACCTCTTTGCTGGCAGGCATCTCCTTCTGCTGGCAGAACCATCTTAAAGGTCTGCCAGTGAAGCAATATGCTGGCAGAACTGCTCTGCTAGGTTAGATGTACCAGCAGATGAGCCAAAAAGAGAGTAAACAAAGGGCAGGGTGAAGAAAGAGCTGAGTTATGCCAGATCCAAAACCTCCTCCAGGCAAGGGTTCAAACAGCCTCAGCACCATCACAAAATTCGGCCAGGGTGAGGGGAGTCCTAACTAAATTCCAGCAAAACTAGTTGGTGGGGGAGAAAAGAACACTGGAGGAAAGAACATCAGTAATTTAAGATACGCAGATGACACTATGTTACTTGCAGAAAACAGCAAAGACTTGGAATGACTAGGCAAGTCAACAAAAGAAGTGCAAAAGCAGCATTATATACAAACACCAAGAAAACAAAACTATGATCACAGATGATTTACACCTTTTCAGTAGGTGATGAAGACACTGAAATTGTCAATGACTTTCTAAACCTTGGCTTAGTCATATATCAAAACTGACAATGTAATCAAAAAGTCAGAAGGAGGAGGACTTGGAAGGACAGCTATTAAGTGCCAAGATAAGATCCTCAAATGTAAAGATGTATCATTGAACACTAAAGCCATGACCAACTGTGCCATAGCATTTCCAGTTTCTAGGTATAGGTGTAAAGGCTGAACAGTGACAAAAACTGACAGGAAAAATATCAACTTATTTGAACTATGGCACTGGAAGAGACTTCTATGGATACCATAAACTACTACAAAAATAGGTTTGAGTGTAAATCAAGCCTTGCCACTCCCTAAAAACACTGCCAATGCACAAACTTTGATTAAGACTGCAAGGCTTTGATCTGTGAACCTTTAGTATAGTCACAGAAATCTACCAAAAATTCTAGTTTTAATGAAAGCAAAAGATTTAAGAGCATAGAAATTTCATGCAAGTTATTTTCTTCCCTCATCAAGAGGATGGAGGGGACATGATTATTAGATATCAGGAATCAGTCTCCAGTTTATTTCATGTATGCTTTCAAACCAGTCGAATCTATTTGATTAGGAAATCAGAAATTCATTCATTCCATCAAACAGGAATAAGTTGTTATTTATTCATTTGGAAGACAAGATTGTACAGTACATCATTTGAATAAAATAGAGAAACAGCACTATCCTATTCATGTTTACACATAAGTAGCTCTTGCATTACTTCCCAGATAAGTACCTATAGGAATGCAATCTAAACCCCTTAAATTAGTGTCCTCAGGCACTTAAGCTTTGTTGTCTACAAGAAGGCTTTGATTTTAACATCTTTCCTTGCCAACTCTCACTACAAGCTGCTTTATTAATTTCCAGGCACAACTTATGCTTGAACAAGTAAACAGGTTGCATAAATGTGCCAACAAATTCTAATTATAGGATTGGTTATGTTTTGGGGGTTTTTTAAATATACACTTAGAGGTTGGAATTCAATCAGGGCAGTTCACAGTGTGTGATCATCAGCAAGCAGCAAATTCAGTTCATTAATGTGGGTATATGTGAAGACAGAAATTTTTCTAATGCAGTCTCTACAAGTGACTTGTCATTTTTCATTTTACAAACATGAAACAATTTGAATGGCTTACACAAATGTACACCAACAATACGGCATTTCTGAAAACAATGAGTACACATAAAATTACTAAGTAAAATTCTGGGAATACAGTAGATATTCAATATTTACTTGACAATCAGCCCCAAACTTGCATTATATTCTTTTCATATGAAATGTCAATGAGGATTGGAATAATCAAAAAAAGTTCCGTATAAATAAATACAATGTGCATTCTAATAGTAGTAGTAGTAGCTGTAGCTGTAGCAGTAACCTGCTCTATTCCCAAAACTGGCACCCAGAGCAGCTCACAATATTAAAAGAACAGTACAGTTAAAAGCATACAAAATGATACATTAAAATATAATTAAATTACAATTTTAAAATAGATTACTTGTTAAAAAAATAAAGCACAATTAAAAAAGATAAAAGTGTTTAAGACACTTTAAAACAATACAACACCCTAGCCCATTCTTTAAAAACTTTCTGTTTTAAAGGCACTGCCTGAATGAAACCATGGAAGGACAACAAGGAGGGGGCCATTTTGGCTTCCTTGGGAAGGGAGTTCCAGAGTCTAGGGGCAGCCATCAAGAAGGCCCTCTCTCATGTCCCCACCAACTATGCTTGTGATGCTGGTGGGACTGAGAGAAGGGCCTCTCCTGAGGATTTCAGAGCCTGGGCCAGTCCGCCAAATAGCCTGGATGTGAGGCATATAGGGCACTTTGAATTGTGCCCAGAAACAAATTGACAGCCAATGGAGCTATTTCAACAAGGGCATTGTGTGGTCTCTGTAACCTGCCCCAGTTAATAGTCTAGCTACAAAGGTAGCCTCAAGTAGAGCATGTTACAGTAGTTCAAATAGGATGTAACCAAGGCATGTACCACTGAGGCCAAATCCAGCATCTCAAAGAACAGGCATAGTTGGCGTACAAGGTTTAAATGTGCAAAAGCACACCTGGTCACTGAAGAGACCTGGGCCTCCAGGTTCAAAGCTAAGAGTACCCCTAAACTGCAAACCTGCACCTTCAGGGGAGTGTAACCCCCTCTAACAAAGGTTGTATCCCAATTCCCTCATCTGCCTTCCAACTGACCAGGAGCACCTCTGTACTGTCTGCATTAAGTTTCATTTTGTTTGCCTTCATCCAGTCCATTACTGATGACATATGCTGATTTAGGACCAGAACAACCTCCTTGGATTGGAGTAGGAAGGAGTAATAGAGTTAGATGTCATCAGCAAATTGATGTCACTACATCCCAAAACTCCAGAAGAACACTCCCTGCAGTTTCATGTATATGTTAAATAGCATAGGGGACAACACAGAACACTGAGAACCAGAGGGTAGACCAGGAATCCCCTAGCACTATCTTCTGGTTTTGCCCCTCCAGGAAGGAAGAGAGCCACTGTAAAACAGTACCTCCAAGTCCCATCCCAGAGAAGTGGCCCAGAAGGGTACCATGGTTGATAAAATAAAGCCATAAGTGAAAAAACAAAGGAGGGAGGGAGGGAGGGAGGGAAGATTTGGTTTTATGCATGCCAAAAGGGTCATACACATCTTGGTACTTATGCATTGTGGGAGGGTTATTACAATTTTTGATAATATCTTTTTTCATAATATTCATATGCCATATATACACATTTGAAAAAGAAACACCTTAAAACACATCAAGAACTAATATTTGGTGGGGATGAGTTTTACAATCTAGGGAAGATCTGCCGAAATACATTTTTAGCATTATCTTGGGAGCCACTCCCTGCCACCATCTCAAAGGAGTAAAGACTTATGTTGATCTTATGAAGCCGATACATTTGTTGGCTTGGAGGGGTTCACTGAAGGCCCTTGTTAGTGATTCCCACTAGGCTGCATAGTGTGGTGATTTGGGTGTTTGACTACAACTCTGGACATCAGAGTTCAAATCCCCATTTGGCCATGAAAACCCACTGGATGACCATGGGTAAGCCACACAGCCATAGCCTCTGAGAAAAGCAATGGCAAACTCTGAAAAAAAAATCTTGCCAAGAAAACCCTGTCATAGATCTGCCTTAGGATCACTATAAGTCGGAAATTATTTGAAGCTAGTGAGGATGAAACAGCTGTTGGTGTGGGAAGGACATCTCTGCCACTTCCCTAAAGGTGACAATCACGGGATTGTGGAGGTGACAGCTTCCTTTTTACGCTGCTGCTTGGAAGCAGGGACTGTTGCCCCCTTGAAACATTACATTATAAATGTCTCTAATTAGGTAGCAACCCACATGTTATCTGGATTTATTTATTTATTGTGATTCTTTTGCCTACTACTAATTCAATAAAGATATGGTTTGGTTTAGTTTCATATCAGTGTATTCAGACTTGAATCTGGGGCACGGGTTGTTTTTTTATCAGAGGTGTTTATAGCGCCACATAGTTTGTACCTCTCAAATACATTAAGTGAAGTGTTCCAAAGGCTGGGGACCAACAGTGAAATGTCCGCTTCCACCAAGATTACAGCATTCTAATGGCTGTGGGATAAGCTTTTTCTAAAGTTTTTGTTGAACCACAAATTATTGTTTTACCTAAAACAACAAACTGTGGTTAATGCTAAGGTTTAAAAGAGCTACATCAAACAATGGTTTATGAAGCTCACTTGTTTGAAATTAACCATAGTTAATATTGAATATAGTTCCCAGTTTGGAAAAAACAAAATTGCTGCCAGCTATGTGATAAGAAGATCAGAGCAAGAGAACATACAACCCCAGTAGCTATGCTTATTCATCCAGTGCTAAACTACAGGTTAGCATTACTTTGAAATGTGTTCTTTGTTGGGTTTGCTATAAGAGGTGCTTTCTCTGTACTTTATCATTTCTCATAAAATATCTGAATGAGATTTTGCATTGGGAGATGTAATACAGTGGACCCTTGTTATACGCTGGGGATTGGTTCCAAGATCCCCCATGGATAATAAAATCCATGGATGCTCAAGTCCTATTAAATATAATGATATAGCAAAATGGTGTCCCTTATAAAAAATGGAAAATCAAGGTTTGATATTTGAAATTTATACTTTTTTTTAACATTTTCAAACCATGGATGCTTGAATCTGTGTATAAAAAATCCGTGTATAAGAAGGGCCAACTGTATATATCTCCCAACACTACCCATTCAACCCACCTTGTAGGCAGAGTAGCACCTCCAGCACAGCCATTTCAGTGTTGTCAGAGAGTGAGGGGAACAATGGAGATAAATCCAGCGGTTTTCCTTCAGCAGGACGTACGGCAGCAGCCATCTGCGCAGACCTCCAGGGATCTTCAGGATATCTCTGAAAATGACATCCTTGCAACATCCAATAGCGAATTCCACCCTCTGCAATGACGAAAAAAGTGAGTTGTGTTGCTTACACTATTTTAATTCACCAAAAGATTGCCAGCCAGATATTTTAAAGGAGCTGTATAGTCTTCCTATTCACCGTGTTAAAGATTATAATAATAGATGTGTTTAGCTTTCACCAAATATTTGAGTGAACAGTGGGCCCATGGTATCCACCAAGGTTTGTTCCAGGATCACCTCCATGGATATCACAATCCATGGATGCTCAAGTCCTATTGTACACAATGGTGTTATAAAATAGTACCCTTATATAAAACAGCAAAATCAAGATTTGATTTTTGGAATTTTTAAACAATATTTTCAAGTTGTAGGTAGTGGAATCAGAATACAGTACTTGGATACAGAGGGCCAACTGTAATTAGAAATTTTAATTAAACTATCCAAAAATCCATCTGGTGAAGTCATAGTTTATTTAGTGATTTTTGTGATTTTGACATTTTTTAGATGAACAGATTATATATAAATCCATGTCAGCAAAGTAAGCATTCTTATTTACCATAAATTCATTGAAGCTGTTAAGCAGTAAGATTTGGACATTTTTTCCAGAGAACAATGATAGGCATGGTAGATTTTTGGATGTCACTCCAAAGCATTACCATAAGTACAGAAATTGCTTACCTGAGGCCATGAAATCTTTATATTAATAGTTTCCATTACTATGGCTGGTTCTCTCAAGCAGTTCATGAAAACTGCTAACTTCTCTCCAGTTTTCTTCACCAGTAGCACTATAGGGCACCAACCAACACAGTTGTAAAACAAAGAAGGAGACACACACATATGTGTAGATAGCAGCTCATTCATAAGATAGTATCAACCATTAGCAACATGCTTGTCTGAGCCCATTACAAAAAATGCTGTAGATGCCACAATGGCATCACTGTTGGCTAATTATTTCACTGGATTTAACAACAAAAACTTGTTCTGTTCATTTTTTAATTTCATTTCCTACTTTGGACATTAATTTTTATACATGTTCACAAAATAAGATTTAAGTAACTTTCACTGTGAAATTATCTAGCATACTGAAAACTGACAGTTAGAATGAAAAGAAATAATAGTGCCTGATCACAAATAAGCAAACACTGTAGGCAGACACCTTTGAGGCCCAAAATCAGTGTGCTATCCCAGCAGAATAGATGTGAATATTTTAAATCTGAAATATTGAAAAAATAATAATTTATGAGCATCTTAAATCACACCACACAAATTGGAAAATGTACAAGCAATTTAAAATGTCCATCCAACCATGGAAAGGTGAACCAAAATGTCTAAAACTTGTCATTAAGAGAAGCAGTTAATTTATTTAATACTCCTAGAGCAATCCATATAAGAAAACCCAGTCTTGACTGCTATGACAACAGAATTCTATCAAGCCTTTGACTTTGGCACAATGAGCTTGCTCTTCAAAATGGTCTTGTTCTCAATGAATTCAAGAGGGTAATGTTTAGTCACAGAATTACATCTTTAATATCCAGTAGGGTTTGACAGAACATCTATATTATATATAGATGCACATCTTCCTGAGAAACATCCCTTTCTATATGTTATACTCTAGCCAGTTTACCTTTCACACTCTGTTGTAGAACACATAGAAAGACATAAAAGATACTTCAGTCATATGGTCTTGTTGTCTTAACCACGGCTGATATTAACATCAGTGCAGGCACAATAATCCTCCCCCCATCAGCTCCAGAAAAGAAATGGGAGAAGAAACCATTAACTATACTATCACTATTGTTTTAATCAGTTATGTTTTTACTTTAATAAGCTGTCTGTTGGAAGGATATATATGAATATCATCATCATCATCATCATGATAACAACCTATTAACCCACCCACCACCCACAGCCAACTTTCAGCTTGAATTGAAACTGGAGGTTTATCAGGTTGCTCTACTATTACACAGAACATATTGATGTGGCCCTGGAATAACATGGGGTGAAAATGCCTCCTACCTCCAGCATAGTTCTATACCTCTAATTTAAATCAATCCAGCCTGTTACATTAGCAGTAATAAGTAGTTTTTAAAGCATAATTTATCTTCCCTATAATTTTCTTAATCCTGTAGGATCTTCAGGATTCATATGTGTTTTTTAAAATCCTCCTTCCCTTTAAAACACAATGATTATCTTCAAAACACAAAGTTTCATATGAAGGAGAGGTGAAAATAACTTTTCATCCCTCTTGGAAACACTCTTACTTCTACATAAGAAGGAAGAAGAATCAAGCTATACAAAATGCCATACCTGTGTGAATTTTCATCAATGACAGTATATAAACTGATAAAGGAAGGACAACAATGCACTCATAGAAGAAATATATTTGAGGCACAAAAGTTCAGAACAGAAATATGTCTCTCATGGCATAAAGCCTCTCATTCAGAATTTGTTTGAAATGTAATCATCTCCCACACTGCATCTGGGTGTAAAAGTATTCTATAACAAATTAGGCTGGGATCTGCTAGTAGCTTTGCAGAAGATTTGGTATAGATCAGAAAAAAATCCCAATTGCCAACTGTTTAGCCAAAAACAAAAGACCTTTTTCCCCTCCTAAATGAGGCTACTAAAAACAAGTGAGCTTTGTGGAAAACAGAAATAAATTTATGTAGAAAAGAATTTCTGTGCATGCTCACATTTTTGCACTGAAAACCTTTGAATTTAGTCTCCTTCCTGGTCTGTTATTTTGCCTCAGACTCCAGCTGGTGGACTTCAAATGCAACAATAAACTCAAGTAGATCACACAAGCCTAAAGTCTGTCCACTCCAATTGCTGAAATCTGCAATGGCAAACTGAAGAAAATATAGGGCTACTTCTTAATGTGAGCTCATTGATCATTTTGAAATTTATGCTGAACAGTTTCGAAATATACTGTAGTGGATTCTAGAGCAGTATTTGCACCCAAAACAAGACAAAGCAGTGAATAAGATAATGCTCATCTAAAAGCTGATGCCTCCATGCTGAAAAACACCTCATTTTTATTTACCAAAGATGAAACTGATGTACAGGCTTTCTTAAAGATATAACCCACCACGTGACAAAAATTCAGAATGGATATATCTTGTGGATTTCTGTGGAAGGTTTTTATTGTGGTATCATGTGGTTTTGTTCTAAGATTAAAAAAAATACTGGGGAGCAGATAACAATCCATTCAATTGTTAACCATCCTATATTTTCTCCCACTTCTTCCATCTTTTTCTTACCACCAAAAAAATCTATTAAGGAAAGACAGATTGAATAGCCAGACGTTGCTTTCTGGACAATAAAGATATGACATCTAGGACCACCTCTATTTTGACATAGTGGGTTACAAATGCATCCAGATACCAAAGAGCAAAGAACTGTTCAGGCCACTAGGTTGGGGTGATGAGATTCTGGAAGATAAAGAGGGAAGGCTAAAGGAGAACACACAACATTACAACCCATTTACAATTCTGAAAAGAAAAAAAAGTTTGCTATATCTGTAAGCCATTATAGTTCCTTCATGGCTTTCCAACTGTCAGAAAAACATGTTAATAGCTTGTATGAAATCAAGTACATTTAAAGGGCAAAACCAAACTGAGTCCTAACAAGAACAGAGTGAATTAGAATGAAGTTAGCTATCACTAAAAGGTCCCATTCATTTTAATGGGTTTATCCTAGATAAGACTAGTATTGGATTTTGTCTGGAATGGCAATAATGCAGCCCTATATGTTGTCACACAGTATTCCCAACATTCCTCATCATTGGTTATGCTGGCTAGGACTGCTGGAACTTGCAGTCCAACAACATTTTGAAGTTCACATGATTTCTATTACTGATTTTGTTCCCAAATGGCTATAAATACAATCCATGGTATATTATTCCAAAAATCACATCAGAGTCTGTAAATCATCGTGCAGTAAATTAATCTAAGGCTTTGGAATGCTTTTGAACTATATTCTTAATTCCAATAGTGGTATAACTATAGATACCCCACACACACTTACTCACCTTTTCGTTAGACTTTTATGTCCTTTTAATATCCTTCCAGATCACCCTGGTCATTACTCCCAAGGAGTATTCCATGAGCCAGTGTCAACTTTCTGCACAAACTATTCGCCTAAAAAGTCATTGAATTAACATAACAAACACTCTTCCTATCCACATTCAACCAAGAGTTAGTTGGGAAAATGAAATAATAATACCTCTGGAGAGTATGGGGAACTATGAAGCTATGACCTATGATTATATGATTGCTCACATTTCAGGCTATAAATCTCTAAGGTACTGCTGCAACCTCTCCAACTATGCATTTATGTGTACATATTTTTTAACTTGCAAATAACTTTTGCACTTTTATTCTTTGCATAAATAAATACTGACAGCAGGCATGATCTTAGTTCTCAAACAACAATCCTGTTTGGCTCATGGAATATCTCCTTCCAAATTAACAGAAAACCGTTGCATGGAAAACATAATCCCAAATGTTTTGTTCATACAAGATCTCCAAGACCCACTAGTTTATGTGCTTTTCTTCATAATTGTTCCTCATACTGTAACACAATCCCTGATACATTGTAGCGCTCCACTGTGAGAAGTCTTCCACTAGATCTTGAGTAACGTTCACTGAAGAAAACTTTTCTTCTCTTTCTGTCACAGTTCTTTGGATTTAAAGCAATATTCTTGGAAAAAGGATAATTCTGGAAACTGAAGTTATCTGTGAAATTATTTTGTAATTTCTACTTTGACTAATTTGCAAAACATATCTATTGCATAACATTATTAAAAGTAAAACTTTGCCAAAAAAAATCCTATTTGCAAGAATTTTTTCACCATTTGCATTTTTTAATCGTAAGCATATGAATTTTTAACAGTAAGTCCACCTTTAACTTGTTTGGAGAGGTGACACACACACTACCAATGTGCTGTCAAAACAAAACACACGCAAAAGCATCAAATAATCCAATTTCTGCACTCACACAGACCCAAGATTGAAAACAATCAGCCATCCCCAACCATGCCTTTTCATTTCTGCACCATTTCTCTGAACTACCATCATTGTTACATACATTACTGATTTGTTCCTGAGTCCTTTTCAGTCTTTGCAGTTCTGGTGTGTCTGTTACAATGCTGAAACCTCTTCCTTTGCTTTCTTCAAAGTCTCGTTTGTATTTGACCTATCAGAAAACAAAGAAATTATATTCACTACACCACAACATTTTATGGCATTAGGTAAGGAGATGGGGGTTTTTTAATCTGACAACATTTTAATGGAACAGTTAATAGAACAATTCTTCCAGATATGTTTTTCACATTATAGAGCTATTTAGCAACTAGCATCCACAGAAGGGGAAAATAAAATACACAACCTTCATTATCTTAGCATCCACATGGTACAATTAAAAATCTATGGCTGATCACAATCAGGAAGGGCAATTTATGCTTACAGGAAAGTATGGTGTCTACTTTTTCTAACCCTTCTTCAGAGAGGCCAGATGGGAATCTGAATCAGTCTGCATCCATCTACAGATGTTTGTTACACAGGAGGTCTAACTAAAAACAACGGGTCTTACTTTCATATGTATTAACGAAGTAATTTTTAAAGAGTTGACAATATAACTTAAGCAGTGATAAGTGTGAATAACCAGCTTTTATGTTTGGTTTAGCTACCTGCCAAACACAATTACAGTACGTTGAAAAGTACCTCATACAGTACAAGAAATACTGAAAATGTTGCACAGCTAAAGAATAAAAGATCTGTTTAAGACAGTCACTTTGTATTACATGTACAAACCTATTTTATCATATAAATCATCCTTTTGCAAAAAAGATGACATGGAAAAGTTTACAATCTTTTACAAACAGAAGACAGTCTAGTAAACTACAGCCTGGTGCAACCGCAAGGCCCCTAACCCTAGTATGGTGCAGCGCCATAACAATGGTGGTGCCCTGTGTACATGGGTGCCGCCATTGTTATGTGAGGGATGCATAGCATCCGCATGTCACACCGCACTTGTGACGTCACAAGTGCACCATTGGTGCACTCAGACATCACAATGGCAGTGCAAAAGGAACCCACTTTTTGTGGGTTCTTTTTCCTCCGCAGGGAAGCCCCGTGGTTTGGTGGCTGTGACTTCCCTGCAGGGGGAAAAAAAGGCACCGGCAGGCCTCCTTTTTTGGGAGGTCTGTACCGGGCCTATGACATCTTCCCACAATAAACCTCTTTTTTGTTTCACATAGGAGTCAGGCAGATGGGGCAAAAGGAGCGGCCAGAAACTACTCCCACTCCAATTGCTATGGGACCATAGCAACCGAACACCATGTTCCCCTGCCACAGTTCTGAATGGTCCATCAGCAGGAGTGGCTTTTTGCTGCCTCAGAGTGGCTTCCGGGCAGTTTGAGGGACATGCATAATTTAAACACCATGTCCCCAAAGCACCCGGAAGGCACTTTATTTGGTCCATCTGTTTTGTGTGGTAGACAACCATAGTAATGGATGAATAACTAAAGGAAGGAATAGAACAAATGGTATTGGAGCAGTGTTCCAACCAATTTGGAAAGATTGTACAATGTCAATTCTCAAAAGAAACCAAGAATCTGGAGAAGTGGGGAGGGGGAAGAGAATAGATTACCATTAAAAAGTAACAGATGAACACACTTTCAATAATAAATAGGATATGTATGTATGTGTGTGTGTGTATGTGTGTATGTGTGAGTGTGAGTGTGTGTGTGTGTGTGTGTGTGTGTGTGTGTGTGTGTGTGTGTATGGCTGTTCCCTTCCCAAGGAAATTTAAACACATCGTGAAAGGAAAGTCTTAACAGCTTCTTTAGTTCCCTGTGATCTCACTAGTAGACAAGATATTTTACAAAACTTTCTTCTATCACTTTTCTTCTATCTCCCTTATATCAGTTCAAACCATAAGTTATACATTAACTAGAAGAAGCTTTCCTGGGTTTAAGACAGGAGACAGCAGAAAATAAATAATATTTCAATAATATTATTTCTGCAAACAAAGATTCTTCATCTTATGGCTCACCAGGATAAAACATGAAGCCATGGAAAAGTGCCTTCACTTTTTATTTGTAAACTCAACCCTAATGTATTGATAGTTTTGTAGATCTCCTGACTACTACAGCTGCTCCCTTATCATCTATCAAACTGCCAACCCACAAACAATTGTGATCCCCTCTTTTATTTTCTTTGTTCTTTTTGCTTTTTGAGTTGAACACATTAAAAGGACATAATAAAGTAGCCTTTAAAAAAATTGTTACTGCTTCTAGCACTACCTATAGATGCCAGGGATTAAACCCAGAACCTAAAAGACATTCGAACATGCACTCTACCACTGAACTATGACCTTTCTTTCCAAGTGTTTTTGTCTTTAATCTCTCCTGCCCGCAGCACTCAGTATTTGGGAGTCATCTATTTGTTTCTCCTAAACTCATCATTAAACCAATAATGCTACATAATCTTTAAAATATAATCAGAATTTGATTCAAAATGCTATCTAGCTATACATTCTGCATAAAAATCCCCTTTCAGCTTTCTTTTACAAATGGCAGAGAGGAAAAATAAACAAAATAAATGCAGTCAACACTAAATAAACTGCTTTTTTAAAAAGCCGAGAGCTGTCACATTAATTACAGGAGGATGTAATGATGCAGTAACACCAACTGGTCAAAAACTATGTGGTTCTCTGTCATGTAGTTAACTGGGCAATTCTCCTGCAAACGTTCCCATGGCCATCTGCAATTATTTGTTTTGTGTGTGTGTGTGTGTGTGTGTCTTTTTAAAACTTCAAGAAGGATTATCAGATTAAATATTTGACAGTTAAATAATGATGTAAATTAAATTTTATGTATTTATTTATTTTTCATTTATATGTTGCCTTTCTCCCCAGAGGGACCAAAGGCAGCTCACAGATAAAACATTTAAAATCTCAGTAAAATTCAAAACAATTAAAACATCTACATCCAGTATAAAATTACATAAAATATACAGAAGTTTAAAACAAACTAAAAACCCACCTGGTCCATAAAAACTGCCCTGCTATGCATTATATACAAAATGCCCACCTGCGTAACACCTTGCCAACAAAAGGCCAGAAGGAAGGGGGGCAGCCTAGCCGCCCCAGGAAGGGCATTCCAGAGGGTGGGAGCAGCCACCAACAAGGCTCTTTCTCGTGTCCTCACCAGACAAGCCTGGGATCTTGGCGGGACAGAGAGAAAGCCTTCTCCTGCATTTCTTAGGGATCTCACAGGTTCGTATGGGGAGATTTGGGGCCCAAACAGACAGGCCAAAATAAAGCTGCTTCGTGTCACTTTGGAGATATGCTGTTAAATGAGGCATGTGTCCTAAGAGGCCAGAAGCCATGCCAAAGCCACGCTAAGGACTGGAGCGCAACTTTGGTGCAGCTTCTGGCCTCTTAAAATGCATGTGTCATTTAAAAGCATGCCTCCAAAGTGACCCAAAGCAGCTTTATTTTGGCCTGTCTGTTCAGACCCACAGTATGTAAGGCATGACCAGCACTTTGAATTGTGCCCAGAAACAAACAGGTAGCCAGTGAAGCTGTTTTAACAAGGGTGTTATATGCTCTCCATAACTGGACCCAGTCAGCATTCTGGCTGCAGAATTTTGAACCCGCTGAAGTTTCCAGACAGTTTCCAAAGGCAGCTCCACATAGAGCATGCTGATTCCCTTTTAACAGCAACAAAAATGGTAACATTTTTTCAGGCAACTGAATAGAAGGGAACGGCTTAGAGAAACATTTTGTTTAGCAAAGTAAGGTCTCAATGAAATAAATAAACAAATAGACTTAAAAAGCATTCATGTATATTTATACCATTACTTCCTAAGAAAAAATGCACATACACACAAGTATAAACACAAGTTTAGAAAAGAAAAGATTTTACAAATAAAAAGCATAAGACTTTTCATAACTGAAAGGAATAACAAGGTGAGAATATAATATTATGAATAAGTTCAGGATTCCAAGCCTATTTTTTCCCCTCATTCCACTGATATTATGGACAATCTGTTTACAAACAGCTTGACTTTTATCAGTTGTCCCTTTATGTTCTCACTAACCTTTATGGATACTGAAGAACATATTTGGCACAAGATATAGACCAGGTGGCATCACTTTCTATCAACCATCTGTTCTCAGTTTGCTCTGGGTTCAGAGTAGCAGTACCAAATGACACAGAAATAATAATAATAATAATAATAATAATAATTATTATTATTATTATTATTATTATTATTATTATTATTATTCAGAAAGAAAAGACAGGCCTTAAAAATAGGGATAATATAGAATATGAAAGAGGTGACTGAGCAGAAGATGAGTGTGTTTGTGTGTATGTTTAAGACTATAGCAGTCTTACAGTTTAGTTTTGTCTAATAAAATCTAGGTTAAAAATATTGTCCTTACACTCCCAGAATGAAGATAGGAGGCAAGATAGTTGGATTCAGACTGGCTACATCTTTACTGAGTTCAGAAATAGTTAATGAGAAAACTGAAGTGTAGAGATGCTAATATCTGAGACATGCTGTCTCCAAACAAGAATCATACCAACCTAGCTCTCAGAAAATTTATAATGGCCTGCTTCAAAAGACATGCAGAATAGCTGCCTATCTCCACAAACAGACACACACGTTAGTTAGCATTTGGACAGAAGGATGTCTAAAATGACCCCCAAGGCCCTCCTGCTGGGTTTTCTTTAAAGGGCAGGAAATTAGGAATGCTAAATCTTCAACAGGTGTGGTACCTCTGGGTGCTTACCTGTGTCTCCTAAACCATAGTAACCCATACTTCCCACCAGATGTGACAAAAGCAAATACCAGTTAAATCAGATTATGTTATCAACATTAGGAAGCAGGTTAAAAAAGGCTATCCAAACAGGTCAATCAAGTGGAAACCCCAAAATTCCTAATCAGTTCTAAAAGATGAAGAAAATAAAGAACATACCATTATACAGAAATGGGAAGATGGCATGCTGCACAGAGATGAAAGATACCTCTAAGGTAGTGCTTGGGTATTTTAAATCCCTCTCACAGTCTTGTGAGAAAGCCCATCTCATGAGACCAGAAAGCCTTACCACCTTGGATCTCACATAACTTCATTCTGAACCTACTAAAGACAAAGCAACATTATTCCCAGCTTAATTGCCAGAGGAATACCTTTGGTCTGAATCCAAACAGGTTAGGTATAAAGCAGACCCATTAAAATCAATGGGACTTAAGCTATAGGTGACTTGTCTTATTAATTGCAATGTATCTACTATATGCATGACTAAATATATATCTAACCTTAGGTGGAAATCACATAGTCCCCCAGATTTTACTGGACAGTTTAGTTTAGTTTAGTTTAGTCTAGGGATAAGAATCATATCACCCTCCAGAAGTTAGCTAGCATAGTTAATAGTGAGGAATGCTCATAGATGCAGTCCAACATCTGGAGAACTGCCTGATTCCTACCCCAATCTAACCTATTAATTAGCTTTCACAAGTGGCTGCTTAAATTTCTGATTAATGTGCACACAACAGATAGAATAGAAAAGTGAATTTAAAACAATTTTGAATTAAATGTTAATTTTAAACAATGCTATGACGTTCACAACACTGGGAAATTGAAATACAGTTCTTTTTATTATGATATACCTAGCAGAATGTTCCTTAGTAGATGAGGGAAGAGGGAAATTACCACATAAATCACTATTGGGGTTTTTTTTATTATAAATAAATTTAATAGACAGCAGCATACTCCTGCAAACACTAGGTCACAGCATGTGTGTTTACTTAAAATAGCTTGAATAAGCTTATAGCTATACAATGATGCTTCCCACATTCATACCTTTAATTCAGACATGGTGTGAGAATCTAAATGTGAACAGACTGGACACTGGTTTATGTTTAAATAGTTAGAGGAAAACTTCATTTCAGCTGCTCTTCACTTCAGACAGCTAAATTCTAGAGTTTCCTCCCTTTTCACAGTTGAATCAACTAAGGTACCCTACCAACTGATTAAAAAATTGTTTAACCATTTAACCTCTTTGTTTTTAAGCAGTTTATCCAGTGATAAGTAACTAAATTGAAATATATGAAGTTCAAGCACCATGGTTTTGAGGTCCAAGATGGAATGCCCTGGACAACAGCGGTCCTTGAACAAAGGAAGACTGGAAAGAGAAATAGCAGAAATGGAATGCATCAACAGACTCCAGTCCACCAGCAGTGGGTTGAACAGAGATAATGGTTCCCTGGCATACTAAACACATTTCAACATAATCTAACCCCCATCCTCCTGAGGGTGCCCTTGACCAGTTCATCGCATCTCCTCTCTATTTCCCACATTATATTCCCACACTCATTCATATGGTTATCTACTCACCTTGGCTTTGGGCAACATCCTTCCTCCTGCTTTTGTCCCCCAACAGCCACCTTCAAAAATGAACTTGCAACCTCATCTCCGTACCCACAAGGTTTTGAATTTCAGTTGGCATTCTCACACACAACTGGCTTATATAGGTCTGTCTCTGGACTCTCTACTCCACTCTGTGCATCTGGGAAATAGGCCCAAGTCTATGAAAGCTCATGCTACCAGCTTTTTTTCTTTCAGTTAAGTCTCAAAGGTGCTACTAGATCCCTTTGCATACAAATAAGTAAATAAATAAATAAATATCTAAAGTAGTGGGAATGTCCTTTACAATTCAGTTCGGAATCAAGTAGCTCTCCAGAAGTTGTTTGACTACAAATTCCAGCACCCTAGCCAGCATGGACAATCATGGGAGTTACAGCCCAATAACAACTGGAGGGCCACATGATTTCACATCTGTTTTATAGTCATGTAAAGAAAGACATAAGAGCCAGCATGGTGTAGTGGTTTGAGTGTTGGACTAAGACCAGGGTTCGAATCCCAGTAGGTGGCCTTGGGCAAGGCACACACTCTCAGCCTCAGAAGAAGACAACGGCAACAAATTCTGCCAAGAAAATCCCATGATAGAGTTGCCATATGATTTGCAAATAAATGTATAGCAAAGAAAAGCAATACTCACCTAATACTCTATTTCACTACATCACTAGAATTTCATTGTTGAATTCACACCATAGACAATTGCTATGACTATAAATTCACCATGGAAATCCTACCTTGCATTTAACAGCCAGATTTGCCCATTATGTCTAAAGAACTAGAGAACACTAGGTTAATGTTAATTTACAACTCAAGGTTTTCCAAAGAAGTGGACACATGAAGAAAGATAATAGCATGTAAACTTGAAGTACATCTAGGAATTGAGTGGAAAATGCCCTTCCATTCCAAAACAGATGGTTTTAATCTGAAGTTTAGTGGAAAGCCATTTTTTACACCAGTGATATGCATGAATAGAATACAAAGAGTATAAATCAAGCTCCCTGTATTTCCACACTTTATCAACATCTGAAACCTCTCAGAGTTTGAAAAGAAGAAAACCCTGCTATATTTTGTCTAATTAACTAGTTAATGGGCTGATTAAAAACTATTAGGAGAATGATCCAAAATCTGCACTCTACTAGCAAGTTTCTTACTTCCTCCATAACTATCCTACTTAGTTTTTGTTTTTATTTTTTACCACATGTTGAATCATTTAAAAGATGAAACAGAAAAAAGGACACATCTTGTTGGCAAATGTTTAGAAGTTGTAGCAGCCTCTTAAAATTTACACAAAGCTGCACATATGTTTGAGCTGTGTTGAACACCGCCGCTAAAGATCCACAGTAAAAGGTTCCTCATCTCAAAAGGAACTAAACAAAACGGAAGAGAAATCAATAGTTTTTTAAATCAAGTGTTTTGCAATCAGTTCCAATTAACCTTCAATGTGCACCATAGAATATGTTTACCTGACATGTTCCTTTGTCATTTTGAATCATGTTTTGTATTCATTAAGCATTACATAATTAGGAAGTCACACCAAAAATCAATGTCTGTCATTCAATATAAATGATATTCAAGTGCCCTGATATTTTTCCCTTCATCTGAAGGGAAATGTAAAGTGTGTTTACTCTCTTACTCACAAAGAGATACAAATAATCTCCACTCACAATTATGGTAGTTTTCAAAGAACTAGCCATGTTAATCTCTTGCAGCATAAAAAAGAAAAGGGAAGGAGAAAGAAAGAAATGGAAATGTGACACCTTTAAAAAACATTTTCGCACCAGCTTTTGTGGATTTAAACCCACTCCATGTAGCTTGGAGTGCTGACGCCATGTAGCCTGAGAACTGAGTCTGTAGATATTCCAACAAGCAGGATTCTACTAACACTTCAGACAACAGATCTTCCTGGATTGCCTCATTTATGTATTATGGGCTCCTGGAGTATGTTCAATTATGTGTATCAGTGGAGAATTCTCTAAGTAATGTATATAGTTCCTTTAACAGTTGGATCTTTGGAGAACATTCTGTAAAATGTGGTGTTGGACAGTTGTCTCTCTGCCTCCTGCATGGACTCATTTCTCCAAGCCACATGAAGGATACAACTGATTTCCTGAGGAAAATATAGTCCATCCACAACCTCTCATAGAACACCATCCTAGATGGATGTGGAATCCCTATACACCAACATCCCACACCAGGATGGACTACAGGCCATCAAAAATACAATCCTGAATGAGGCTATAGCTGACACAGCCAAAAAACCCTGACACTTTGTACTTAATCAGAATTACTGTACTTCATTTTTGAGAATAATATGTACCCCATCTCTTGGCTGAGGGGGCCGCCAGGAGGCAGCAACGGCCAAAAGGGCACACTCAGCCCTTTGCCAGGGTGCCAGAGGTCTCCTCAGGAGGAGTTTGTGCTGCCATGGCAAGCCGACAAGGTCCAACCAGATGTCACTCCTCTTCTGGGATGTCACCCTGTACAGGCCTCCTCCTCCACCCAGTAATACCACTGTATGTGCCTCCAAGTCAGTGGCACTTTCATTGGACACCTACATGGCACCACATGCAAATTGTAAACAGTAAATTGTGGTGTGGATTTATGGTATTCTCACATGGAAACCACTAATTTACCTAAGTGTTAACTTCCTATGTGAAGTCGAAGGCTTTCATGGCCGGCATCCATAGTTTTTCGTGGGTTTTTCAGGCTATGTAGCCATGTTCTAGCAGAGTTTCTTCCTGACGTTTCACCAGCAACTGTGGCTGGCATCTTTAGAGAATGTTTGCCTGGCAAGGACTTGGCTATATATATTGTGTGACCTGGAAAGGCAGGAGTGATTTGCATGTGTATTGTTTGTTGCTGATGGCAGTCCTCAGGGTGTGAAGGTCTGCACAAGAGGATTAATGTCTGCTTGATTAGTGCTCATTGTCTGCTGGGAAACCCCTGACCCTGGGAGATTTCTCATTTGCATTTGTTGAGTCTTTATTTTGCTATCTTTCAGGACTGGTAGCCAAACCTTGTTTACTTTAAGGGATTCTTCTTTCCTGTTGAAATTGTCCAGGTGTTTGTGGATTTCAATGACTTCCCTGTGCATCCCGACATGGTAGTGGCTGGCATGGTCCAGAATTTCAGTGTTTTCAAACAGTATTTTATGCCCAGGATGGTTTGTGGCATGTTCTGCTACTGCTGATTTTTCTGGCTGGCCCAGTCAGCAGTGACTCTCGTGTTCCTTGATTCTTGTTTGCACACTGCGTTTGGTGGTCCCTATGTAGACTTGTCCGCAGCTGCATGGTATGCGGTAAACTCCTGCGTCTGTGAGAGGGTCTCTCTGGTCCTTGGCTGAGCGAAGCATTTGCTGGATTTTCTTCGTCGGTTTGTAAACCATTTGCAGGTTATGCTTCCTCACCACTTTGCCTATTCTGTCTGTGACTCCTTTGATGTATGGTAAAAATACCTTCCCTTTGGGTGGCTCCTTGTCTTCACTCCTCTGGGTTTTCCTGGGCCTGGCAGCCCTTCTGATGTCTGAGCTGGAATAACCATTAGCCTGTAGAGCTCGGTCTAAGTGCTTCAGTTCATCTTCCAAGAAGTGGGGTTCACAGATGCGTTTTGTTTTAATTGTGCTTCTTTTTTTTCCTGATTGATGGTTGGAGTTCTTGTGCAGATATGTGTGGGTTTTCTGTATATTGTGTGACCCAAACGTTGGTTCGGTTTGCGGATGACTAGGACATCCAAAAATGGCAGTGTTCCTTCCTTTTCTTTTTCCATAGTGCATTGGATGTTGGGGTGGATGTTGTTCAGATGCTTCAGGAAAACAGCCAGATCTTCTTCTCCATGGCTCCAAATGGTGACTACCATCAGCAACAAACAATACACATGCAAATCACTCCTGCGTTTCCAGGTCACACAATATATATATAGCCAAGTCTTTTCCAGGCAAACATTCTCTGAAGATGCTAGCCACAGTTGCTGGTAAAACATCAGGAAGAAACTCTGCTAGATCATGGCCACATAGCCCAAAAAACCCACAATAAACTATGTTAACTTCCCCTTCAACAATTGATTCAATAGTCTTATTTTAGCTATGAATAATCAATAGGTTTCCAGCCAGTAGCTCATACCGAACTTGTTTATTAATTTAGAGTAATTTCATCCATTTAATATGCTAGGTTTAAAAGTTGCACTCATGCATTGTGAAACATAAGCCCGATACAGATGGACAGAAAGGAGCGCCAAGACATAGCCACTTTCTGCTCCAGATCATTGCCACGGCAACTGCACGGGCACGGCAATGATCCGCTCTAAAAAGGAGCTGCGAAATGCAGCTCATTTCCGCACTGCTGCCGAGGCACCATTAGCGCCCTGGAGTAGCGCTGCGCCATCCATCATGTGCCACACCGTTTAGAGGCGGCCCGCATGCTATTTAAATGTGTGTGTGCCAAAATGTCGCCAGGAAAGCATGGAGCATGCAGATGCTCCACACTCCCCAGTCCTAATTTTGGCCCCAGGCCGCCGCAAAGCAGCGGTCTGTACCAAGCCTTTATTAACAAAAAAACTGTCATTGCTCACTGCTATACAGTGGTACCTCGGGATACGAAATACCCAGGTTACGAAATTTCCGGGATACGAAAAAATCCCATTGGAAATAATTGTTCCGGGTTACGAATGTTTTTCGGGTTACGAAAAAAAATTTTGGTGCTTTTCGGCGCTTTTTCGCACGAAACGCGGCTTTTCCCCATTAGCGCCTATGGCAATTCGGCTTACGAAGGCTTTTCGGGTTACGAAAGCGGCCGCGGAACGAATTAATTTCGTAACCCGAGGGAGCAGTGTACTCAACTTTCCTTCTGAAAACTTAGGAAAATCTCCTACCATACAGACAAGAAAATGCCAGTAAGTATTTTCTTCTAGAGTCAGAAGGCATGTTATTATATATTCTATCAACTCCCAAAGCTTCAAGTGAACAGCCAGAAATTAATGCAGTGAACTCTGAAAGTAAACTGGAATTTAAAATGAGCATATATTCTCCCTGGAACTGGGCCATCCCTTATTAATAGAGAAGGTGGTCTGTGGACTAGGAGTATACCATAGGAATAACAAAACCAGGTTCTGGAGATTACATTTTGTCAAGAAATACTAGCTACTGCAAAGCAAGCTACTGCAAAGCAAGCCACTGCTCTATGTGTATGTGCCTTCAAGCTGCCCGTCAACATATGGCAATTCCATGAATTTCATAGGATTTTCTTCGGCAAGGAATACTCAGAGGTGCTTTTGAAAGTACTTCCCTCTAAAATATACTCTACATCATCTGGTATTCATTGGTAGTCTCCCACTCAAGTACAAGCTAGGGCTGATGCTGCTTAGCTTACAAAATCAGGCAAGATCTGCTGTGTTTACAGTATTTAGGCCCTCTCTCTGCTCTTTATCCTGGGGTAAATAAAAAACAAAGCACTATTCTATTAGTGTAAGTGGGAAGCCAGGACTAAAGAAGAATCACTAAGGGCTAGTAAGATATTCTAAAACTGCCAGTGAGGATTGTTCTAAAAGACAAAGCCAAGTAAAGAAAGTACCATGAGCTGAACCAATTCCACATTCTCAGGTAACATTCTGTTTCCAGATACTAATCCAAGCTGTTTACATAGGGTCAAATTATAAAGAGAGATGAATTAAGTCCAGTTGACCATTTGTTGTTATTAATGTTATAAAGCAGTGGTCCCCAAACTGTGCTCTTTAAGGAATTTTGGGCTTCAACTCCCAGAAACCCAGACTACTGGCCAATATGTTTGAGGCTTCTGGGAGCTGAAGTCCAAAATCTCTTAAAGGACACCATTTGGGGACCAGTGTAAAGGATACAAGAGACTGGTCTCAATTTCGACTTGGTTTACAATGCACCTAACATAGCATGCCATTCAGAATCTTCTTAAGGTGGTAGTAAAAAAGTACTAAACAAATCAATAGATTTAGGACTTGCAAGATTTAATGAAAATGTCTCTTGCAGAATCCCACACACTTGAATCTTGGCTAACTATGGGGGAGTACAGCAGTCTGCAGGCACCTGTTTTTATTCCAGAGGGAGGGTGCAAGAGTAAAAAGAACCTGGGAAAAACAAGTTCTTTTTGCATCGCCATTCTTACATTATGAGTGCACCAATGGCGGACTTGTGATGTAACGGACGTGCCACAACGTGCAGACGCTATACATTCATTGTGCCACTGGCACATACTAGGGTTAGGGACTGTGTGGTTGGTGCATGGTTCCTAAACCTAAAATTGGCGCCAGCACGACACATTTGAATCATCTGTTCTGGGCCTATGTTTGCAAAGATTTGTCATGTCAAGGACCCAGAGATTATCAACATTACCTCTTATATTATGCCTCATTCCCTTTTGGTGGACATGTAAGTCAAGTCTTGGAACCATGTGTTCTTAATGTTGTGAAGCATGAAAGAAGCTTCCCCCCGCCCCCGATAACAACACTTTTATTTTAATTCTTAGAAGGAAATTGCATTTGAAAGAACATTTTAACTTAATCCTTTACTGCACCCTGTCTTGGACACACGTCTAACTGATTCAACTAACAGTTCTTCCCAGGACATAACTTTAAAAGACTTCAATCCCCACAGGAATCCATTCTCTAGGATTCACTGATTATGCAGACCTATCTCCGTTTGAAAATAATTGAGCAAGTCAATCGCTTCCAGCACACATTCACCTCCACCTCTGAACATGTGGAAAGCAGGATGAAACTGTACCAATCAGCCATACTCCCAAATTCTGCACACCCCACTGGCCATTCACTTGAGCACATAAAAGAATCCCCATAGCATAAAGTTGTACACATGTAGGGGATTCCCAAATTACAAGGACCCAGGCTGCATAGGTTTGTTGATTGCATATAGTTGTAACAACTCCTTTCACAAATTCATGATTATATAGGGAAAGGAGAAATGCACCAATATTAGGGGCTGGCTGCATATAGAGAACATATGGAAGAGTACAAGTAAAAGGAACAATAATCATCCACAGAACTTACAAAAACAAAGTTTCATTCAATTGACTCATTTTGATCCTGCTATTTTAAACATGTGGAGAATTTTTCTCCTTTGCAGTTTTTTATCATCAGTGAGACCAACACTTGATTCATACTTCACTTTTTTAAATATAGTTACCATTTCTATTTTCACATTATGATTACACCTGAATACTTTCACACCAGTAATATGAAAAACAACTCTAGTGTAGATTGAATGCTGGTTGTTCTATTAATTTATCATTTGACTCCCAATGGGCCACTGACACTTCAGATGTAACCCTAAAATCTAAATGCATTAAACCTTCAGACGAGAAGCCAACTTCATGATGCTCTGGCAGAGTGCTGTGTGTAAACACCACGCCACCAAAGCATCATGAAGCCATCCCAGTGTAAACGGCCTGGCAGCTTCTGAGCAGCATGGGAGCCTATGGCGCATAAACACCGCACTCCCAAGCCACCCAGAAGGCAGCTTAACTTGCTGGTCTGTTCCGACTCAATAAGAGACTATCTACATGGGTTGCTTGTGTGCATTTCCTATTCCTCCCCTCATAAGTTCTGCCTCATCATCCGCTGCATATGGCTTGAACTCTTGACCCACTAAATACTATCAACTTGAGAGAAAATCAATTGTTTATGTAACTCAGGGGTAAACAACCTAAGTGAGTCTGGGAGCCAATTTTCTGCCCCAAGACCTTCTAGAGGGTGATGATCACGGACTGCTGGAAAGTAGGAGAGGACAAAACCATAAGTAGCCAAAACCTCTGGTTTTGAAAACTGTGTATATTTTTTTAAAAGCTAAACAGTGCAGGCTCCCCTGAAATCTATTTAAAAGGTGAATTCAAACGTTTTGCCTGAAGAAAGAAGGTCCAGGAGAGCTAACGATCGCAAAAGAATTAGTGGGGAATGCTTTTATATGCACCCTGATGTGTATACAATATGATACATGATTGGAGTGTTTTGACTGTGTGTCCCTGCATGGCAGGGGGTGGACAATATGGCATTTGTGATCTCTTCCAATTCTATGATTTTATGATTCCACCTTGACACTAGATTCATGTGAACCACAGTCACAGATATAACCAGTTCATAGCAACTCTGAGCAGATCATGGGATGCATAAGCACATGCTTTTGTTGGGACCCAAAGGGTTTGATTCTTTGCATATGCTCTAAGCAACTGCATACAGGAATCAATGTTTTCCCACACTGCAGCAAGCAAGCATAAAATACTCATGGATGCTATTACCTGCATCTCCTCCTTCCTGTATGCTCCTCCTCAAGGATTACCATACTTGACTGCACACAGGAATCAATGTTCTCCCACACCCCAGGCAAGCAACCATAAAATACATGGTTGCTATAGATAGCCTGAATCTTCTCCTTCCTGTGCACTCCTCCTCAAGGATCACCATACTTGACTGTAGCAGCAGAAAAGGCTGCTCCACAATGAAGTGAAGACCCTCCACCGAGAAGGAGTACTGAAACACTAACCCTTGTCAACCACAAAGTTGAACTTTTTCATTACTAGATTATGAGTTGAACAGGGCGCTATTCAACTTGCATCTATTCAGAAACTGAGATGTTTTATTGGTATTAGAGCAAAAAAACGTAAGTGTGTTATTAATGTGAAAATAAAATATGTGATTAAAAAAAACTCCTTGTAAGGAAGGGAAGAAACAATGGATGTTGTTTAACCCAGCTCCATGTGCTAATAATAACACCAGAAATAATGATACTACAAAAAGAATTCACAGATTACCTGACTTTGCAATTCACTTTGCTGTTTCAGCCGAAGGTTTTCAGGTGTGTCTGCCACTGTAGTAAAGGACTGTTTTGGGTAGTGTCTGGAACAAAAAATAAAGAAATAGAAGGAAATTAACTGATTAGGAGATTATTATGTTACTGCTATCACATTATCAAATGCACTTTGATATTCCCATACAGGATGTTGTACAATATTCATTACAGAAACATTACTGAGGATACTGGAGTTTCTCATTCATTAACAGACACATGGCCAAGCTCCTACTGAGGTACTCTATGAGAAACACTAGTGTGATCAATGTGACAGTTTCAGGACTAAAGCATCTCCTTGCATGAGTGGAAGATTAGCAGCAGTCATAAACTCCAGCCAGTGATCCCAGCCACTCAAACCCACAAACAGATGGCTATGGCTACCTGGCATAGGCTATCCACAAATTATTCCTGACTACCAAGGGTGCTTGAAGCAAGATATTGTGGCAGAGGTCGCTTGGAAATTCACCTTCAAATGTATTCTCTTTTCTTCTTTTCTTTCAATCTATTCCTCTTGCAGGACCAGATCTCTTGGAACTATGTACAGTCTTGGCCCTAGCTCCAGCACTCTTTTTCTTTAATACATTAAAATTTCAAATCATTGTCTTCCATAGCACAGAAAGAGAGAATTGTATATCTGTAAAAGAATACTCCCATTTTCAATTCCAGTTATTTAAAAGAATGTTGCCCCCCCAAAAAAGGGTAGTCCATATTTATATTAAAATTTGTGTGCTGCCTTTTTCCCCACAACTGGTGTTGAAGGATGGACACAACATGATTAAAGAACAGATACAAATAAAAACACAAAAATTTGAATAAAACAAAATTAAATTATAATATTTAAGCACAGTTGACTTAAAGGCAATTTTAAAAGTATATCAGTGGGGGGGGGGTTAAGTATGGCGCCCGTCTATTACCAACCGGTTCCTTAGCAGCCAATCAGCTGCCAAAAGCCAACTTGACCAAAAAGATCTTTGTCTATGGATGGAAGCAGAACGAGCCAAGAGGATTCTACAACTGGGACCAGACAGAGATAACCTTCTGTTTCTAGTTTCTTGCCTTCTTTAAGATCCAGTTCCTGATTTCTAGAACTACAGCCTAACCATTGAATCTTCCTCTTAGGTCTCCTTTTGGGCATAACAATGAAACATTTTAAAATGCCCTGAATTACAGCTGGAATTAATTTAATAAAGATTTATGTTCCTACCTCTAATTTCCTCATAATCCACTTTATTATGCATGGTAGAATTCAGTTTATGAGAACTTTATGGGAACTGTAGAAAACCTGGTGTTCTCCAGATGTTTTGGATTGCAACTCCCATAATCTCTGACCTGTGGACATTGCATCTGAGATTTACAGAAGTTTCAGTGTAAAGCATCTGGAGGACACCAAGTTACCTACCCAACATCTGTAGATATATTGCAGAGATGACTGATGATTTAACAATGTAATATGTATGTACCTGGGATGTTACCCAAGTAAATAAAATGCAGCTAACTAAAACTCATGACTGATTAACTAATATTCCTGAAGATAAAAGCATACTTGACATTTTTTAGGTGGTGAATACACATGTGGCAGATTTTAGACAAAGTAGCTCCTCTTCTTTCTCCTCTCATTTTAAACACACATTCACATACCAGGGGATGTGTCTTCCACAGCACTGCCAGCCATCTACAGATTTTTAAATCTTCCATTTTAAAAATGTTTTTGAAACAATGGACAATGGTCTTCAAAACATACCATGTGATTAATTTGGGGGCTCCTTCAAATAATTTCTTAAAAACTTAATTTACTAAACGTTGCAACCTTAGTATGCACTTACTAAATTCTACCTGAGGAGTTAATTCATCAAAGTCTATGGAAATGGCCCAGACTATACTGTTTGAATGAGGAAAAGATGGTAGATGCACTATGTATGAACTAACAAAAGGAAATAATAGAAAAGAGAAGAGGTTAAAATTGGAACAGGGGAGAACAAAGATGAAAACACAATACTTATGCTCTTAATGCCAGTATTGACTATTTACATAGGTGGTGCATAAGGAAGAAAGTCTACAAGGTAACCTAGCATTTTCTTGTTTTACTCAGAAAAGAAACTCCAACAAATAACTTTTCATGCCTTGAAAACACAAGGGTTAACAAAATTTAAATCTTAATCACAGTTCTTATTTTGCATGTAAACTATGCCACTACAGAGCTATACCAAAAGATTTCAGTGACATTCCACCTTCCAGGTCAATCCTATTAGTGTTAACTGTGCTGGCATATTGTCTTACATAACTGGAAAAACATAAAGAAGAGCAACCTACTCAATGCCTCTTATTGCAATTGAAATACTACACTCTGATCATACATTATTATCCAAATATAATTTTAAATTTTCTTAGTCATGCTGCTGTCATGCAGTATTATGCATTCACAAGGCTACACACTAACCATTTTTACAGTTTCTTACACACACTCTTCTTCAATTTTTTAATATTAAAAACTGAAACAAAATAGTTTACCTGTCTGATTGTTTGATGTAACAAAAATGGTTTTTTTAATTCATTTATAAATCTTCTCAGAATCTTAAACTGAGATCCTAGTCAGAAAGCACAAAGACTCGATTTGCTAATGTAGAGCTTTGTGACATTTAGGTGTCAGGCCTTTTCCTTTTAGCCTCCAAGGTTTCCTAATCATTCATCACATATTTGTTGCTAGCAAACACATGCAGTCATCCTACATCAATAGAAGTGCAAGAGTGTCCCCTGTATAATAACTGAAGCATAATTTACTACAGAAAAATGTGAAAGGCCCATACTATGCTGTCAACCAACTATTAGGTGTAGTCTTGTGACACGGTGCAAAAGAAGATGGTACAATGAACTGGCCACATTTAACAATTACAGTTGGCTCTGCAAATCCATGGAGTCAACCATCCATGGCTTGAAATATATTTCAAAAAGATATAAATTCCAAAAAACAAACCTTGATTTTGCTATTTTATATTAGGGATATCATTTTGCTATGCCATTGCATATAATGGGACTGAGGCATCCACAGATTTTGTTATCCATGGGGGGTTCTGGAACCAAACCATAGCAGATACCAAGGGCCCACTGTACCTTATATCTTACAAGAGCAGCTACTCCAAAATTCCAGTTATGGACAGAGAAAGGGATATGGGTTATGGATGCAGAAATTACTATTATTATTGTTGTTGTTGTTATAATATCCCACCTTTCTCCTAATATAGGGATTCAAACCAGTAAACAGCAAGTTTAAAACAATAGAATTTAAAAATAATACAACTTTACTTCCAGAAAGGAAGGCCCAGTTTAAATGGGCCTTTTTCGCCACCCCGTCACATGCTAGGGGTTGGCCGTCCATACCGGCCTCACCCCTAGCACGTGATGGGGGCGTCAAAATGGTGGTGCCATATACATACGGGTGCCGCCATTTTGCTGCGACGGACGCATAGCGTCCGCATGTCACGTGGTGTTTGCTACATCACGAGTGCGCCATTTGCGCATTCGGGCATCACAAGCGCGACGCAAAAAGAACTCACTTTTTGCGGGTTCTTTTTCTGCCACCAGGAAACCTCACCGTTTGGAGGCTTAGGCTTCCCACCAGCGGAAATGGAAGTGGCGGCAGACCGCCCTTTTTGGGCGGTCTGTATCCCGCCGAAGTATGTTTTTTTCCATCTCCAACCAGAAACTGCCTTTACAACTCTAACTAGATGAGATCTATATTGAATAGTCACACAACTATTTAATGCACAACCCTCTCTGGAAAACAACAAAGGAAATGTGGAGTTGATGGGCCCAAGTTCTGAGCCATTTATCTATTCAATTTCTAGACCACTTAATAACCATAGATCTCTGTGAAGTTTACAAGTATGTGCCAAAACTTAAGAAATAAAATCACAATAAGTTAGTATAGAGGGTTTTTTTACTTATTTTTCACATTTTGAGATATATATTTTTTGAGAAAAATACATTTACAAAAAAATGTTTGCCAAAAACCCCCAACATTAATAATTAAAAAATATATATTGCATGGCCATAGATCATTTTCTTATCAAGGTTGAAAAAATGTGTAAATATTCTTTATATCTGTAAATATTAATTACCCAAATGTAGGCCCCTTGATCTACATGGGAATTAAAAGTGCACACATTTGAGTATACATGGGAATTTCAACATCAGGTGTTTGGATGAATACAAACAGGTGTCACTGTTTAGCCCAGTGGTTCCCAACCTTCCTAATGTCGCGACCCTTTAATACAGTTCCTCATGCTGTGGTGACCCAAATCCACAAAATTATTTTCATTGCTACTTCATAAGTGTAATTAAATAGGTGTTTTCCAATGGTCTTAGGCGATCCCCAAAGGGGTCCCGACCCACAGGTTGGGAACCACTGGCTTAGGCCAAAGGGGAGAAAGCCTAATTAAGAAGTACAACAATTAACACAAAATTCCAAAGACAATCAGTTCAGGGATGTGCTCTGCATTTAACATGCAACATTTGTAACCACTGTTTCTGGGACTGGGTTACAGTCCTGCAAGGTTGTTTTTCAACACATAACAAGATGACATGTCTTTCTTTGCAATCTTGTCTCAGGATGTTTGTTTCCTTTTTGTCTTCAAGAAAGGAACTCCTGAATTTTTTTTAATCCTGGAGGTGATTGGGAGAAGATAAATGATATAAGGATATGAACATCTGAAATGTTATGACACCTCCTGAAAGTGCATATGACCTTACTGTCAGTTTTGAACATACAAATCATGTAGTGCTTATGCAAGGATGACACAGATGACTTGTATGTTCAAAACTGACCAAAAAGTCATATGTATTACCACAGATTATAACTCAGATTTTATCAAAACATTTCACATTTTCAAGACCCAAATACTAACAAAAGATGCTGTGGATGTCAATTATGTGGGGAGGTAGAAAAGGAGCTAAGGTTCTAGATAAAAACAATAAGGAAGTGAATGAAGCATCCAAAACCAATTACTGATTTTGGTTGTCATCATACCAGAGATTATTATTATTATTATTAGCTTTATTTATAAAGTGCCGTAAATCTACACGGCGCTGTACAAAACCAAGTAAAATCAAGAATATAAAAGCCTGCCTATGGTGTACAATCTAAAAGTTAAAGCAACAAATTAAAAACATCATATAAAACAAATTAAAACAGCAATATCCACTACTGAGTCAAGCATCTGAACAACCAGGACACAATCGCAGACTCCCTGGGAACGCTTTCCTAAACAATATGGTCTTTAACTTGGCTTTGAAGCTGGTTAGAGACGTGTTGAGTTGTGCTTGTAAGGGGAGGAGGTTCCAGGAGTGAGGGGCGGCAAGCAAGAAGGGACGAATCCGGGACGGGGCAGACCTGCAACCCTATGGAAATGTAAGACATACAAAGCTGGATTTATATGCAACAAAAATTCTAATCACAAACATTTGAAGATACATATTTATTCCTTCTGGGTAAAGTGCAGTAATTTGTAGACCAAACAGAATCAGAGTACAGGGCACCTGTGTCATACGTGGGCGCACTATACGCGTCTTTCAGCTTATGCTGAAAGCTGCACAATGAAGAGGAAATGTCATGCTGCATGCACAAGCCCCATTAGTTTCAATGAGGTTTGAGCATACATGGAACTTGCCTTATGCGGCGGGGTCCGGAACGGATCCCTGTGTAAGGCAAGGGCGCACTGTGATTCATTATCACTTTAGTGAGTATTTAAAGATTCTAAACCAAACCAAGTACTACTCCACATTCAGAGCCTTATCGCATGACAAAAAAAGCTGACATGCAGGCTTTCTCCTTACCTCTCCACATGACTTAGTAGCACTTACATTCTCCTTTCAGAAGGAAATAGTTGTAAAACCATGCCTTTTGCCAAATGGATTTTTCCAGCATGACAAAAGACACACTTACCATCTCCCTTGGAAAGAGAATAGAAGTTTTTCAATGGCATACAGACAGGTAAATAGAAAGCTGCTTCTCTCAAGCTGTGTGTTGGCTTTCTTTCGTCATGCAATAAGGCTATTAATCTACTGAAACAGTTATACATGGTCCAACAATCTTTACATGAAAATCTGGATGACATCACTAGCTATGTCCTCTTGGGAGGAATAGCAAAACCTGGGCCTCTGGTGGCACAGGACAGATGTTATTAGCACTGTCCTTAGGCATCGTGCATCAGAATGATGGGTTGACCATGGGGTCTGTACCTTCTAGAAAATAGGTTAAAGGTACTAGGGGGAAAATGAATGATGAAAGTTCAGTCTTCCATTACAGAAGGACATGAAGCTATTAAAAATGTGATTAAAAAATCAATTTAAAAATAATTTACATCTCTTTGAGAGGACAAGAGTCTTAATTCAAAGTGGACTGGTTACAGAGAAATGAAGATGCAGCAATAAACAAATAAGATTAGAAAATAAGAGGAACTCTTTGGGTGAATAATCAGACAAGAGTGCATGATGTTCTCCAGGTTGCATCAATCCAGAAGGGAATACCTTTTGTTTTCATTTTTGAAATTTACATGTCCAATCCTGAATTGCTCTAGTGTCTCAATTGTGCTTTGGAGGGCCATGGTTATAAAAAATATTGCAACACTTAAACCCATTATGTGAAATATCTACAGTACAGGGAATAAAAAAGATGCATCTGCAAGCAGTTTCTGTTTATTATTCAGCACATTTAGTCTGTCAATATCTGCCATCAAAGGACACTTTAAAGATCAATGTGCATGTACATAATCAGCGAATTAAGACTAAAGTCACGGAAGGATCTAGATTTTTCTGCTTGCCTCTAGACTTGCTTGTGAAAAACAAACACCCTTGTCCACATCACCAACACCCACCAGTATCACTAGGTGAAGCCAAACCTAAAGTTCTTAGAGATGGACACTGGCATCAGTGAGAAACACGTCAACAATATCCTAAGCTTTGCAAGGAAGAAACTTGGATAGTTTTCATTTTGCTTGATACTGGACATGAAGCTCTCTTTAAAGTTAGCAATTCTCTTCAAAGTTCAACCTGAGATACAGCTTTCTGTTGCATGCTCTGCTCTTTGAAGCTCAACGTCAGAATACATCTGATAGGATAAAACTTGTAGAAGTGAGTTTCCAAACAGGGGGAAAAAATCTATACAGAATGTGGAGTACAGAAAATGCAAGACTAGAAGCAAAGATTCATCAGCGGGGTCAGAAGTAGGCAAAGTGTGGCACGAGGACTGTTTTTGCAGCAGCTAACATTTAACCACCCTTTTTCTGCCACAAATAATAGGGGGAGAGTTTCTTCTCCTGCAAACCTCTAGAAGTAGTAATGCACCTTTTAGCAGGTTGCACCAATTACTATTTTTTAAAAAAACAACCTAAAGTGGACTTTTGGACACTTTGGGGTTTTGTGAGGGGAGCTCAGTATTTCAGGCAGTATGTGCAGACACCCCACCCCCAACCCGAACTCAGATGCATAAAATTGCTCCCTGAGCTTTCCATAGTTGCCCATTTCTTATCTATCTTGGTTTTCAGCTCCCAGAACCTACAGTATATGGAACAGGCAAATATAAATCTCCAGAATAAAGTGGATAAATGCTGTAAATTTATTTTAGAGAAGCAGAAAATATTAATGGTGCACTATATATATATATATATATATTATTTTATTTTATTTTATTTTATTTTATTTTTTTACTTGCAGTAGTGGGATCAACCAAAAAAAATTACAAAGTAAGCCCAATGGAAAAATTAGTCCAGAAAAAGAAACAGAGTATAAAAGAAAAAGACAAACTGAATATTTTTTAAAAGATAAGAAACTTATTATTCTTGTTTTTTAATGTTTTGTTTAATAAAATAAGGTATCCACATGACTTTTAGTAAGAACTATAATGGTATCTGGTTTTTTTAATTAATTTTTAATTTAATTAAGCACCAGGGGAGGAGAAAGCCTCTCTTGAAACACTGCTTCTAAAAAAGGGAGGAGGGGTAAGGAGAGAGGAGTGACCCAGCAGCTAAATCAAACAAGACCACAAGAAATGCAGAGGAGGGGGGCAGGAAGAGAACATGGAAAGGAATAATTTCCCCAGCTTACCTTTTTTTTTTTTGCCCATCATCGTTTTTTCACTCCTCCTTATATCTTAAAATAAGCAAAGTCCTATACATGGTCCTTGCATGCATAAAGACTATTAAAACGATGTCATTTCAGTATTTTTTTAAAAAAACTATAGTAACTTACTTTTTAAAAAAATACTAAAATAGCATTGTTTTAATAGTCTTTATGCATGCAAACACCATGTGTATAAAGCCAGCAGGGTGTAGTGGTTTGAGTGTTGGACTACAACTCTGGAGACAAGGGCTCAGTTCCCTACTTGGCCATGGAATCCCACTGGCTATCACACTCTTTCAGCCTTAGAAAATCCTGTCTTTAGGTCACTATAAGTCGTAAACATGTTGAGGGTACACAACATCAACAAATAAGGACACTAATTTCAATAAGGCACAGCATCTTGAAATTACTGAGTCCTCCACAGAATGGTGTCACAAACAATGATTTTGAAATGGAGTAGACTCCACCCTAGGGAAAAAGCAACATTGCAGATATTAGTGCTGCAATATTCAAGACTCATTGCCTCCAGCACTGCACTGCAATAACAAACAAGGACACTGACCTAATGCAGGGAGGGGGAAGGAAGGGAACAAACATCATGTGGACATTTTTTGTGAGAGAGAGAGAGAGCAGGGGTTCTCTCAGACCAATTAGTATGCAAATGGACATCCCTTCACACCACTGTATTTACTTGCAGCTAAAACACCTCACCCTCAAAAATAGGGTTGCCAGGTAGGGGAAAGGCTCCTATATCCTTAATGGTTCTGCAGAAGAGGGGATTTCAGCAGGTATTGCTTGTTATTTCACCTGGCAATCCTATTCAGAAGCAATTTTGAGCAAAGGTATCAGCACTTGCTCTCTCACCTTATGTCCTCTTCTTGTTCATCCTCAATTTTGTCATGTAATATGCAGGTTAGAAAGAGAGGGGCATTCAGTGTAAGGGACCATTTCCATAGAGAAGTGTCTATTACAAAAAAAAAAAAGTTAAACCAAATTTGTTCCACCTACCTTTAAAAACTCCAGGTTTGTGCACTTGCCAAGAAGTTACAATGAAAAATTATGTCTACAAGATCATTAACAAATTTGTAAACTTAGGTGTTACTCCTTTAAACATTACAAGGAGCCAAATTTCAAAAACATATAGTTGGCTAATTGATGACCTATGGGAGAATTAGGGGTGTGATGTTAGTTTGGAAGACTGATTATATACACTCAGACTCTCAGTGAAGTTATATGTAGGTGTCCTTCCTTTTAAATCTCTTTCTACACAAATACATGGGAATGTATTTAAAATTACATAGACAAATGTTTCTCCCTTGTGCTGGAGAGGCTGTGGACATCTAACTGAATTGGAAGCTCAATTAGTCCAACTACTACCAGTGCTGAAAGCTATTGGTAAAGCATCCCTGAGAGATGGCAATCTAAAGGGAACCTTAGCACATATGTGGCTATATTGTCCCCAGGTCTCAGTTTTGGTAACAAACACTGACTCTCTTAAGGTAAATAACAAATCTGCTGATAAAGTAGTGAAATTAATTATTAAATTGGCAAAAAATAAAGATTTTCTCCATAAGGACCTTATCTTCTCATTACATTTTGTATCACATTTAGAAATTGTGAAGCATTGGAAAAAAACTAGATAGTCTCTACATAAGAGCAACAGCATTATTTTAAAATGTGACTAATAAATGAAAAGCAGCCAGAAGCAAAAGGAGGCAAGACAATTTTTGGACATTTGGAATCCATTTATTCTTTTTGTGAACGAAGACTCCTCACCATATGGTCCATCAGCATAACGCATAGAGCTCCAAAGGAGTGCCTGTTGGGTGCTGCCTTCATCTGAATTTGTAGATTCAAACTACAGCTCTCTACCCATCAGTTTCCTAGATGCTTCCCAAAATGTTGGGAACTCCCCTGTCACATTGTTTTTCTATTTTCCTTGGTAAATCATACTGTGTTACATTCCTAGAAAGAACATAATACTTTTATTTTAACTGCACTAGCAAACCATGACTAAAAAGGTATTTTATTCATTTCAAAATATAAAAACTACAAAATAATAATCTTTTCTGTTCCCAGCACCTCCATGTTGCTATTGAAGGTCAAGATGATTCTTTACCCCTCTTACATTTCCCACTAAAAATCTTCACCATACTGATGCAATTATTTGCTCCAAAGCTGCTATGTGAAGTGATCAGTAGTTCTGCAAGAAGTAACTATTAATATGAACATGGCATGGAAGAATGCTTAAGCTCCTCATCCCCATGTTCATACCAAGATCCCAAATCTGGATGAGAATCTTATAGCGGACTTTATTTTTAAAAGAAAGAATATATATAGGGTGCAGCTAAACTACAGAAATCAAAGACACATTCAAAATAACATTTAATTTGACCCTAAGGTTTAAGCTCAAGCTATATATGACCTGACACATGTCACAGGAAAGCATTTCATTCTGATCTATTTAATGACACATGCCATGTTATACAGTGAAAATCATGAAGACTTCAGGAAAGTAAGCTTAAACCTTTCCTCCTCAGCAATAATCCAGATAAAATAAAGCCCTCTCTCTCCTGTGCTGCTATTAACCTTAGGAAAAATTCTCACATAAACACCAAAAAACTTGATATGCTTTCTAATGCTGCTTCTAGCATGATGCAAGCTTTGGCCAGCATTTTCAGTTGCACATTAAGATTAAGGAGCCATGCCAAAGGGTTCACACAAAAGGTGTATTTTAAAGAGTAAGCTGCCCCCTTGATTCATAAAAATGGGCTATGTTGCCCCTTAAATCATTTTAAATGTTTGAAGCATGACTCTTTGCTCAATATTTATTTCAGATTACGTATTTCCACTTTATAACCCGGTAATGTTCTTTTTTTCAAGAAGTAATTGGCTAGGCTTCTTGCTGTGCTTACTGCTGAAAAAGACAGAAGATTACCAAACTAGTGATCTACTTGTTTTAAAAGGGGAGAGGATGCACCTATACTCTGATGTAGAAATAGGCCTTTTGGAGAATGACAGTCTTCTGGAAGCCTCGTGAACTCAAAATAATCAGCTGACATTCCCAGACTGGCAATACTGCCAAACTTCCATTAAACTGTATTCTCACAAAACCTTTCCAAAGGTCACCTTACAACTTCCCACAGACAGCATGTGGTTGAAGGAATGCTTTTACATTAAAAGTTTCTGGGCATCAGTAGTGATTTCTTGATGAGTCCATAAACTCCAGCAACCATTGTTATTTATATACTCTCTGTATTGCTTTATCCTGTGGCCTAGAAGCAAGGTGCAACAGGGTTTTCACACTTGGTGCTATCATTTCTCTATTCAACCGGCCACAGTATAAGTAAGGCCCTGTCCAGATGGGCCCTTTGCGGCATGACCACAACGTGCTAGGGTTGCCTCGGGGCGGTGCGTGCACACACCCCGCAACCCTAGCACGTCATGCACGTGCCGCAGTTGCACAGTGCCATACATACGGCACGCGTAACGATTACATCGCAGCTGCACCGCCTCTAAATGGCGCTGCGCAGCTACAACATAACTGCACCGTCTTTGGGGAGCTATGAGCTCCTTTGCTGCGCAGCAGTACCGCGCAATTTGTATGCTGCGGCGCTCCTGCACAGCAGAGAGAGGCACGAGGAGGCGCCTTTTTTTGGCAGTCTGTACCCCGCCAATGTTAAAGATTTTGGTGATAAAAGGAGACCAAATAAAATTTTAGAAAGACATTGAGTAGGCATAATAAATTTCTTGGAAAGCTGGCATGGCCTTCATCAAAACAGGACAAACCCTCATCAGTAGAAAAGTTTTGCAAGGAAATCAATAGATTAGGAGTATGCATCTGTGTATCATTGTTTTATCTCCATCCTGTTTAATAAGCACAGCATTGAAGAACTTTGGAGAAGTTGTGGGTGGAAGAGGCAATATGTCAAAGATACTAATCCATTTTCCACACTGTCAACCACACTACAAGCATTTTCCGGAGTTTAGGCCAGAACTCAACAATTTTCTCCAGCTCCTGTTTTGCAGACAAAGACTGTGGACACCAAATTTTTTCTACAATGCATTCTCTGACACACACTCACTACCTACCAAAACTCAAAGGAAGTCCCAGCAGCACCTATTGCCCCATGTTACTGGTACCATGCCTGTTTTCCCACCATGTGCTCATGTGAGAAGTGCTCATATGCTCATGTGAGCACCATCTTACACTTTCTAATAAAAGAGGTGGGTTTGTCGGACACCCCTCTGCAGGTTCCCTTTACTGCACTGTATTGTTATTCCACTTTTACTACTATGGCTTCCCCCTGTGGAATCCTGAAATTTACAGTTTATGGAAGGACATTTAGAATTCTCAGGCTGAGAACTCTTAGGCTTCACTAAACTACAAGCCCCAGAATGCCACAGGAGGCAGCCATGCCAATAAAAGTGGGATAATAGCACTATAATAGTGTGGTGCAGTACTTTCAGACTCCTCATAGACAGAGAGATGCTTCAGACACTTCCAAAAAGATGGGGTGGGTTAGTCCTTCTTGTCAAATAATACTCTTCTTTCAGTAAGAGAAAAAGGATGCAGCAGTAGTTGCAGCTGTACAAAGGCAGTGTTGAAGAGAGAAAGAGAGAGGCAGAGGAAGTTAACATAGTCACCCACACATGAAATTTCAGAAGCCTATTCAGGGAGCAAGAACAGTCTTATTTTATATGTTATGAATGCTCAAAAATACTGATCTGGAAAGGCAAAGGTAAGTCTGTGTCAAGGATTTTACTTTTTGAGACCAGTGGCTAAGCCTGGCTGGCACATATGCTTTTATCGTGGAGTGGGGAGGATTCGATGCATAACCTTTTTTTATTAAAAAGACTTCTTCCCTGGTCGAACTAGTTCTCTTCTTTGACTAGAACTTGGTGTTATCCCTGCACTGTATCACCATACTGAAATAAGACATCAGATATTCTTTTTTTTTTACTTCAAAATAGGATTTTCAAGCAAACAGTAACTGGATAATATTTTGGATCATGGTATATACCCCTACATGTTCTTGACCTAGATGCTTAGGATGCTCCTCTGGACAGAAAAATATGTGCTCTGCCTATTGCTATTTCTACCAGAGTGAGATTGGAATTCTGACAATGAATGGAATTTGTAGATGTGTGACCCTGTCAAACTTGACAGTCTTATGACTCACTCTGCACAGCTCTCTCCAACCCCATTCTAAAGTGGGTTGTATTTAGCTTTTTTGCACGGACTGCACCTTAATCTGTGAGAACTGGTAAAGACTGAGAGAAAACTGTTAGTGTTAAAGATTAGTAATGCAGAGATAATTTTCTGAGAGCTGTTCACATTGTGGGCTTATGCAAAGAAAGAAAGTGGGGAGAACCTACCATACTTCAGAGAGAAAGATAATTCCATACCATTATTTCTTAATATTTTTAGATTTAAAATGATGAATTGTAAGCTGGCAAAACCAGAAAAATCAATCCAAAGATATTGGTATTTTTTTAAAGAAAAGCACAAGCTCCTTTTCTAAAGTAAGAGTATTTCAAACTGGTAACAGCCTCTTGCCTTCCATGACCAATTTATCTGGTGCACTGTGTCCTCAAAATACTTTAATCAAATCAAACATACAGCTGCTTCTTGCCAGTGTGAACAAGAATATATTTATAGACCTGTACATGTCAATTATCAATTTATGTACTCCTGAGGAAATTACCACAGATCTACCAAGTGTTCTGTTTGCATGCAGTACTTCACTTTTTCAGAATTGCAGGTTAATTCTATCAGCCACCTTTTTCCAAATTAAATGTAATGAGTTGCCTATGGCAATATCCCATTCAGTAAACACAGAAAGGTAGACATTTTATACCCACTGTCCAATGTGTAAGGTCTAAATGCTCTGGCTTCTAGAGATGTACTATCTAAAAACTGCACTGGTTAAGCACAAAGAAACAACAAGAAGGATCCTGTGACACCTTAAATACCAAAGCAGTTTATTATACTTTGTTTATGGAATATAAACTGCCTCATCAGATGCATAGGTTAGTATGCAAAGTTCATGTTGATGTTGTATGCCTATAGCAACCCTAACGTGAACCTATCACAAGGTTTTCTTGGCAAGATTTGTTTGGGGGGGGTTGCCTTTGTCATCATCTGAGACTGTAAGAATGTGATTTACCCAAGGTCACCCAGGCTGAGCAGGGATTTAAACCCCGGTCTCCAAAACAGTCTAACGTTCAAACCACTACACCATACTGGCTCTCTATTTAACGTTCATCCTGTAATAAATTGGTTAGTCTTTAAATTGCCAAAAATCTCTTTGTTATCTGTGCTGCTATCCCTCTGGAAAGCAGTTACAACAATCTGGTATTGGGTAAGAAATGCTCCCACACCATGAACTTGTTCCTCTGTGTACTGAAAAAACAAAAAAGGATCCCCACACAAGCAACAGGAGAAAAAGGGGTTTACGTGCACTTTACATAAAGTCCAAATACTGGTCCTAAAGCAGGAAGACACTATTCTGCGCATAATTCATGGTTTCTCAGTGTGTTCACCCCAATCAATGGCCAAAGCTTTGGATGTATCTTGATGCTATAAATTGTAACAATAAACCAGTCCAAGCCACTCAAGAGGCTCAAGCACTCAAGAAACAAGCTGTTGAAGAAAACAATTTGACAGGAAAGTAATAGAAAAGATTTAACAATAGCAAGAGCTTCTGCTGTAAGACCAAAGGGACCAAAATAAGTTCAGTTATTTAAAATATGTTCTATTTTTAGACACCCAATCCAGCCCTTTCTACAATGCCTTGAGCAAACCACAATATTACTTTTTTTAAATGACCTATTAAAACATTTCTAATTATGTATAAATAGTCAGCATGATGTAGTCCTTTGAGCACTGCATGATGACTGAAAACTAGGGCTTGATTCACTGCTCAGTCATGGAAATTACTGGGCTATTCTTGGCAAGTCATACACTCTCTGAAAACCTTGTGATAGGTTTGCATACCTGAAAGAATCCCCCTTTTGGAATCTCTACATCCACTAGCACAAATCTGTGATCAACAGCTGCCAGAGGATGACCATAGAATCATGCTGGAGAACCTGCAAATGCTTAGAGAAGTGTTTTCTCTACTTATCTCTGGATCCTCCAGTGCAACTCTATGGTCAGCTTCTGGCAGAGTTGTACTGGAAGTCTTAGAGATTCATAGAGAAAACTTATTAATCAAATCCGCAAGTAATCAAAGCCACAAAAATCAAAGCCACAAAACTGGAGTTCAGTAATTCAGCCATAATAGAAAGCTATAGTTAACAGGAGTTTTCTGTCTTCTATCACCTCTTATATAAAGCAAGGAACTAAGCAGCTGCAGAGAGGTGAAAGAAGCAGTCACATCTTGATTTACTGTTTATTTAAAAACCTACATTGTGTGCTACTTTATTTAACTGCTATAGTTGCCTCTTGTGGAATTCTGAGTTTGTAGTTTAGTGAGGCCTAAGAGCTCTCTGGCTGCGAAATTTAAATGCCCCTCTTTAAACTGCAAATCCCAGAATTCCACAGAAGATAGCCACATCAGTTAAAGTGGAATAATAGCACTGTAACAGTGCAGTGTGATATTGTCTGAAGATAATACTTCATAATCAGGAGTAGTTGGTGGCTGTAGTATCATCTCTCAGAGACCAAGGAGTTTATCGCATTGTAAAAATATACATCTCCTCCAAATTGAAGTCTCTTCCAGGATGCAGTCGGGTTCTATCACATGCACTTTGCCGCTGATACCGCCTCCTGGCTGCATCCTGCCTGAAACTTGCAACTTGCAAAGCACCCGGCTTTGCAAATCAGCCAGCTGGGGTTCAGCTGAGCATGGATTCTAGCTGGGGTTTAGGTGGGATGCAGCTGGGAGGCGGATTTGGGATATTATTGCACCTTTTTAAAAAAACCAAAACCTAACTCATTCATGTTCCTTGTCACAATGCTCCTTGCATTATTAATTGGTTCTTAGTTTTAAGTTCACAAAGGAGGGATAATATTCTATTTTATTAAAAAGGATCCTACTCCAGTGCATTTTCTTCACTGGCCAATATTTACTCAGTCATGCAACTGTTCTAATTTAGCCACTGCAGGAAATCTGGCTGACAGCTGCTTACACTTCCTGGAGTGGCTAATGGTCAATGCCAGCAATACTTCCTACAGCAGCTAGAAAATGTTACTCTGATGTTTAAAATAAAGTGGATTTCAACATCAGAGCAGTAGAAAGGTGCTACTTTTTTTTCTGAACATGTAATGAACATTGTGCCATAAACAAATAAAAAGTATCTGTTTATTTTTTCTGAACAGCACTGGGCCCTTATTTTAAAGTAAAAAAAATAGCAAAACACAGAGGACATAATCACAAATGGCTTTTAAACTGCAATTATAGTTGTAAAATAGCGTCTTTGACAATACATATCACATGAGGCCACCTCCATCCCATAGCTGCTGTGTCTCTATGATGCATCCATTTCCACTGACAGGGAAAACTTGTCAATATGCTACTAAATCCTCATGTGCAAAATATCGTTGGTGCAGCAGTTGCAATATTAGGAGTCACATGGTGTCACAATCTCCTCCTCTCCCTGTCCCCTTTTCCCTTGCAAATCCCAAGCAGCCTTGTGTGTGTGTGTGTGTGTGTGTGTGTGTGTGTGTGTGTGTATGTATGTATATATAAAGTTGTCTTATAAACTTAAAATGCATTGGCACAATTATGGAATTGTGTTAAAAAGTGAAAATAGAAATATATTTTTTTAAAAAAATGAAAGGCATTGTTATGTGCCTTCAAGTCAATTCTGGCATGGCAGTCCTAAAGGTTTTCTTGGCAAGATTTGTTCAGAGAGGATTTGCCTTTGCCTTCCTCAGAGGCTGAGAGAATGTGATTTGCCCAAGGTCACCCAGTGGAGTTCTGTGGCTAAGCAGGGATTCAAACCTTGATCTCCAGAGTCCTAGTCCAGTGCTCAAACCATTACACCATACTGGCTCTCACTTTGTATTATTACTTTTTTAAAAAATTCTATAATGCTTCTCATTTCCACAAATTATGAATCAGTTTATAAACAATAAGATAAAACAGTAAGTACAAAAAAAAACCAACCAGAATCATGTAATCACATATGAAAGCATTCCAAACCATTGAAAGTCAAAGTGAATGATACGTTTTCCATAAACAGCTCCTACACTTAAACGATGCCATTATTGAGTCCTGATGTAGTGCTGACATAATTTGGGCATATTCACAAGAGCACCCAGCACCATTCTTTATATCTCCCTAAGATACAACACATCTTAGTCTTGTCTTTGATTTCCTACCAACTTTCATTTCTGATACAGAGGAAGGAATTGAGAGGGGAGAGAGAAGAAAAAAATTTATTCCTCCATTCACCGGTACATCTAACATTTGCCCTCTGTAATTTTCCATTAGAGATGCATATGATGGCAAATTACCTAATACTCCCTGCAGGGCACATATGAACATTTAATGCAGGCAGAACAAAACATCTTAACTGTCAGGAAGCTGTTGTCACTAATACAAGCTCCAAGCTATAGAAATCAGAAGCCTGGGAAAACAACATATTACTCATTTAGACAGAAACAAAATGAAGGTCAGTTCCACATATGCATATATGTATGTGACTGTAGAAGGACTTGTGAAGGCCCCTTAACGTCATTTGAGCCTGTTTTTGTTACAACATGTATATCCCAAACTTCACTCGAGACTTTCAGAGCAGCCTACAATTAAAAAACAGAGATGACAAACAGTGTACGGTAGTAGCATCAATAACTTCAATCAAAATTGGACCCCATCTCTCAAAACAAACAGTAGTAAAGGGCCCTTGCAAAGTAAAATATCTTTATCTCATCATAGGAGTTTCAAGGTAAAATGCTTCAGGCATGGTTTATCATTGTCTTCTGTACATTACTATCTGAGAGATCCTCTGTCAGTATAACTCCCAATACTGCTGCTGTCCATTAGCTGTTTGGCATATTAAGGAGCGAAAAGTTGCTTTTTCTGAAGCTACATTGAAACCGCACCAACCACACTGCCTGCTCCCAAGGTAGCTGGAGTGTGCATGTCATAACCACACAGTGCTGGGTACTTTTTTTCTCTTTTTACATGGCTGTCCCTGTGAACCTGCACACATTTGTATGTGCAGCACTTCACCAGGACAGGACATTGGAGCAGAGGTGTGTCCATGCAGATGCTGACAAGGTACAATCATGCCCCCCCCTTCACTCATGCCCTCTCTTTGACTGTCTGTTTTGTATATGCTATACTCATCTCCATGAGAGGTGTCACCGCTTGGATATGGGTACTCCATCCCTTTTAAATGCACTCCTGTGACAAGGCATTTACATGCACAATTAGGATTTGAAAAGAGTGCCCCTTTAGAGCTGCCCTGACACTGGTGCATTTATACATGCATGCGAAGGTGTGCACTTTCCGGCTCCTTTTTAGTCCAATTTCCTGTTAGTCCAGCTTTTCGGCCCATAGCACAGCTTGGATGTACTTTCCATGTGGCTCCAAACTGTGCATCATCTAAATGCCCTGCCTCATAGCCATCTGGAAACCTGCTTATTTTGACTGTCTGTTTCGCCCCTTAGTCTGGCTCCTCATCAAAAGCCTGTCTGCCATGGGAGATCCTACTAGCAGCACAGCCTCTTGCCTCATAGAAAAACAAAATCCTGCCGCTGCAGAAAAGGTAATGCCATGGTGGGCATTCTATAAGTGGATAGACTCAGTCAAGGAAGCCATAGCATTGAGTTTGTAAGACATGAGCTGTTCATGACAGTGTGACTTGGAGAACTTTCATTCATAGCATCACTATGTATCAAAGCTTACTTGACAGCAGTTAACAACAACAACTTGGCTCTCAAAAAAAACCAAAGTGAGCACTAAGTAAGCTTCTTGAACATTGTACAAATTGTTTTGCAACTGTGTTTATTTTTTTGAACAAAATTTTTACTATAAAAGAATGGATATGCATGCATCTAAATCCACTGACTTTTTTTAAGTTACAAAGCAAGGTCACCCTTTTACAGAAATGTCTAACAGTGCAAAAATTAAAGGAAGAAAAAGAAGAAAATACTGTACTCAAGAAAATAAAAGTACAGTGGGTCTTTGTTATCCGCTGGGGTTTGGTTCCAGGACCCCCCTTGGATACCAAAATCTGTGGATGCTCAAGTCCCATTCAATACAAAGGCATAGAAAATATATAAAATGGTAAATCAAGGTTTGCTTTCAGAAATTTATATATTGTTAAAAGTATTTTCAAGCCATGGATGTTTGAATCCGTGGATAAAAAATCCGTGGATAAGGAGGGCTGACTGTGCAACAAGAGGGGAAATCTGTATCTACATCTATGTGTAGGTATCAGCAAGAGATGCCCAAATGTCCAAACAGATTGATGTATGAAAGTGGTATCTATATGTCACATGTTTAAATGCTAAAAACATTGAATTATTTGAATAAAAGAGAAGGATATTTCATTTAACTGTTTCTTTACCATTTGTCACTGAGTAGTGCTCCTTGCACTAGAAGTTGATGTACTGTGGGTATTTAAAAATGGAGCCATGTTGTGACATGCTAGCAAAATGTGTTGAGAACAAAATCACTCATATCTGCCACCACTTAGATTTCATAACAATTCAAGATAAACCATTGGAGTTGTGTAGGTTACAATCTGATCTTATACTGTTGGATAACTTTCTGTTTTTAGAGTCTGGTGATGTAGACAGGATAGTTCCTGTAGCCAAAAAGATGCTCAACCTTAGCCCATTGCATCTTATTACATCTAGCAGGGAAGGGGATGGCTGGGTCTGAAAGATCTTATTATTGTAACAAATAATAAAGTTACCTTTTAATCATATGGGTAGTTGTTCAAACATGTGATCACCAGTAAGCTCCAGGCATCCTTGGTCAAAAACAATTTTGTGCGTCCATTTCAATCACTATTTAGACATGGTTATAGAACTCACTCTGGTTGCTCTGCATGATATCTGTTGCTAGGTGATGGGGGGATTAAATCCTGCAGATTCCTCTGGATCTCTTGATTCTTTCAGGATCATCACCCACAATTCCTTTGGATAGATGTTTTGCAGACGATATTGTTGCATTGTGTCTTCAAATCGTTTCCAACTTATGGTGACCCTAAAGCGAACCTATCATGGGGTTTCTTGGAAAGATAGTGGTGCTTAAACTATCTGCAGATAGCGCAGTTTAAAGCATTTATGCTTCACAATCCATGTGCCATGTAGAATGCATTATAATATCCCTTGTGCCATGATGGAAGTGCATTTTTTAAAACGTAATAGCAATAACAAGTACATTTCTATACCGCTTATCAATGCACTTAAGCACTTCCTAAGTGGTTTACAAAGTGTAAGCCAATTACCCCCAACAAGCTGGGTACTCATTTTAGCGACCTCCTCAGAAGGATGCAAGCCTGAGTCGAGCTTCAGCCCTTGAATGGTATTGAACTCGCAACCTTATGGTTTGTGAGTGAGTGGGTGCAGTACAGTCATTTAACCACTGCGCCACCAGGGCTCCTCTGCGCCACCAGGGCTTTTTCCATATGTCTGGGGATTTTCCCTAGAACTGACTATTTATTCTTGGTGTATCTTCACTGTCTTCTGCATGAACATCTATACAAGGCAATGTGAAAGAATCAAGTAGCCACCAGTGATGTTACACTATATGAAAGCAAAATACTACTTTGAACAGATTTATGGTAAGCTTTAAAGAGTCTCCCTTTTCTCCCTTAGCAGTGGTGCTAACAGCTACTGAATAACATTCACTCAACAGTTCATCATACATGGCCAACTATGATTTGGTTCATTAATTTTTCACAATGGTCAAAAGCCAATTCTAGTTTAAATGCATCTCCACTACTCATGTAACAAGTGACTGCAAGAAGCAAGATTGCCAATCAACCAGGACAAAACTGGCCTGATTGGGCTTCTGAAAACAGCTGGAATGCATGAATTGCTGGAGAAAGGAAGAAAGCTCTCAGGGGCATGCTTAAACACAAACAATTTCAGCCTTTGCCTCTTTGCATACTTGCAAAATACAGTGCCTGCTTAAGAGCACCCCTGAGAAAGAACCGTGTAAAATGTGTTTAGCTCAATAAAATATTCCCTTGTGCACCTGGAAGTTTTCTTCCTCCTTTTGGGGTTTCTAAGCCAATTGCCCAGATTTTTTGGCTGGTTGACAAAAATTTTAGCAAACTTGGAATTATATTTTATTTAACCAAGCAAGCATTACCTTTTTTTTCTCCTCACTTCACATATCTGTATTTATAGTTTGAGTATTAGACTCAAATTCCAGCAGGCCAGGGTTTGAATCCCCACTCAGCCATGGAAACCCCCTGAGTGATCTTGGGTGAGTCAAACTCTCTAAACCTAAGGAGGAGACAGTGGCAACCCTTCTCTGAAGAAATATTTCCAAGAAAAACCCATGCTAGAGTCACATTAGGGTCTCCTTAAGTCAGAAACAACATAAAGAAACACAGCAATAACGATCTGTACTTAACAGATACATAAGTCGTAAGCATACACTTTCTCTGAACTATGTTACCCTGCTATACGATGGGAGTTATGAATACTTAGAAAGTTAATTTTTAAAAATTACTTTCTGCTACTGATGGTAGTATTTGAGAAATAATTCATTAACATTTCACAGTAGAGTATCTTGCGAGTAACTCATTAAGTTGCTCATTACTTTTCTTTACTTTTTTGGAAAAACTTAACAATGATAAAACTTTAGAAACTCATATCAAAATGTCTTTCAAAGTAACTAGAAACCATTATGACTGCAGTTTCCAATAACCCTAGCCAGCACAAACACCTCCTCTTTTCCTATTGCCTTCTACTTTACCAAACATTGGCCTGGTACAGATGGGCAAAAAGCGCCGTCCTGCAAGCAGGGTGAGGGCTGAGTGTCCCCCGTGGTCACAGCCTTCTCCACGCTGCCCAGGCGCCATCTTGGTGTGCGCCCATTCAGACAGTGTGCGCTTTGATGACATCATTTTGGCACTGCACTCAAATGGCATTGAGCCAAAGTGGTGTGATCAAGCCACCTGGTAGCGGCTATGGCACTGCTTCTCAGGCACAAAAAGGAGCCAGAAAAACCGGCTCTGTTTTGTGCTTTGCGGAGGCTGGAAAAGTGCTGGGGCGTGCATTTGCCGTGACACCGATCTGGGGCAGCCCCTTCCTGCCCGTTTGTACAGGACCATTGTTGACTTTTTTCAATTAATCATATTGTCTCATGATGTGCCCAATATATGATGGTCACAGTTTAAGTTAGGTTTGCTTCTAGTTAGAGTTCACACCTGATTTGCTCTAGGAGATTGTTGAAAATAGAGAAACTCCACATTTGAAACTTCTATGGAGCAATGAAGTAACACCATATATGCCTTTATCTCATTGAATAAGACATGACAGCAAATTGCAATAACTTTCTTAATTGCGCAAATATCAACCAGAATGCCATCAAATATTTCTGAATAATAATAAAAACACAATCAAAATACACAACCAAAGCACTCCTTGCAGATGGCCATCCAACCTCTGTTTAAAAACCTCCAAGAAGTAGACTCCACCACACTCCAAGGGAGCATGTTCCATGGTCAAACAGCTCTTACAATCAGGAAGTTCTTCCTAATGTTGAGGTGGAATCTCATTGTATTGTTTACATCCTGCAACATCAATAGTTTAGAATTTGTATACATGTATTATTTTAAATATTTGTGATGCAGTTGTGTGCAATGATAAATCAGCATTTTCTTTTGCTAACTAATTAATTTCTTGGTGTGTAAAAAGGTAAAGGTATTCCCCACTGACAAGGCTGGCAAGTCGTGTCCGACCGTAGGAGGCAGTGCTCATCTCCATTACTAAGCCAAAGAGCCAGCATTGTCATATGGCCAGCATGATTGCACAGAATGCTGTTTACCTTCCCACCAAAGTGGTACCTATTTATCTACTTGCATTTGCATTTTTTCAAACTGTTTGGCTGTTAGAAACTGGGACTAGTGATGGGAGCTCACCCCATCATGCAGCAACTGGGCCTCAAACTGCCAACTTGCCAAACTTGCAATCAACAGAGTTGGTGTCTTAACCACTTGAGCCCCCACATCCCTTCTTCGTGTGTACTGATTACTAAAAAAATATATGTTCATCAAATCTGAATTCTCCAGAAGGCATGATCTCCTGAAGATAGAGAATTAAAAACTTGTTCTATGCTCATCTGTACTGCAGCAACTTAAACCTACAAGTGTTTCTACTCTTCTCAAGCCTGCTAAAAATCCCACTGATATGACTAATAAATCAACCACAAAAGCTCTATTCTATACGCTTAAATGTGATCAGCTCTGATAAGTATTTTGTTTCCATAGTGATTATTTTAAATTTCAATGGCCCTCGGTATAAACTGAAAACAAAAAAACCTTTTAACAGAGGTGGTGATATGACAAATTGGTAGGATTTCAAGGAGCTGTATCTACATAGCGTTTAAACAATTTTAAAGAGTCTGGAAATACAGAGAACAAATAACAGTCTTTGCTAGTCTAGGATTACAATCCTTTTTAGCCCCACCCCATGGCTATTTCTGCAATCAATGAATGCTTAGGCAATTATAATTAGTATGCCATTAATAGTTTGAACTATTGTGCACATCAAAGCTGTTAAAGGGGCAAAGATGGTGACTGCAAGCAAAGAGAGCATCTCTTCACTTTCCAGGCCTAGCTAGAAGACCTAGGGGAATGCCACAAAGGGACAGTCCCTCACTTTCAGCCAACATTGGCAAGTGTAGGGGCCTCTTTCCATCCCCAGAGCCAAATCCCACACACCCCACAAACACCTTCCAGTCATGCTCAGGGGGCAAAGAGACACTGCCCCATTTGCTGATGGTGACTGCAAGCAAGAAGAGTGTCTCTCCAACCCACAAGCCTGCTTGAAAAGCACCGGGGGAGATGCAGCTCAAGGAGTGAACAGATGCCTTCCTTGCTCACAAACACCACACCAGATGATACTAAGTGTAGGCAACTTGGTGGCTTTGTCTTCAATGGGCAAGTAAGACCTGTTTTCATTACAAATGATCAGCTCAACACAGGTGCATGCATTTTTAAGTTCTCCTTGCACTGTGGCTATGTGGCCAGTTAGGAGTGTTACTTTACTAGATCACTGATATGGAGGGATGCTGTTTCTGGTTTTAACTTCTTGGGAGCAAATGCATTGTGGACTGCAGTCCTCCCCTATGAAAGCAAGCAGATGCAGAAACTGGAACAATTACTTTTGGGAATTACCAATGTCCAGAACCTCCCCACTAACATAGCTAGTGACCATGCACATTTGACAACTGTACTTTTCCCCAAGGTCTGAGAAGATGAACGCTACTGTTTTTGCTGTGCAAATACAATGAGAGAGCAGGAATGCACATATGCTCATCATGTGATCTTTATTATTTCCCATGTTCCAAGGCTGCTGAAGTCTACAGAAGTTTTTTTTTAATTTATTTATTCACTTGTTTAAAGCAACTGTTTAAAACAGAAAGGAAGAGACTCAGTGCAAATTGTGTTTTATATACAGAAAATTTCCCAAACTGCTGATAATTTAATACAAGAAACTTCTCTTCTTGCTTGTTTGAACAGACTGACAAATTTGTCATCTTCAGTTTTGATACTTCGCTTTTACTGCAGTTCACAGGAAGGCCTTTAAATGAAGGCCTGAAATATGTGCCTGTATTTATATCAGACTTCTTCTTTATTTTTAATTATTCTTAAATATATATCCTGGACACAAGAAAAATGAAGTCACTGTTAGGGAAAACAAAAATTGTTTCCTCTCAGCCAAGTCTATATAAAAAGAAATATGGCTGGAATGCTTCACAACGAGGTGGTAAAGTGCTATGCAATGATAAACAGCTGTAACCTTTCCTCTTGGAAGGGAGTTTCCTCCAAAAAAAAAACAATTTAGGTCACGGGGCACAATAATGGCACTGACTCAATGGACAATCTATTTATTTTTTAAAACAAGGTTTTCCTTTTGCTCTTTTCAAAAGTAATTGCTTTAAAAATAGAGCTGGACTGATTTTTCTCCCCCAAGAACCCTCTTGTTTTTAAGAACATTTTTTAAAAAATACTAATACCTTTATGTTATTTTTAGCAGGTTAGTTCCAGCCTTGAACCTTTAATTTATAAGGGTACTAAACTCAATGGCATGCAAGGAATTGCAAGGAGGACTAAGGAATCTCAGCACTCCCTCCTAGAAAATCCTTTAAGTATGAAGCATTAAGTAAAAGGATGCTTCAGCAAAGGAAAACTGCTCAGAGAGACTCAGGTTCTTTCTAGCCTCCTCCAGGGCACATTTGTCTCCTTTTCAGATTGGACTAGGCATGTAGTTAGTCATTTGATGCTGCAAAAGACTGGGGAAGAGATTGAGAGGGAGAAATATCCTTACTGTTCCTAGGCTTTTCAGTTCATCATTATGGGACCAGATGGTTCTCTTCTCTCCCTCCCTCTTTTTTCAGTATGTTAACAAACCCAAGTTGACACAGCTTGCTGCCAATCGAGTGCTGATTCACACATGCTTCCTTCTACATCACTCAGTGACTTATAGCTGAACTTGCTAATTGCCACCACACTGTGTTTGAAGTGAGAATACTGAAGTCTTGCTTATGCAGCCCAGGGCAGAGTCCCTGTGTCCTCCTTTTGACTCCCAGAATTCCCATCTAGCATGATCAATGATAAAGGATTATGAAAGTTCATAGTTCAAAATGTCTGGGCAACCTGAACCCCACTCTACAGTATATAACTTTGCTGGTGGTTCTACTTATACAAATTATGCCCACAGAAGTTAAAAATATTATGCACATTAGATCATTTCTTCTTCCTTACTGAAGGCGATGGTATTGTACTTCCTAAAAAATTGTTTCAGCCAGCTAAAAATATTTGAAATGACATCGCAGAAAAAATACCTGCCTACTCACTGATGGTCAAAATATTCCATGTCCCTCTGCTAGCATTCTCACTTGTACTTACCATATTATGAAACTGAAACCTCATCTGGCCACCCCTTTAAATGCATAAATACAGGACTGGGCAAAAATAGCTCAGCAATGCAATTACATCTGATCATTTAAAGACTCTATCATCACCAAGTGATTCATATACATGTCTGAAATGACCCCATTGAGTATTTACTGCTCACTACCACCAATTAATTAAAAAGAGGTTTAAATTTGTGGTGGGTTTTTCCTATTGGTCTTGGAGAGCTTAATCCTGGTGGTGATGATCAGTTTACAACTTTGGACAAGTCAGTAAAGATAGGATTATCAAGATGTCTGGAAGTTAAGCTCCCAAATCCTGAAAGCTTTTAATGAGAGTTGGAAGCTTAACTACTGTCCAATTTTTCAAGTTCTGAAGTCATCTGCCCAGTTACAAGTGAACCTTGTGTAACTGTGTTTGCCACATAAGCGATGCAAGGAGGTTTGGATAAAAACAGCTATTCCCTCATAATTTTACAACTTATTTCTTAAAATATGTGTAAATGACTTATTTGTTCTGAGCAGGAGTAGGCAGAGGCTAGAAAGGGGGATCGTGTTAGATAACTGAATAATTTGTAGCAGATCAACAAGGGGTTTATGCCTCTTGTTAATGTTTAATTATGGTAACAAAAATGCCCAGTAGGTTGTTGGGGTTCTCAATATGATGATTTGTACTTGCCAACATATTATTTGAACGGTGCGATACAAAATTGGCACTACATCCTGAGCCACTGTTTTCTAAGTGCTCCCAGTGGTTGCACCATTCGTTTTGTGTTTTCAAACAAAGTCAATCAACCTGGTTAGTTTACTGAGGATGATAGAATATGTAGTCCAATACATCTGGATGGTGGCAGGGTGAAGAATGCTGGAAGAAATCCTGCATGCCTGCAATCTCCCCACATCGGTTTTAGAGGCTAAATTAATGTTCTACTGCAATATGCACAATAATTTAGATACAATATTATTTGATTATTGTTGTAAGCCATTCTCGCTTCCTTTGAAGTAGAGTCTTTTTTAAGCAGTAATAACAAGCACCACACATCTATAATTAAGGGGGACTTAATTATTTGAAATATAAGATCTTGCTCAAAGTTTGGCCTTTCCTTCCCACTCTCCTCATTTTTCCTCCCCTGTTTCTCAAAAAGATAATAAACTCAGCTGGAAGAACATACATTTTTAAAATGCATGTACATCACCTGGTTTGTTTTGAACAGCTGTGCGTTACAACAATAGGAAAAATACTGTGAAAGAAAACTAGCATGAATTCACACTCTAAGAGTTAGAGAAATGTAAATGAGTGAGTGCCTTTCTTATCATTTTTGTCTTTTCTAATGTGTCATGCCTTCTCATGATGTGTCCAAAGTATGTCAGCCTCAGTTTAATCATCTTGGCTTCCAGAGAAATGTCAGGCTTTATCTGTTCAAGGACCTATTTGTTTGTCTTTTTGGCTGTCCACAATATTCTCATCACTCTTCTCCAGCACCACATTTCAAATGAGTTGATTTTCTTATTGTTAGCTTTCTTCACTATCCAGCTGTTTTCTGGAATTCCTTTGTATACTCCATTATCCATCATATGTCCTTACAGTTTATACTTACAGCAATTATGTCAAGTAGGTCAGCCTGCAAGATAGTAACTGGTCCAAGCTGCATCAGTGACTTTCATGGCTTGAGCCCTAAACTCTCATGTTCCAGTCCAACACTCTATGCACTATACCACATATACAAATCAGGCATTGTATTGAGAATTAATACTCCCATGACTCAGAGAGGAAAGGCAAAGACTATGAAGAATGCTGCCAATCAAAGTATCTAGTTGCATTTCCTTAGGTAAAACCCATCAGGAGACCCAAAATAATGGTAGGGCCCTAGCCAAGACAAGAGAGTCTCTCTGTTCCCCATTGAAACAGTTCATAAAAGACAGACCGCTTTCTCTTGCCAGAAGCACAAACAAACTGCTTGCAGAAGCCTTTCCAAATTAGGCCAAGGGCTGCATGCAGCCTTAGAGCCATAGGTTGCCCACCCCTGCCTTGTGAAATTGTATTTCTAAACTTGGGTTTTTCTGAGAAAAATCTATTACTTTTGACAATCAGCAATTTTTCCCCAAAATCACCCTGGATTACCATCAAGAAGAATTTTATAAGGACATTAAGTTCCTCAGCAATGAAACAGGCAGCCTTGGAAGGTGGTACACTCCCCTTCTTGGGGCATTAAGAACAGCAAGAACATTTTTAAGAATATGTACACCTGTACATCTAGTGTTGGAAGTTTTGGGGGCAAGATCCAAATTTATGGGTAAGATTCAGATTTCATAATATACAACTGAGCAGTCCAAGGCAGATTTCCTGGCTTGGTCTCTTCATTCCACTACCAAATCAGATGCTACATAGAGGTCTGGTACAATCCCTGAAAATCAAACAGAGACACATTCTATCAGCTGAGCCCTCCTGCAGCTAACTATACAAGACTACTGAGCACCAGGAGTAGATTAATAGCTTCCTGCTCATTTAGACCTGAACTTCAGAAGGCATAGTTGCCCTACAATGCTGACTGTAATAGAAGCTTCCCTTGAAATGCAAATAAGAATTTGTTTCAGTCAGGCAATTTTTGTTGGGGCCATGACAACAAAGTAGAGAATTAAACACTTTTTTCCCATCCCTAATAATCAAATTTCCCATGTCTGCAATTTTTATAATAAAAAGCATTTATGTCAGTTGCATTGGCACATTTAGTGCCAATTAATTTTACCATTAGACATTGGTCTAATTTGTGGGACTTTGTGATGGACCCACATCCTCAACTCCGATTTCACCTCCTATTCCAAGACAGGATAAGCTGTGAAAGACTTTGCTCATTTTACAATTAAAAACTTGTTCCACTGATTAAGGCTGGAGAAACCACTCAACTTTAACTTTTGTTCACTGACTCTATAGACTCTTACCTTTGAAGTGATCAGAATTCTTAACAGTTTATAACTGTCTTGAATGGGATTAGTGTATCTTACTTTTCCCTGATTTTACTGACTTTACTTTCTCTCCAAGATTTTATGAGCTAGTAAGAACCACTTTTACACTAAGTTCACTCACCTACACCCCCCCCTTTCCTTTCCCAACTGATGTTCGACCGGTGGAACTGCCAAGAAGCTAATATAGGGTTATCTAACACGTGCCAGCAACTAGTATGCATGAAAGAATGTAACTCTGTGGAAAAAAACATCAAAAGGAATTGTTTTTCTTTCAAAACTCAACAGTGAACCATACAGAGTGAACCATCAATGAGCACCATTGGAATGCAACCATACAAGATTCCCTGTGCATGGCCTTTTGAGACAGTCATCCATCACGTGTGAATTGGGTACTATACTAAAGACTTTAAGGCTGGTCCAAAATATTTTGAAATCTGAGTTGAAAGACAAAATGCTACTTCCTCCACACTACACTTACCAAAGCCAACTGGGCCAGTGTTGAATTGTACTTCAACCCATGTGGTGGGAAACTGTTCTGCACTGCACTCCTAGGCAGTAAACTTAAGATGAGGCGGTATGCCTAATGGTAAAATCTCCCCTGACTAGAAACTGTCCCAAAGAGTGTGACAGAGACACCAATTCACAGATTAACCAGAAGTATCCCTGTTACACATCTGACTTCAACTTTCTGTAGGAAAAGGGTTATACCAGTCTCATTTCTAAGTGGAGCCTGGTTGCCTTGTGTGCACGCACACACACACACATATATAAAGGGGTTAGGATAGTAGTTGAAGCTAGTAGAATCAAGTTGCTAGGCAACACTTTACAAAGTGAAATGGAAAAGGAGAAGCATGCTATATATTTCCTGTGCTGCAACAGCCTGACATGATGAATTAAGCAGAATGCAACCTTGTGATGATACAAAGTTCCACTGAAGAGGAAAGTGTTTTGTATTATATGGAATTCCATGCCCCCCCCCCCCCCCCTCAGCTTCCAAAAGTAGAGCCAACACAACTTGCCAAGTCTGACAGCACTGCACAGTTAAGCCCACTGTGGAGATGCTTGTCATAAGCCAACAAGTGTGTTGGAGGAACATATACACACAACTCTTTGTAAAGTCTTCTTTAAAAGTAATTCAAGTCCAGTTACAGCATTAGCCCCTCCCTCAGAGCTTGGAAATTCAAAATATTGTACTAACTCTGTACTAATACTAACTTTCTCCTTTCTTATTATTCATAACCGATTAGAATAGTTTTTATTCACTTTTTTTAAAACAAAACTCAGAATGATACAATGGGTTTGTGATACAAAACATACCTAAGTAGTGAGGCAACATGGACCCTGTAATGAAAAGACAACTTAAAAAACAGCTACAGTTTCACTGCTAAGAAGTGACATTATCCTTTATTTTACCATTGTAATGTTACTTAATTGTGCCTTTATTGTTGCAAAAAAGAATAAAGTATAAGAAATTCATTGTAAGTTGCTTTCAAGCGCTGTTTCCCCCTAGCTTGACTGAAGCTTTAAGTGCACAAGTCATGTTTGAAACTCCTCCTGGTCTTAAGTTCACTTATGGCAACTCCATTAATTTCATAGGGCTTTTCTTCCTCTGAAATATAGCCTATAGCACTTGGTATTCATTGGCAGCTTCCTATCCAAATCTAACTAGAGCTGATTCTGTTTAGCTTCCAAGATCAGACAAGATCTGGTGCCTTTAGGGTATTTAGGTCAATATGCAAGTTGTTATATCCCCCATCCAGTCCTACCCCATCCAAGGCGTCCAGGCTTACTGGGTCATATGTAGATCAACTGACCTTTTGCTGAATCCCTTGTCACTCCTGTAGATCAAATATCATCACCACATCTAATATAATCAAATGCTAACAATTACCTTGGTAAATACCTCCCCTCTCTACATCCCTGTATCCCTGAACATCTCAAATTGTTCTCCTCTTTCCTGTAAATTATGTGAATAGCAAAAGAAAACAACATAAAATGCTGACTCCTCATTGCATCAAAGACCATAGGGATTAGATAACACTGTATAATCATGCTCTGAATCAATTATAACCTTTGTACAGTTGTATCCTTTGAGATCAGATATTTATATCCAGATGCTATGCTATCATCCAAATAAATAATTAGTTTCCTGTGATCTCTATTGAAGGAAAAAATGCTAGCTAATTTAATTTCTAAACTAAAACAGGGACGTAGTCAAGGGGGGATCCGTGGGGTCTGGACCCCCCATCCATTAGATACAGTGAATGGTGCATGCCACTGCGCCACCACATCCAAGCCCCATTATAATGGTGGCACTTAGTCTGGACCCCCCCCCTTCCCAAAAATCATGGCTACGTTCCTGACTGAAAGATTAGTTACTCAAAATTTGTAGGCTTGAAACCTCTTGCATACAAAGCACAGCTCAGTTCTATGCATGTCTCTTCAGGAGTAACCCCAAGTATAATGGTTTTCCATGCTTCAAAAGCACTGCTCAGTTTCTTCCAAGAGATTTTATCCAAACTGTCAAGAATTGTATCTGGGCCTGCTTGCCCACTTCAATTTGGGCCAATCTGTATTCTTAAGTCCTACCAGCTGCTAGAAATTGCCTCCTCAAACCCTTCTCAGATGGGAATTCATCTCCTAAGGCCAAAATGAACATTCACTTGCTCTCTATTTTTCTTTCTGGTTTGATGGAAAGCTGTACCACACAGTTAGGAAGATTCTCCCAACATCACGCTCCCAACAAAGGGACCCATTAGGTTTACCATCTGATAGGAGCTATTAAAGTAACAAAGTGGCTCAAAGTTTAGACTGATTTGAAACCTGAGTGGATGTAAGAAGATGGTCATTGCATCACATTCCTATAATTTGGCATATAAAATATGCAGAAAATGGCTTATGGAAAGCAGGATTAGACACAGTGGAAGGCGGTATGAAAACTGGGAGAAGAGCATCAACAATTAAGATAGACAGATGAACTCACATTACTGGCAGAAAATAGCAGACTTGGAACAAGTAGTGAGGAAAGTCAATAAACTACAAAACTACAGTTGAACATTAAGAAAGCAAATACAATAATCACATATAATTTATATAATATATAAGTAGACAATGAAGATAATGAAATAGTTCAAGATTTCTGTACATTCGCTTCATCACAAATGAAAATAGAATCTGTAGACTAGAAATCAGAAGAAGACTAGGACATGAAAGCCTAGGACAGCTATGAAGGAACCAGATAAAAGTCCTCAAGTATAAAATATATATAATTAAATACCAAAGTCAGGATTATATTATAGTACTGTATTTCCAATCCCCATACACAAAAAAGGAGAAACAAAAGACTGCAGCAACTATAAGACCATACCATTAACTTCCCATGCAAGCAAAATTATGCTCAACATTCTGCAGAATAGATTCCAATCACACAAGGAGAAAGAAATCCCTGAGATCTAAGCAGGCTTCAGGAAAGAAAGAGGCACACTGCTGAAAACATGGAAAAAATACAAAAATAGAATAATAACCAAAACACTATTATGGCTTTCTCCACAGAAAGCTCTTCAAAGAAGAGAAATGATACATAATGAGAATTGGTTAACCTATAAATCATTACTTAAAAGTCAAATAGGACCAACCAGACTAAAATCACAGGAAGAACTGAGAGAAGAAGGATACAACATTAATTGGTTCCCATATAGACAAATTAGGGAAAGGTATAGAATTGATTGTAAAACAGCGGGATTTGAAACTGAAGATTTGGAAATAAGTAAAATATTAATTGGAGGCCCCGAAAAATTAATTTAAAAAATTTAAAACGCCCTCTTAAAAATAGAAATGGAAGAAGATATAGTTAAAGAAGAGATAATTCAATGGGCAAAAAACATAGGACATCCATTGGAATTAGATAAATGGGAAAATGCATGGGGAAAAACACTAAAATATACAGTATCACAAACATTGAGAGAGAATTGGTATAAAATGTTATTTCGTTGGTACCTGACCCCAGCAAAAATTTCAAAAATATATAAGAATACTAATAATAAATGCTGGAAGTATAAGGAAGAAATCAGAACTTTCTACCACGGCTGGTGATCATGCAATAAGGTTAAAAAATATTGGATGATAGTGATCAATACAATCAATGATATCTTATCTATTAAAATGCAAATGAAACCTGAAACCTATCTACTGAATATGATGGATAAAGAATTTGAAACCAAATTTGGGAAATTGCTTTTTTATTTGATAACTATGGCATGAGTAACCCTAGCGCAAATTGGAAATCTGAACATGCCCCCAACAAAGAAGAATGGCTATTAAAATTATTCAATGCAATGGAAATGGATAAACTAACCCAAATCTTAAATGAGAAGCAAACAGAGATTAGGAATAATGATTGGCAATTAATACATAACTATTTAATTAAGACATGGAAAATATAAAAGTAAAAAAGAAAGAAAGAAATGAAAGAGACATACGTAATTTCCTTTCTTGACTTCAGGAAAATACAGTGAAGGGAATACACTAAATGGAAAGAAAAACAGAAGAACAAGCCTAAAGTAAGGAAGAAGAGAAACATGCAAAACACAGAACTTGGTGTATTAAGTGGATTACATAATGAAGATGCCTCCAAAAACCAATTGTAGGAATGTATAGACCCCAGATTAGCAAGTTAAGAAATAAGATAATAAAAAATACATGAGTGAGTCTTGCACTAACTGTAATGGATTTATAGTAAGTTAAGTAGGTGTGATCTGCAATATGTATCAATGCTAGAAAGTCAGTAATAGAGGGATTGATAAATTGGCAGATGATGGAAAGGAAGTAATGTATGAATGAAGATGAAGTGTAGAAAGTAAAAGCAAGTGATTGAAGGTTTGAGTAAGTGAATTGAGAGTGAGAGAGTCGAAGAGTAAGTGAACAGAATGTGAGAAGGGAATAGACATAGAGGAGAGAGAGGAGCAGAGAAGGAGGAGAGAAAGAAGGGAGAGAAGGGAAAGTAGAGTGGAGGGAAAGTAACTGAGAAAGGGAGAAAGGAAGGTAATAAGTTGATGGAATAGAAAGAAGGAAATAGCTGAGGGCCATTATTGCCAAATATGTTGCTGAACTATAGGGTTGCATAGATACAGTTAAAGATAATGTTGAATATGAGTAGGTATGTAACTGCCAAAGAGACAAATGGATCCAAGACCAAACCTAGCCTGAACTCTCCCTAGCAGCCAAAATGACTAAATTTAAGCTACTGTACTTTGGACACATCATAAGACAATATAACTCATTAGAAATTTCTGGGAAATGGCGCCTCCTAGAACACATCGAGAACCCGATGGGAATGCCCAGCGGCAGCGGTGGCATTCCACCGTGTGGTAATCTAGCGTTCTGGGCCCCATCGGGTTCCCATCACGCTCCGTGCGCGCCCGCGCTCGTGCTCATTAGAACACATCGGGGGATGTTTTTGCCCCCTTGCGATAACCTTCTTTATCAGGGCAGTTACTGACAGGGCCTCTTGAAGACCTCCCATTCACTGTACATCAATGCCAACTTGACAACAAAATATAAATACAATACATAACATTGTGTGGAACTGCAGATAGTAGGGAAATTAAATCCCATCTCAAAAATGTTTAGAGTGTGTGTGCGCGCACGCGTGCGTGCATAACTTCTCATGGATCTGATGAAGTGGACTGCAGTCCATGAAAGCTCATGTTGTAATAAGCATTTTGGTCATTAATGTGCCACAGCTTTGTTGTTGTTGTTTTTTAATATTTTGTTTATTTCAAGAATACTTATATATTTACATAAAACATTTCATTTATAAAATCAATAACAATGCTTATTACCCCCTCCCTCCACAGCTTTGTTGTTTTTGATGCAAGTTATCAATATGGCTGCCTCTCTGGAAATGTCCTTCTTGATAAGGTACACTGAAGATAAGCCTATTTCGAACTCAAGTATTTTTCCCCTCCAAAGTAATAACATTATGAAACAAAAGAACCACAGCACCTTGATCATTTCATCAGCTTAAACGGAGGTTTTTCTTCTTTGGAAAAGTACACTTCAGAATAGTTTGTTTTTCCAGAAAAAAGCAAGGGAGGGGACGGCAGAACAGTGTACAATACCAGTTATTCCTGTATTTCACATCCACTTCTAATAGCAGCAGCATTTTACTGCTTTGAATCCAGCGGTGAACTTGGCAGGTGATTAAGGGAACACCAACCTCAGAAACAAAAATACAAGCACAAATCTCTTGTGCTTTGCTTGCTAAGCTATTCAATTCCTAAGAGGGCATGTTTTTAAGGAACTAATCCACAGGGAACCTACATGGCTTCAGGCAATGTCAAGATCCTCACTTCCCCAAATAAATGCATCAGATGTACCCCACCTAAAAATGGCAGTTATCCAATTTTCTGAGGCTCTCATTCACTGCTGCCCAGAGGAATGAACAATTCTCAACACACAATAGCTATTTGTATTTCTTGCCTTTCCAGGAGTGTAAATGCCAACTTCCCATGGTGGATTCAGTCTTCTACTTCAAAGCAGAAGTGAGCTTAACAGAACAACAGAGAAGGATTTAAGACAAAATGAAAAATAAAATTGGATTACCCATGGAACAATTTAAGGTTGTTAAAAACTATCAGCAGCCTAGCTGTGGGAAAGAACCATCTTTGACTTGTTACTTAATGTCTTATTGACTTGCTCAGAGAACAGCCATCCACCTTTTTTTCAATACAAGCCAAATCCTGTATGAACTGAGATAAGTTGCTTCAGAAATTTGCTTTTTCCTCAGGTCTTTTCCACTTGTAGAATTTTGTTGTTGTGTGCCTTCAAGTCATTTCCAACTTATGGCAAGGTTAAGGCGAGTTTATCACAGTTTTCCAGGCAAGATTTGTTCAGAGATTTGTTCTTATTCTGAGCTTGATCTGAGGCTGAGAAAGTGTGGCTTACTTAAGGTCAAGCAGTTCCATAGCCAAGTAGGAATTCAAACCCTGGTCTCCAGAGCCATAGTCCAACACCCAAACACTCCATTAAGCTGGCTCTCTGGACAGCTTAACAATCTCTTTAAAAATGCACCTGCAATGTTTTAATAAATAAATTATTTAGTTGCACTTTTCTTAAAAACAGTGGATGTGATGCTCACAGAGCACTAGTGTTGCTTGAGCATCAGCCTTAAGGATTCCTAAAGGGTTCACACACTGACTCCCCATTTCTCCTTTGGTTTCATTTGGATACACACATGTATGTATACACATTGTTTTGTGCCATTATAGAATAATAATAATAATAATAATAATAATAATAATAATAATAATAAATTTTATTTATATATGATTACAACCATAAAACAGCAATAACATCTAGATTGCATGCAATAAAACAATACATCACTCAAAAATTACAGTTTAAAACAATAAAAATATCATCTAAAATGCACAGTTACAGCCAGAAGTGGGATTTTTCTTAGGTTCTTTATAAAATATCGGGTGGGTAGGCCCGCCGGAAGAGATCCGTCTTAAGTGACTTCTTGAAGGCATCTAAGGTGGTAATAAGACAGATCTCTTCTGGCAAGTTGTTCCATAACTTGGGTGTTATGGCTGTATATGCTTTATGGGAAGTTGATGTTAACTTGGTCTTTGAATATTCTAATAGAGTCTTCCCAGATGTTCTGAGAATGTGGGGCGGATTATGTAGGGAGAGGCATTCCCTCAAGTAACTCGGGCCCAAGCCATATATGGCTTTAAAGGTAATACTAATACTTTGTTTTGCGTCCGGAAGCTAATTGGCAGCCAATGTAGCAATTTTAGCACTGATGTTATATGGTCTGACCTAAATGTTCCAGTGACCAATCTGGCTGCCTTTGAACCAACTGAAGCTTCCAAACTTGATACAAAGGTAGCCCCATGTAGAGCATGTTACAGAAATCTAAATGAGAGATTGCCAGTGCATGTACCACTGTTTCAAGGTCCTTTTGGTCCAGGTAGAGACGCAGTTGGCGTATCAGCCGAAGCTGGTATCAAGCACTTCTGGCCATCGCATCCACTTGAGATGAATCCAGGAGTACTCTCAAACTCCGAACTTTGTCCCGGATGTGACCCCCATCCAGGACTGGTTGACAAATCACCGTCCCCAAACTTGGGGTGCCTATCATGAGTATCTCTGTTTTCTCTGGATTCAGCTTGAAAGCCTGTACATAGTATTCCATTCATTACTACCCTTCCAGCTTGCTGCAAACTACTCTAAGCTTAATTAATTTGCACCAGAATGAGAGGAAGGGCTAAGTGGAGATATACTGTGAGTCACTCTGGGTTCCAACATGGGAAACTGGTGAGATATAAATTTAAAAAATATGTATGATGTACACAGTTTTCTCAATTTCCAGCATATTACTGTCATCCCTCCATATCCACTGGTTTTTTATCCATGGATTCAACCATCCATGGCTTGAAAATATTTTTAAAATATATAAATTCCAAAAAGCAAACCTTGATTTTGCCATTTTACTATCCATTGTATTTAATTGAGCTTGATCATCCATGGAGTTTAGTATCCATGGAGGATCCTGGAACCAAACCCTTGCTGATACCAAAGTATATATACCAATGAAGGAACTGGAGCTCTATGAAGTCTTATATTTTATTTATTTATTTATTTCTACTAATCCTATGAGAGCCAGTGTAGAGTAGTGGTTTGAGTGTTAGACTACAACTCTGGAGATGAGGATTCAATTCCCACTTGGCCATGAAACCCACTGGGTGACCTTGGACAAGTCACATGCTCTCAGCCTCAGGACAAGGCAATGGCAAACTTCCTCTGAACAAATCTTCCCAAGAAAGCCCCATCATAGAGACACCTTAAGGTTGCCATACGTTGGACATGACTTGAAGGCACACACAATAACAGCAACAACTACAGTCGCCCCTCTTTTTCGTGGGGATCCATTCCGGACCCCCTCACGAAAATGAAGTTTTGCATATATTCAAGCCCCATTGTATTGAATATAGGCGCGGGCGCATGAGGCATGCAGGCACGCACCATGGGCACACGCCCCATTAATTCTCCCTCCCTTTGTCCCTCGCACATAAGGTAAAATTAAAACAAAGCAGTTTAGAACAATAAAAAATTAATGTATTCAAAACATATTAAGCATAATAAAGAGCTACAACATATATAATAGGTTTAAAAAATTAAAACTATGTTCATCAGTACTTGAGTTGAATCAATGAGGCCTAAAGGCCTTGATAAACAGCCAAGTTTTCACTTGGCACCTAAACAAAATCAGTGACGTCTCAACACATGGACACTACACATTTAACAGATTGGATCATGCCTGTAGTTCCCAATGCCATAGGAGAGCCTCAGAGTAAAAACTGATGGAAACAGACTACTGAACATTTCCCAAAATACTCGACTATCTTAATACTAACACTTGGGTAGTATATTTTATCACCACAAACCAGCCAGCTTCAGAAAATGTGTGTATGTTACTAAGCAACTGTTACTAAGATCTCATGTAATTGAAATTTAAATCCCAAAGTAAAAAATCACCACATATCACATTTAATGAATAAGCAGTGAGCAGAGTCATATCATATTTAAAGAAAAGACCTAAATCTTCTATGGTCATTTTTCTAATTGCCAAGTTAGACTACTTAAATACACAACATTTTATGTATCATCTTTTTAATACTAGCCTCTTCATAAGAAAATTAGATTCAAAATATTCATTGTGACATACAGAATTGTAAAAAGCAATATTGCATTGTCTGGCTATTGTTTTTTGCTTTTAGTTTTTACTTTTTAGATGTATATATAAAATTTATTTTTGTTTTTATGTTTGTTTGTGTTAATAAAACCTATTTCATAGTAATAAACAACAACAACAGATGTCTCTGGTTCCTAGGCCAAATCAAAACCCTCTGATATTCAATGTGTACTCAGAAAACACCATACAAAAACTTACAAGAAGGAGGAAGGAAGATAGGAGGAAGGAACATCACCAATCTAAGGTAAGCGGATGACACAACATTACTAGCAAAAAAACATCATGGATTTGGAACAATTACTAAAGATGATCAAGGAAGAAACTGCAAAGGCAGGCTTGCTGCTGAATATAAAAAATAATAGTAATTACCATCAAGTAATTAGTTAAAGATTTTCTATATCTTGGATCAGTTATTGATCAGAATGGAGACTGCAGTTAAGAGATAAGAAGACTAAGAGGGAAGGGCAGCCATTAAAGAGCTAGAAAAGCTCCCAAAGAGTAAAGATATATAATTGAGCACTAAAGTTTGAACTGTCCAATCCATGATATTCCCCCATCACTATGTGTGGATGTGAGAGCTGGATAGTGAAGAAAGCAGATAAAACTCATTTGAGATGTGATGCTGGAAAACAGTGCTGAGTATACCATGGCGCGTTACAGAGCGCCCAAGAAGAGCGCTCTGCCGCCGCCTCCATTTTCGCCGCCAGAAAGCCTCAGCCTCCAAACGGGGAGGCTTCCCAGCGGCGGAAAAAGAAGCCGCAAAAGTAGCTTCTTTTCACGCCGCGCTTGTGACGCACGAGTGCACAAATGGCACACTCGTGACATCGCAAGGCAAGGGCAACGTGCGGACGCTAAGTGTCCAGCACGTAAAAATGGCAGTGCCCGTGTGTATAGGGCGCCGCCATTTTTACGCCCTCATCACGTGCTGGGGTGAGGCTGGTATGTACGCTAGGTCCTCGGCCAACCCCTAGCACGTGACGAGGGTGGCGCAAAGGCCCGTCTAGAACGGGCCCACGGATAGCCAAAACGACAAACAAATGGGTCCTTGAACAGATCAAGCCTGAAATCTCCCTGGAAACCAAGATGATCAAACTGTCATACTTTGAGCACATCATAAGTAGGCATGACTCATTGAGAATGATAATAATGCTATGAAAGGCAGAGGGCCGTAGAAAGAGAGGATGAGCCTACGATAGATGGATAGACTGAATTAGGGAGGTCACAGGCATGAGCTCGAAAAACCTAAGCAGAGCAATAGAAAACAGGGGGCCTTGGAGGTGTCTCAACCACAGGATCTCAAGTCAGGGTTGACTCGAAGGCAGTTAACAAAAACAAAAACAAATCTATAAGTGATTTCTTTATTTAATTCTATTAAAATTAATTAATTTCCCCGGATTCCAGGGAAATCCCCAGAAATTGGCACTACTGGCAGTCACTCATTTCCCCCTCCCTTCCTCCTGAAGGCAGCATCTGGCTGTGCCGAAAAGGGATCATGCAACCATGAATCACCAAAACCCTATTGTGATGGAAAGTGTGATCAGAAATTATGTCAAACCAGTAAACTCCCATTCTTAAACTAGAGCAATTGCAGTAGAACAGCAGGCTGATGTGATAAAGTTCTGAATCTGTGTGTATGTGCTTTCAAATCACCTGTTGACTTATGGTAACCCTATGAATTTCACAGGGTTTTGTTAAGCAAGAAATACTCAGGTGATTTTGCCAGGTCTTTCCTCTGAAATATAGCCTACAGGACCAGTTATTCATTGGTGGTTTCCCATCAAAGTACTAACCAGAGCTAGCCCTGCTTAGCTTCCAAAGTCAGATAAGATCTGTTGCCTTTCAAAAGCTATCAATATAAAGTTTTAAAAAACAGTTAAACAGCAATTCTTTTTAAAAAACACAAATTAGAAACAGATTTGAAAGCACATGTAAAACTAAGATAAAAACACAGCACAGTCCATTAAAAGCCCAATTTGCATCAGCAAGATGAAGACTAAAGACCTGCCTGAATAAAGAGACCATTGCCTGCTAGCAGAAAAACAGCAGGGAAGGGGCCAACTGAACTTCACATGGGAGTAACAACTTGGGAACAGTCACAGAGAAGGCTATTAAGAAAATATACAAAATTTGATAGCTATGATTCAAACATTATATAGACTCCATGCAGGTATACGGTTTGTAATGTCTCTCTACATATCATGTGCCAACTTCCACCTATCTGCACTTATAGACACAGATCATACTTCATTTTCATGAACTCAAAACATTTTGCCAACTTTTTCCATGAGCAGGAAGAAGCCAGGGATCCTCATTGTCTTATTTCCAAATATTCCTATTTCTAGTTCTCAAGAATTGGCAGCAAATGTGGTTGCGCAGGTTCAGTTTGTCCTTGTTTTTAAGAGTCAAATTTTTAATGTTTTTCCTGCTTTCAAAAATATAATAATTGTAGCCTTAAAATTTATTCTAGGCAAGTGCTAAGTCTGTGTTTATTTTACACAGCTGGCATCAAACTATTGCAGATATGTGGAAAATATGACCAGTGAAAGTTTTAGGGCATAAAACCTGTATTCAAACATTATCTTGATAAAAAGAAAATTTGTAGAAATCTTGACAACAACAAAAACCCAAAGAGATTATTTTAAATGTACTTCAGCTACACCCTTTGTTTAAGCAAGGTATTGCGCATGTTAACTATTCCCTTCATTTAAATGAACATACTGAAAAGATAGCACTATTTCTCATGCAAGTTGACAAAAATTTGAAATGTCAGACTGATAACCCTAGTGCAGTATTTATTCTTAATTTTTCATCCTTATGACTTCAGTCAAAAGGAAAAAGAGGCTCCTTAGTAAGTTGTGGATTTAAAACCCCATATTATTTTATTTCAAAACAGGTTATCTCAAACTGTGTCACATTTATCAACTTTTGTCATTCTGAGTAACAGTTTGTCACACAGGGCCTGAACAGACAGGCCAAAATAAAGCTGCTTCAGGCCACTTTGAAGGTATGCTGTTTAAATTATACATGTGTCCTAAAAGGCTGGAAGCCGTGCCAAAGCCATGCTCCAGTCCTAAGGACTAGAATACAGCTTTGGCGCAGTATCTGACTGCTTATGATGTGTCTTTAAAGGGCATACCTCCAAAGTGACCCGAAGCAGCTTTATTCTGACCTGTCTGTTCGTGCCCTTACAACAGTATCCATATAAGCAATAGCAATATACAAGTACATTTCTATACTGCTTATCAGTGCACTTAATCACTCCCTAAGCGTTTTACAAAGTGTAAGCTAATTGCCCCCAACAATCTGGGTACTCATTTTAGCGACCTCAGAAGGATGCAAGCCTGAGTCGAGCTTGAGCCCTATTCCTGATATTGAACTCACAACCTTATGTTTTGTGAGTGGCTGCAGTACAGGCATTTAACCACTGCGCCACCAGGGCTCCACCAGTACTGTCCAGTTTACATTATGTGGGCCATGGAGTCACCACAGTCCTGGGCCGATCGTAGCTAGAATGGCCACAGTCCACTCCTTGCCACCCATCTGCTTTGGGCCATATATAGACAAGAAAAGAAGCAGGAGAAAAAAAGGGGCATACTAGCACCTTTAATTGTTATGTAGAACTTCTTTTCCTATATAATTTTTAATTGTGCGGTAGCACTCCTCTTTCTTGCATATGGCCAAATAACTGTCCCAGAAATAGGAAACCCAGATTGTACCTACTCCAGATTATCAGATTTCCCATGCTAAAGCTGGAGGAAGTCTTCCAGGATATTATAAATTGGCTGCTTTTGTTTTTTAGTTTGACTGTTCAAAATAGTAGCTAATGGACATTATGTTTTGCAAAAAATTTCAACATCAGTTGAGGGGGGGGGGGACTCATTAACATATAGAATATTTAAACCAAACAAAACTATTTAAACCAAAAAAAATCTCATCCTGTTTTGCTGTTGGGGGCTGAACCTGCAGAAATGTGCCTTTGATAGAAACTCTCAGAAAAATACACTCCAGTAAACGGCCTAATGAACGCAAAAACAAAAGTGTAATATTGTAACTACTGTGACAAAACTGATAACCCAGCTTCATCTTCATCATAAAGTTGCACTTCTCAATACACCAGTCTTCTGAACAAAGCTGTTTATGGTAAAACCACAAAAAAAAAAAAAGATTTTGATCACAGTATCTTGCACCAAAAAACTCATCCTCACCTTCTGAACATATTATGCTTAGCCTGACATCTGAACCCAGCAGAAACCAATACTGTGGCTTGTTTCTCCCCTAAAAAGCCAAATAAATAATCCATGTCTACTAGGTCAGAAAGCCAGTACCTGTCAGGTTCACACATTATGTTAAACAAATCATGGATGGAAGACCACTGACTGACCAAGTATACACCAAAATGCTGTTGCAGCATTCCTCTGTATAGAATTCTAGCTTACCATGATGTGCAAACTGAGTGGCATACTCTTTTATGAGTGTATCCACACTGCAGAAATAAAGCAGTTTGACACCACTTTAACTGTCATGACTCAATATTATGGAATTCTGAAATTTGTGAGATATTTAGCTTTCCCCATCCCTGCTCTGGTGCCCCACCAAACTACAAATCCCAGAATTTCACAGCACTGAGCCTTGGAAGTTAAAGTGGTTTCAAAGTGCTTTATTTTTGCAGTATTTTTACAGCCCCTGTAATGTTCATACTTCTTATGTGGAAGAGAACTAAAGAACTGAAAGGAGTGGGTGAGAAATACTGAGCAGATGTGAAAACTGGAAAGGAGAGACTGAACTGAAGAAAGGGTCCAAAACAAACTGCAGAAATAATCCAGTTTGAAACCTCTTTAACTGCCTTGGCTCAGTGCTAGGGAATTTTGGGAACTGTTGTTTTGTAAGACATTGAGCCTTCTCTGTCAGAGAGCACTGGGGCCACAATAAACTACAATTCCCAGGATTCCCTAGCAATGAGCCAGGGCAGTTAAAGCAGTCTCAAACTGGATTATTTCTGCAGTGTGTTTTGGGCCATAGTTAAGTATTTTGTCTGTTGATTTATTCCTTCACATTTGAAGCATTAAATCCTCTAGCAAGTATGTATGATCCTTGTGATATTGGTTGTGTCCATGCCCAGTTTCAACTACCAACAGTGCTTAACCTCCTTTTCAGCAGTTTTGGGCCACATATATAGATTTTACAAGATTGAAACAAACTGAAGCACCTGGAAGCTCAAACTTGTTAGCTTCTCTTGTGACTGCTACATTAAAGCATATTAGTAGCAATGCAGGATCAGACCAAAATCTTATCTAGTCCATCATCCTATTATATAGTGACAAAGTAAATGCCAAGGGGAAGCCAACATAAGCACAATAGCACCCACTCCCTGCTCTACTCATGTTGTCCAGCAAAATGTATTGAAAGACATTTACTGTAATATGTATTATGTGGTCTTATTTTGAAAGCTAAGCAGAGTTAGGACTGGTTAGTATTTGGATAAAGTCCATCAGAGAATATAAGTGATTTCCAGTGCTAAGAAAAATACTGCCTGAAAGAGTCACTACCAGTCAGTCACTACAATCAAAGTTGGCAATACTGGGTTAGATGGATCAGTGGTTTCAGTATAAAACTTGGAGAGAAGTTCCTATATTCCCACATGACATATGGCTATATATTGCTGGATGTAGAAATCATGAATGTAGCCGTATCTACACAAATTGGTCAAATATCCTTTTAAAGACATCCAACTTGGTGGTATTTAAAAAAAACTCTTCTCCAGTTCCTCCTTCTATTCTTTTTTCTGCAACACCTGCTTAAATCCAGCATAAGAGCATATTCTTAATTAGAGCACTCTTTTCCAAGGCCATTTTCGCAAAGGGCATGTGACTCAATTTGTAAATTTCCTGCTTCTCCGAGATTTCACACCATTAAAGATGTTTATATTTTAGCATTTTGAAATATTACACTCATCGTTTTTCTTGTGTAATCTCCAGGAGGAGAGCCTGAGGGCCATGGTTAATATAGCAACTGGTAAGTAATAATGAAGTATTACAATTTCATCTGTTCACAGGAATACGAAGATGAACGTCTCTTAGTTAATTCTCATTTCACTGTGCTATTTCTAAAAACATTCAAATTCAGAGTGGTAATTTTCTAAATTACAGACATCAGCCATAATCCCAAATTCAACAAATTCCAATGTGAAAAACAAAGCAATGCACTTTATGTCTTTTGCAAAAAGCAGTAAGAGCCATGACTAGCTACAGTAATAAGTAATAAGACTAATTAATTTTTTAAAAAAATATTAGAGGAAGCAATAAAACCATATAAAATTAAAATATATAATGAACTGATTGCACATACTAAAAGGCTCTCCAGCAAGGGCACCATGGGGGTGCAACCAAATGACAACCTACAGAGGGTGATACCACTGCTCCCCAAATATATGTCTTTTGGCAGAAATGGGCAGTGGCATTTGCCTATGACATTTTGCAGCCTTAAGGACAAGATGATGCTTTTATTCTCAATTCCAGTATCAAGATTTATAGCTGAATTTTTCTAAATAGTGATAGGACAGCATCTACCACTACACCCAAGGATAGCAGGATAGCTTACGGGACTAACAAAATAGTCCATATAGCACACACCACTTCTCACTGCACCCTTCATATCCCAGCATCTCCAGATGAGACAGCTCCCTCATTCTGCCTTATGTTAGGGCTGGCACTCTTGAACTGACTACCTGGGAACTTGGCCTTAAACTCAGTTAACTTCTAGAATATAGATTCCATCTTTTTCCACATTTAAAAAACACATCTATATTTTTTGTCCATTGTTATATCTATTTCACTGAAGAATTATTCAGTTGCCAAATGCATTAAAACCTCAACCCTAGTAGACATAATGCACTAATTCAAAAAGAGTGCTACTAACATTTAAGTGGTTGGATTATTTTTAAATAAATCATTACTGTGAAAAGCAACTCAATCTTGTTTGACCAACAGATGAAAAACAAAAACAGGTATAATAATCACAAGCTGGAAGAGCTGCTTGCCCTTTCCTGGAATCAAACAAGAACTCAGTTTTCACTCAAACACTCAGTATGCATGCAAACTAGAAATACTGGGCACAATCCAACCCCCAAGTTAAACCATTTTAAAACTCATTTGTACCAACAGAAGCAGAAGAGCTCAACTTTGACTGGATGCATGCCCAATTTCTGATTGAAATTCATTTGAGAGAAACCCTCAGGCAACATGAGAGATCCATTTGAATAAAAGGCTTTTATCTCCAGTATACAAAGATATTTGGAAACAAGGTCTTTTTACTTTCCAGTTAGATAAATGTTAAGGAGGCAGTAGCTAAAGTGATGGCATTCAAGATGTGCTAGTGAAAAACAAAGTCAATGGACACCCTAAATGGGAAGGGCTTGGTAGAGAAGAGTACAGTCAGCCCCCCATATCCATGGTTTCTAAGGGACACCATTTTACTATCAACTGTATTTAATGAGACTTGAATATCATGGATTTAGGTATCCACGGGTAGTTCTGGAACGTTGTGGATACCAAGAGCCCACAGTGGATGCCAAGGGCCCTTCAAGGAACATTCCAGAGCATGTGTCAATTTTCACCCAATCCTCCATCCTGTCTGTTTGTAACTGCCAAGTATGCAAGGTCCAGCCTCCAAGGGCAATGGTGTTTAACTACCAGGACCAAGACATAGCCTATGCTGAAATGAACATGAATCTTAGCCTCTGAATGCCACAGAATAAGTAAGCCAGTCTCCAAATGCCCAATTACCATCAGGACAAGGCTGCACCACTTGCTAATTCTCAGAACCTAAGTGTGTTTATGACCAACCAGCTTAGTATCTGCTCACTTTTTTCTTTTCTCAACCCATTCCTGGCACTTACAACTTCTGTTTTCCAGGGAGCGAAGTTGTGTAGAAAGTTAGTTCCAGCCTTTTGCCAGCCTTCTTCAACACGGCACCCTCCAGGCCCTGATGGGAGCTGTAGTCCAACAAATCCAGATGATTCCCAGTTGGGAAAATAGTCCTTTCATTTATTAAGAGTATAATTATACTTATTTTCCTAAGTTTAGTGTATTTTCAAAAATAGCCTTGATGGGCACCCATCTATGTGCCTCATCACCCCAGGTTACTGACCAATAGAAATCCAAGTGAATGTTGGCCAGGTCCACACAGAAAAGAAAATGGAAAGTATGATAAACACGGTTAGGGATAAATCTGGTAAAATATGTAGATTGATGAAAGAAATTTTTTTTAAAATTGAAGAATTTTATAAGGAATTATATCATGCAGGAGAGAATCATTTGGATAAAATAGAGAAGTGTGTGGAAGAAAAATGGGGGCAAAAATTAGAGGAAGAAGATAAAGAATTATTGGACGTTCCCCGATGTGTTCTAACGTGCACAAGCGCACGGAGCGTGATGGGAACCCGTTGGGGCCCAGAACACTAGTTTACCGCACAGGGAACGCCGACGCCGCCGAGCGTTCCCATCGCGTTCCAGAGGGCGCCATTGGACGCCATTTCTGGGAACTGTTTCAAAACCGTTCCCAGAAATGGCGCCCTCTGGAACCCAATGGGAACGCTCGGCAGCGGCAGCAGCGTTCCTTGTGCGGTAAACTAGTGTTCTGGGCCCCATCGGGTTCCCATCATGCTCCGTGCGCTGCCCCGCTCGTGCACGTTAGAACACATCAGGGAACGTTTTATCCCTGGTGCGGTAAACTTCTTTGTCTTACTGGGAAATGGCAAATCCCAATCTTCTTGACAGCTTAACTTTCAGATGCATGGGTATATCTTATCTTCCACTGCCTTTTGTTTCAAACCATCACCAATGATTCTCCCCTTTCTTTTCTCTCAACAGATTATGAACAGGTTAAAGGCACCTTTTCTCTTCCCTTCTTTTGACTCCAGCTCATTGCCATCCTCTCTCCCTCCTTTTTCAGCTCCTCTCCTTCTGAGCCAGCACTTCCAACTCATTATATGATGAACCTAAACTATTTTGTCTTTTGCCTCTCCTCATAAACCCCCTTTTGGGACAAACCTTTAAGATTCTCTTCTTCCATATTAAAAACCCTTACAGATACTCCTTATTTATATTCCGTATAATCTAATTTAACACATGCTCATTTTTATTTGGCTTAGATATTAATTGCAGTTCTATTAGATGGATAACAGTTTGTCCTCTAGCAGAAAAATAAATAAGGCTGTGAAGTAAGTAGTTCCCCAGGACAAATCTTACTCCCCAATCACCAGCGGTTCCTCAAGAAGAAACACTTGTGGCATAGAATCAGATCAAGCATGTTCTTTCTTGTTTACTCTTTCTGACAGAACTGCCCAAGGATTCAAACTTTCTAGCGGAAATTATGAGGGACATGTTAAGAAAGAAAGAAGACACAAGATTCAAACTTGCTGAAGAATATTTTCTCCTCACTTTAGTACATGACCAAAATTGTGATCACGACAATTGCCTAAAAAGAAGAAGGCCCTCCTTCTATCCACCATCATCCAGAGAGAGAGAAAGGCAAGCCATCCAGCCTGGAGGCAATGAAAAGGCAGGCCCAACTCCATCGGCCTAGCCTGAAGAAGAAGAAGAGCCCTCCCTCCAGTCCATCTGCCTTGGTCCAGGCCTCAGAGGGAGAGAAGAACTGCTGGACCCGATTCCCTTCCCCACCACCTTTCCCTTCTCCTTTTGTGTTGGGTCTTTTTAGATTGTAAGCCTATGGGCAGGTAACTGTCTAATTAAAAAGACTGTATGTACAGTGCTGTGTAATTTTACGGTACTATATAAATAAAGCTTAATAATAATAATAATAATAATAATAATAATAACAACAACAACAACAACAACAACATCATTCAGGGATCACTTGTCATTCTTTTTTCAAAAATGAGATTCACGGAACAATATGAGTCAATGGAATTTTGTAAATGAAATCAATGTTGTACCAAGTGTGGAAAAACCTACTCACAACAATTAACAGTATGCTAGTCCATAAACACTCCCCATTAAGATAAAGGCCTTTTAATGTCCATAGGGATGAATATTGAAAACTAAAAAAAATATTCTATATGTACTTATGCACTCTATGTATTTTTAAACTGCAAACAACCCTTATCCTGTTGGGGCCTCCTTTTTATTTTATTTTTAAAAAATCCATAATCTGGTAACAATACTGTATATCACTCCTTCATTCTTTATAGTGAGAACTGCTACCAAACTCAAAAGAAAATAGAAAACATAAACAGTAATGGCAGCAGATAACAACATTGTCCTGTCAAGTGAAAGTTTTCCAAGCCTGGAACTGAAAAAGGCTTACAAAAACAGAAACTGATAAAAGCTACCATCAGTAAAAAAAAAAAATACAGCAGTTAAAATATAATTAAACTATCAAAGAATGAAAAACAATGTTTTACAATGCATCCTTTAAACAGTACGAAATACAGACAACAAAGCATACTGTTAGAAGTTCTTTCTCCTTTAAAAGTAATGAGTAACAGTTGTGTTACTCATTGTTCTGGCCAGGTTATTATCATGAATGTTGATGGGGCTAAAGGTATAATTCATTTCCTTACATATTATTAATACATTAGTGTTTTTTGGATGGAGGTGCACAAATGCATTAAAAAAATTAGAAAGCCTTCCTCAATGGGTACTCAACCTTGAAACTAACAAGGACTGAGCCATCCCTCTCTCACTGATGAAAACTAAGTGCATGGGACATGTGTGACTTCTTTGCAAGGCATGGAGTGCTGCAGGAAGCCCAGACAAGCAAAAACAAATTTTAGCAGTAATTCACTGGGCAGATGAGTAAGTCAGATCTCTGTGTGTTCACCTTCACCTAGACGTTTATCACATGGGCCCTAAAATGGGCCCATTGCGTTACAAAACAGGGGCGCACCCGAAACGAGATGGGGCTGGGGACGGCATTTTACTGCACACTGGAACACCGCCGCTGCCGCCGGACGTTCCAATTTATAGCAGTTTATAACAGTTTATAACTGTTATAACACTTTATTACACTTCTCAGAAATCGTGCCCTCTGGAACGGAGGGAGGACACGATTGGAACGCCCGGCGGCAGGGGTGGCGTTCCAGTGTGCAGTAAAATGCCATCCCTAGCCCCACCTTGTTCCGTGCATGCCCCATTTTGTAACGCAACAGGCCCATTTTAGGGCCTGTGTGGTAAACTTCCTAGTTTCTGGCAACGGGATTCAGAGAACCACTAGATGACTAAATCTTTTGGACAAAACTCACATAGTAGGTACCCTGAGATATTTAGGTCTTTAAACAACTACATACCAACTTTCTGAAGTAAGTCAACAAATAGACCAACTACTAGAATGGTTTAAGAAATGATTACTTGTGTCCACTATGACCAGTCCTCACTAATGGTAGCAGCAGTATTTTGAACTAACAGAACTATCCAGGACAGCTTCAAATAGAGCATTACATAAACCTAACTGCTATGGTATAATCTGGAATAACCAAAACACAGGTAAATCTGGCCAGGCCTCTCAGCCTAGCAACTGTGGCAGCTTGCACACTTGTCTTAGCTGTAAAAAGCACTTTATTCAGGAGAAAAAAAACCTCGATCCACTAGCAAGTCTGGATCTGTCTGCAGAGCCATCTTCAGTTTATTGGGGCTCCTCAAATCCATAAACAACTTTTTAAAGTCAAGAATTTATAATATGTTAAAACACGAACTCATTTTTTCTGTTGGAAAGAAAAATTTACTATGAAAGATTAGTCAGTATTCTACAAATATTAGCACTCTTAAGCATGAATGACACAACATCTGACAACAAGGGAAGGCTGTAATAAATGTACACAGCCAAAGCTAATGACATACCATGGAGACTTCAAAAAAGTAACAACAAGCAAGATATGACATTGCTCTTTCCACCATTTCTTCCCCAAAATAAGACTTTCAGTAGAACGACTTCAAACTAATAAATCAGTACTTTATGACAGATCAAATCCCTACTGCTTCTACATTTCTCTCAAAGTCACTGAAAAAAGAGATGAGACTTTAACTCACTACAGCTTTGATATTAAGGTACATGTGGATTTTACCACCAAGCTTAGGGGCTAATCATACCTGATAAAGATAAATACTGTAGATATGTAGCATGTACTAACACCAGTTTCCCTCAGTGCAAAAAAGAAAAGGCAGCTCCTTGGCAGCCACATACTATCTATTCATCCCATGTGCAATAGATACAACACACACACAAAATATCTACTAATTACAAAAGTTTGGATGCAAAGAGCAGGAGAAAGTATATTAGTGTTCTTCACTGAATAAGCAAATTCAGATTTTAATTTATACACTGTAATAGGCTATTGAGAAGGAGCTGGTGAAATGAGATTTTCATGAGATATTACACAGAGGAATGCTTCTCAAGCTAAGGTTGTTCTCATCCAATATTCTTCTACTAAGTTGGAAATCATCCATCCACAAACAGAAAAGTCTTTTCACTATTGGAATGATACATATGGACACAACTCAATAATATATGGTGGTGTCTTTATGTAACATATCCTTCTGAACACATACCAAGTGTAATTAACTTCCATAATGCATAATTTCTACCTGAACAGCTACTATCAACATAACTATCTTTCAATTCCAAAATATTTTTGCATAATTTCTTATTTATAACACTTACGCATTGCAGTAGGGTTTCTTCTCATATCCTTTGTAATTGTTCATGTTTAGAGCCATTTTGCAGACTTCGCAATGGAAACATCCTTTGTGCCAGTACTGAAAGAAAATGCATATTGCTCATTGAAAATATACACCACTGATGCTGTGGAAAGGGATGTTCCCCTTCAAAAACTCTCATTGGTGACATTCTATTATTTTAGACTCTGGTCTTGCTAAGGTTGCAGAGGAGATCTTTAGATGGTTATGTGATTTACTTCAAAATGTGGTAATTTTTCATGCAGCATTTGAGCACTCCTGCTAGTTTATCTGTACTCAACTGCTTCTCCAAAGTCCTTGCCCATGACATGACTGCTAACTTTCCCAGCATTGTTTTTCACTGTGTAAACCTTACATGTACCACGAACTCGAGTGCAAATATTTTCCATAATGTGGCACATATGTTCTACTTCATCCCACTTGCCATAAACATAACATTTTGATAAAGCTGTACAACAGCCTCAAACATTTGAAGAGACTGGGGCACAAGTCAATAAAAACAAAACAAGTTTATTCTTTGCTCCTAGCAGACAGTCCTCATTCTTCTTATTTTCTGGTTTCTCTCTCCCACCATTTCACCATTCCCTAAAGTCTCTTCAGCTCCCCAAGTCATTCCTCATAGGTCTTGGTGATTTCCAGACCTTTCACCATTTTGATCCCCCTCCTCTGGACATGCTCCAGCATGCCAACATCCTTTTTGAACTGTGGTGCCCAGAACTGGACGGAGTATTCCAGGTGAAGCCTGACCCAAGCCCTTCCCTTCTAGTTAGAGAATATTCATATACAGTATAGCTTCATTTGCTGACTCTGGAACAATGGTCCTCAACATAGGGGAGCCACTCATTGTTGAATTCTTAATGTTCAGGAATCATGATAACTGAAATCCAACACCATCTGATGCCTCCTTGCTCAAGAACCATCACTCTTGAAAGTAACCATCAGTATATGGTTTCTTACAGAAAGTAGATAAAACCATCCAATGAAGCAACAGCCTTCAGTCTATCTTTTAAAGGAGGAGTAGGCAAAATATTGCCCTCCAGATTTTGTCAGACTGCAACTCCCACCATTCCTCATCAACATAGCCAATGGTGAGGAATTCTGTGAGCTGTGGAGAGCCACACTTTTCCCACTGAATTTTAAGTCATATATATAAAATGGGCATAATGTCTGCCATGATGCTTGCTCAGTGTGATAAATCCCTTGCTAAAATTACAGAAAGCCATAACACAGGCATTTAGGCTCCATCCACACTCCAGAAACAATCTGGTTTGACACCACTTTAACTGCCATGACTCAATGCTATGGAATTCTGGGAAGTAAAGTTTACTGTGCTTTGCTCTGGTGCCACAACAAGCTGCAATTCCCAGAATTCCATAGCACTGAGCCATGACAGTTAAGAGTGGTACCAAACCAGATTATTTCTGCAGTGTGGATGCACCCTTAGACAACAGGGTAGCCGACCCTTTAAGCAATAAGCCATTACCTCTTAAAGCCTGTCAAACATCCTCAATGACCTTTGCTTGACTTCATCAGTTTAATACCAACACACCCAAGAAAAGAAAGAAAAAAGCTACCACACTTCTGATTATTATGTTGAAGAAGTCCTATTTCTACAAGAGCCACCCCAGAAATAGTGAACAACCCAAGTACTAACCCGTTAGGCCTGTTTGTGTGTTAAAAAAACCACTCATTACCTCCACCCTTTCAAAACATCTCTCTTAAAGAGGTCCACTAATCCCCTTTCCATGGCAATCTGTCACAGCCTGGCCCTTTGTGGGGGTTTTCAGGTATTCTGAACGAAAAAGGAATAGTTTTGAAGGGAAGGGCACAGCAAGGGAGGGTGATGCTGTGCCCCTCCTCGCCTCAATGACACATACATTTTCACACACATCCTCCTGCGATTTGCCTATCAATCACAGCAGCTGGTTGCTGTCGTTGCATAAGGAGGAGAAGGAAAAGAAGCAGCCTCCCAAGATGAGCATCTCCGTCTGCACTGCAGCCCCAGCAGCAACCGTACAACTAGAGAGGTCCAAATCACACTGCAGTCTGCAGGCATAATCCAGTTTGAGACCGCTTTAACTGCTCTGGCTCTGTGAATCCTGGAACTGTAAATGATTGGAACTGTAAATGATCACAAAACTACAGTACCCAAAATTTCTTAGCACTGAACCAAGGCAGTTATAGTGATCTCAAACTGGATTCTTTCTGCAAGTGTGTGTTTGGACCAGAGGCTCAAAAGAGGGGATTCACCTTTTGGACTAGAAAAAGGAACTGACAAGGAGTTGTCAGGATGGAGCATTCATCTATAGCTATCTGAAACCCCCTTCAGTGGTTGTCAACCCTTTGGCTCTCCTAATGTTTTGGATTTCAACTCCCAGAAACCCCAGCCAGCTTGCCCAAATGATCAGGAATTCTGGGAGCTGAAGTCTAAAATGCCTGAAGGACCCCAGGTTGAGAACCACTGCAAGACCCCAACTGCTGTTGTTCTTAACTGCCCTGGAGTTGACCCAGAGTCATGAGGAGACTGTGGATGAAACATCTCCACCCTTATCTTCCATTGCTCTGCTTGGGTCCAGCACATTCAGGCTCGCCTTGATCACAGCAGCATCTTCTCCTAAGTATATATCAGGACTATCAGAAGCAATGGCCCTCCACTGCCAGGCTCAAGGCTAGGGGATCCTGGGAATTGTAGTTTATTGTGGCACCAGAGCTCTCTGATAGAGAAGGCTAAATGTTTCACAAAACTAGTCTCTTGTAATTCTCTAGCACTGAGCCAGGGCAGTTAAAGGGGTCTTAAAAACTGGATGATTTCTGCAGTGTGTTTTGGACCACAGAAAGCAAACCCCTCCAAAAACAACAACAACAATAATAAACCTTTAAAAGATAGAGGAGGGGTCCAGACCCCTCTTGCCCTGCCCCTGACTAGTAATGGCTAGTAATGAATCAGCTGCTGGGTGACACCTTAATGACTGCAAACAAATTCCAACTCCCAGAATTCCATAGCCTTGAATCAGGGCAGTTAAAGCGGTGCCAAACCGGGTTATTTTTCCATTATGGATGCAGCCTCAGTCAGAGAGAGCTCTGGTTCCACAACAAACTACCCTTCCCAGGATTCCCTAACACACTGCAGAAATAATCCAGTTTGAGACCACTTTGACTGCCCTGGCTCAATGCTAGGGAATTATGGGAACTGTCATTTTGTGAGATATTTAACCTCCTTTGTCTCTGGTGCTACAATAAACTACAGTTCCCAAGATTCTATAGCCTTGAGCCAGGACAGTTCAAGCGGTCTCAAAGTGGATTGTTTCTGCAGTGCATGGAGTATATTACACGAAGCTTTTTGGTGGTTTTGTGGCTCAGTTCCAGCTCACTTCCGAAGTGATTGCACTTCCAATGATGCGGTTTCATGTCATAAAGGGACTGTTTTATCAGACACCATTGATTTCCATGGGAGCCCCTTGCGAATTGCTTCAACAATGTTTCTGAAGTCACCCCTCATTTTGGTAAAAACGGAAAAAAGTGACTCCAGAGAATTCGCTTCCAGGCTCCCATCGATTGCACTGCGATTTGGTCTGGTGTGGAAGAGCACTCGGATGCCACCCCTGCCTTGGCCCCTGCGTCCTGCTCCATCATTCCCCTCCTCCTCCTTCATGCCATCTCCTCCTCTCTGCCAACCAGTCGATCCCATCATCCCCTGCATCCCCCTAGACCCCAATCTTCTCCCCTCCTTCAGCCTTCCACCAATCCCATCATCCTTGCCTTCTCCTAGACTCCCATCTGCTCCCCTCCTTCCACCAATCCCATCATCCCCTGACTGCTCCTGCATCCCGATCCTGGCCCCAGGGACCTCCAGCGACCTATCCCATCATCCCCTGCCTTCTCCTAGACTCCATGGAGGATGACAGCTAAGGAGGGGGAGGGAAGGAGGACAGCGTCCAGAGCCCCACTGAGAATGTGCAAGGGGGGCAATTCGAATTGTTGACCCCTCAACGTATACTCTGGTGTGGTAATACAATGTGCACTCACTCCCCTTTGCTTGAGTCCACATCACGTGACTTGCTTGGAATCGAACTGACTTCACTTGCCCCTCACTTCGGAAGGACAACAGAAAGGCAACCAGGTGTGGAAAAAACATGACGTTTTAACCTCAATCCGCATTGCTAGAGAGGAGTGACTCTGGATCTGG
>NC_056527.1:25026908-25090961 GCF_019175285.1 Sceloporus undulatus | reverse complement strand
TATCTGTGTGGAAAAACATCACGCTTTGCATTGCTAGAACAGGAGTGACTTCGGATCTGCTGCAAACCCCCCCCCCCATGTGTGATAAGGTCCCATGTTTGGACCTCTGTGTGTTCTTGGTGCCTTGAAGTCATTTCTGACTTATGTCGAAGCTACAACAGGGTTTCCTTTTCATGTTCACACTAGTTATTTCTGCAGTGTGTTTTGGACCATGCTCAGAAGGGAGGGCATTTTGGATTCCTCCTGGACAAAAGACTGGACTTCATACAGTATATTTATATGACTGGTTTAGAGCTATTAGTTGGTCAACTCTACATTTTTCTTTGAATGCCCTACATTTTGCGGTAGCTTGTCCTCCTTGGAGGTGGGATATCTGGTAACCCTCCCCTCAGACAAAGAAAACCCTCCTTGCAAGCCAGACCACTCGGCACCGATCCTTTAAAAGTGCCTGGTTGGGACCACCTTGTCCCCCTACATTGCCTGGTTTTTTCCCCTCAGCGAGCCTCCATTCTGAGCTCTTCCTCACCATTGTAGCCTCCAGGGTTAAAGCAGTCACCTCTGCCTCTTCACTTCTGGGGAATCGCAGCTTCCCAAAATGGAGCAGGCCTTTCCAACTGGAAAGGTAAGAATCCCCCCCCCCAATAAAGAAGAAGGCCCCTAGGAAAGTAGGGGTGTATTAAGGAAAGCAGAGTGGGTTGGTGTCACCCAGTGTGGGAACTCATGATGTCACACACACACCCCATTGACCTCTTCCTCCCATTTCACATCATACAGAATCCTGTCATGCTTCTGTTGCACTCTCGTTTCTTGTAAATCGTAATTCCCATATACCACTGATGTCATGCTAATAGTTTTTTTGTGGGGTTTTCGCAGCTATTTGGCCATATTCTGGAGAGTTTATCCAAATGAAAACCACCCAGGAAGAGGGGTTTCTCTGCAGACAGTCATTAATTAAATAGACATCCTGAGGCCTTGCCATTCAACAACAGACAATACACAGATTAACATGTATCGCTTCCTCTCAACCAATAGTGTATATTAATATATTATATATACACACACACACACACACACACACACCACTCTCTTCCATGCCAGCATTCTCTGAAGATGCCCGCCACAGCTGCTGGCGAAAAGAAACTCTTCTCAAACCCACGTACTCCAAAAACCTACAAAAAGCTATAAATGCCGGCCGTGAAAGCCTTCAACTTCACATTTATTCCTGACGTTTGGTCACATCTGTGACTGGCATCTTCAGAGTGTTGGCATGGGAATGAGTGTGTGTGTGTGTGTGTGTGTGTGTGTGTATACACATACACACACACACACACACACACAAACTATACATACTGTGTGTCCTGGTTGTGAGAAGAGATTATCATGTCAATTTGTGTGTTGTTCTGTTGTTAAATGGCAAGGCCTCAGGGTGGCTGTTTATTAGTGATCCATTGTCTGTTGGGAAATCCCCCATTGAAGGAGTCAGAGAGGAGTAAGGAAACTGTGAGGAAACACAACCTTCAATGATCTATAAACTGACCAAAAAATCCAGCAAATGCTGTGCTCAGTGAGGACAGGAGAGACCCTCTCCAGCGCACGAAGTTTACTGCTACCATGCAGCTGTAACAAGTTTACATAAGGACCACCATACACTGTCCAACACGAATCAAAGAACATGAGAGACCATCCTGGGCATAAAATGCTATTTGAAAACACTGAATTTCTGGACCATGCTAACAATGATCCGGTCAGAATGCACACGGGAAGCCTGAAATCCACAAACACCTGGACAGCTTCAACAGGAAAGACAAAACCCTAAAAGTAAGCAAGTTTGACTACCAGTCCTGAAAACACTAAAATCAAGACCCGGCAAATGCAAATGAAAATCACCCAAGTCAGAGGGTTTCCCAGAAGACAGTGAGTCAATAATTAAATAATACCCTGAAGCCTCACCATTCAACAACAAACAGCACAGAGATTAACATGTAAATCGTGTGTGTGTGTGTGTGTATACTAACTCTTAGTTGAGAGCATTTGATTTACATATTATCTCTGTGCTGTGTGTGTGGTGTGTGTGTCCCACTGACTTTCATGCCAGCATTCTTGAAGATGCCAGCCACAGATGCTGGCGAAATGTCAGGAAGAAACTTTTCTGGAACACGGCCAAATAGCCCGAAAAACCAACACAAAAAACAAAAAAGTCAGAAAATTACTCTTCCAGAAACTGACTACGTGGCCTGAAACCCTACAAAAAACTGTAGATGCCCCATGAAGACTTAGACTATCCCATGCTAATGCTGTGACCACAATAACTTAGCAAAATTAAAATCATACCTTCCCAACATGGACAATTCATCACACACACCTAAATGTATTTACAACACAGAGAAGATTTTGTTCAAATTCTGAAATAATTTTTTAAATTAAAAATATATTTTAAAAAGTTTGAAATTTGAAATTTTGATTTCTAAAAATTCTGAGGCCTCTCCTTTCTCCTCCAAACGAGCATCACCCCACTCCCTCCATCTCTTGAAGCATTTTAAAGGGAAGCAGGTGAATGCCACAGCCCCTTTCTGCCAAAAGGTAGGTGTATGAGGAGCAGTAGGGTCACCCCAACTTTAGGGTGCCACTGGTGCGGTCAGCGATGCTGACCTCACCCACAAAGGAGGACAAGGCACTGTATTATTAGTATTTGTATTAGTATTATTTTTATTTGTATCCCGTCTTTCCCCAGAACTGGCTTCACAACATATGTAGGACATGCCAGAAAAGCAGGGATTGGAGTTCCCCGATAAGGGCCATGGACATGACCAACTAAAAGTGAAGAAAACCCTCCATAGAAATAGTAAATCCATGCTTCTTAGTCATTGCTCAAATGGGGGGGGGACACTTTGGGAATGCCTCCTGGAGACAGTGGGCACGTCCTCTTTGAAATGGGGGGCACGTCCGGGGAAAAGAGGACGTGTCCAGGAAAGGAGACTCCTTGACACTTTGGGAATGAGGAGAAGGGGATGACCATCCCCTGTACAGAATTATCCCCGGTTTCTTTTCACCTCAGTTTGCAGAAAAAGCTCAGCCATGGAAGCCCACCAGTGACCTTGGGCAAGTCACACTCTCTCAGCCTCAGAGGGTGGCCAAACAATGCCCTCTGATTAGAAACTTGCCAAGGATATCAGTATAGGGTCCTCATGAGTCAGAAACGATGTAAAGACACAGCACAGAAGAGCAAGCCATATCCGCTCTTTTTTTGGGGGGGTGTTTAAAAAGTTCGGGGAGGGAAATGGAGAACAACTCCCACACAGAATGGCCTCAATAAGAAAATGTTTGCAGTAATGAATGTAAGGTGGAAAGCTCCCACAGAGAAGCATCCTCTGCACTGCAGAAATAACCCGGGTTGACACCTGCCAGGGCTGCCGGCTATGTTCTGGGGTTGTCGTTGTGTGCGTGCACAACAAACGACAATTCCAGAATTCCATGCCTGGAGCCCTGGCAGGTGTCAACCCGGATGAATTCTGCAGTGTAAGGCAGCCACACACACACCAAACAATGCATTCCCCCCAATATTGCAGATCCTCTCTTCCTCCCAGGGGCCATCGAATAAGAAAAACTGGGGCTGCCATTCCTCCCCGCAGTTGCTGAGAGGAGATCTAGCCCTAACCCCCAGGTTTCCCTGACAGCATGCGGGAGAAAGGCTCCCCTTGGACCCACTCCTCCTCCTCCTCCCTCCTCCTCCTCACCTTATCCAGGCAATTGACTTTCGGTGGGATAGAACACTTTCCCGCATCGGGCGCAAGGAGGGTTCATGGTGGCAGAGGAGGCAGAGCAGCAAGCCGAGGAGGAGCTGGCGCCTTCCCTGCAGCCCAGGCAGCCAAGCAGGCGAATGGGGGCGCTGCAAAGAGGAGGGAAGGTCACCTCACTCGGCGGCTGAGGAAGCTGCTGGGCTCCGAGGTGGAAGGGGTCCTCCGGCGGCATGGGGGGAGAAGGGAGGAGAGGCTGCTCTGCCTCCTCCTCCTCCTCCTCCTCCTCCTCTGCTCTGGCCGGAGGCGGTTTCCCCGCAGAGGCAGCCCTGAAGGGAGAGGGCTTCACTGGGTGAAGAGGAGGAGGAGGAGAAGGAAGGAGAGGGAAGGAGGGAGAGAGGAGAGGGGGGAAGGAAGAGAAAGGGAGGGGGGAGAAGAAGGGGGAAGAAGAGGAAGCAGAGGAGGTGGAGGAGGAAGCTGGCCTTCAGGCCTCTGCGAAGAAAGGGGTGGCACTATCCCTGGTGTCCCCGGTGCAGTCACTCTGGGAGTTTATCACACGGAGGGAATTTCTCTTATTTCAAATGAAAAGAAAGTGGGGCCAAACGCATTCATGCGGATTTGCTAGTTCAGCAAATTTACGTGAATTTGAATTGCTTTCGAACTGACTTCCATTGCCAAAAATAGCTTGCCTTGCCCAAAATTGTGTGTGGTAGTCAATCACGCAATAATGTTAAACCCCATGATTGCATTCAGATTGTCATTGGATTATACTTCAATTTCCCGTGTCTGATAACGTCCATGGTGTCACCTCATGCCCCACCAGGTGACCGCCTCCTCTCGTCCTTAGTCATCTTTTAGGGAGGTCACAGGCCTGAAATGACAGGAGCTAAGTGGAGCAGTGGAGGCCCCGGCTATCTCTCATCCACAGAAGCCCCATGAGTCAGGGCAACTTTAGGGCAGTTAATAATATTCACTGCTTACTCCCCAACTCCCTCCTGCTTTAATAGAATTGGACCACCAACCTCTGCCTCAACTAGCTATAAGGGAACACGCCCCAGATCCACCCAACCATGCAATTCACGTGATGAATTGAATATAACATACCCCATTCACTAAGAAAAAATTGGACCTGGACTGAACCATACATACCACCCAAACCAACATGGATAGCAAAATGGTTTCAGCCAGAAAAGCCCCTGAATCCAATGCTCTTACAGAAAAGCAGGTGTACTATTGCAGCCACTACTGAGTCGAACGTGACTTGCTTGGAATCGAACTGACTTCACTTGCCCCTCACTTCGGAAGGACAACAGAAAGGCAACCAGGTGTGGAAAAACATGACGTTTTAACCTCAATCCGCATTGCTAGAGAGGAGTGACTCTGGATCTGGTGTGGAAAAACATCACGCTTTGCATTGCTAGAACAGGAGTGACTGCGGATCTGAGCTGCAAACCCCCCCCCCCCCATGTGTGATAAGGTCCCATGTTTGGACCTCTGTGTGTTCTTGTGTGCCTTGAAGTCATTTCTGACTTATGTCAGAAGCTACAACAGGGTTTCCTTTTCATGTTCACACTAGATTATTTCTGCAGTGTGTTTTGGACCATGCTCAGAAGGGAGGGCATTTTGGAATTCCTCCTGGACAAAAGACTGGACATTCATACAGTATATTTATATGACTGGTTTAGAGCTATTAGTTAGTCAACTCCTACAATTTTTCCTTTGAATGCCCTACATTTTGCGGTAGCTTGTCCTCCTTGGAGGTGAGGATATCTGGTAACCCTCCCCTCAGACAAAGAAAACCCTCCTTGCAAGCCAGAACACTCGGCACCGATCCTTTAAAAGTGCCTGGTTGGGACCACCTTGTCCCCCTACATTGCCTGGTTTTTCCCCTCAGCGAGCCTCCATTTCTGGAGCTCCTTCCTCAACCCATTTGTAGCCTCCAGGGTTAAAGCAGTCACCTCTGCCTCTTCACTTCTGGGGAATCGCAGCTTCCCAAAATGGAGCAGGCCTTTCCAACTGGAAAGGATAAGAATCCCCCCCCCCCATAAAAGAAGAAGGCCCCTAGGAAAGTAGGGGGTGTATTAAAGGAAAGCAGAGTGGGTTGGTGTCACCCAGTGTGGGAACTCATGATGTCACACACACACCCCATTGACCTCTTCCTCCCATTTCACACCATACAGAATCCTTAGTCATGCTTCTGTTGCACTCTCGTTTCTCGTAAATCCTAATTCCCATATACCACTGAATGTCATGCTAATAGTTTTTTTGTGGGGTTTTCAGGCTATTTGGCCATATTCTGGAAGGTTTATCCAAATGAAAACCACAGGAAGAGGGGGGTTTCTCTGCAGACGTCATTAATTAATAGACATCCTGAGGCCTTGCCATTCAACAACAGAACAATACACAGATTAACATGTAAATCACTTCCTCTCAACCAATAGTGTGTATGTATATATATATATATACACACACACACACACACACACACACACACACACACACCCCACTCTCTTCCATGCCAGCATTCTCTGAAGATGCCAGCCACAGCTGCTGGCGAAACAAAGAAACTCTTCTAGAACAAAACCACGTACTCCAAAAAACCTATAAAAAGCTATAAATGCCGGCCGTGAAAGCCTTCAACTTCACATTTATTCCTGACGTTTGGTCAGCATCTGTGACTGGCATCTTCAGAGAATGTTGGCATGGGAATGAGTGGTGTGTGTGTGTGTGTGTGTGTGTATACACATACACACACACACACACACAAACATATACATACTGTGTGATCCTGGGTTGTGAGGAAGAGATTTACATGTCAATTTGTGTGTTGTTCTGTTGTTAAATGGCAAGGCCTCAGGGTGTCTGTTTAATTAGTGATCCATTGTCTGTTGGGAAATCCCTACATTGAAGGAGTCAGAGAGAGAGTAAGGAAACTGGTGAGGAAACACAACCTCCAAATGATCTATAAACTGACCAAAAAAATCCAGCAAATGCTGTGCTCAGTGAAGGACAGGAGAGACCCTCTCCCAGCCGCAGAAGTTTACTGCATACCATGCAGCTGTAAACAAGTTTACATAAGGACCACCATACACTGTCCAAACACGAATCAAAGAACATGAGAGACCATCCTGGGCATAAAATGCTATTTGAAAACACTGAATTTCTGGACCATGCTAACAATGATCCGGTCAGAATGCACAGGGAAGCCGTTGAAATCCACAAACACCTGGACAGCTTCAACAGGAAAGACAAAACCCTAAAAGTAAGCAAAGTTTGACTACCAGTCCTGAAAAACACTAAAATCAAGACCCGGCAAATGCAAATGAAAATCACCCAAGATCAGAGGGTTTCCCAGAAGACAGTGAGTCAATAATTAAATAATAACCCTGAAGCCTCACCATTCAACAACAGAACAGCACAGAGATTAACATGTAAATCGTGTGTGTGTGTTTGTGTATACTCAACTCTTAGTTGAGAGCATGTGATTTACATATTAATCTCTGTGCTGTGTGTGTGTGTGTGTGTGTCCCACTGACTTTCATGCCAGCATTCTCTGAAGATGCCAGCCACAGATACTGGCGAAATGTCAGGAAGAAACTTTTCTGGAACACGGCCACATAGCCCGAAAAACCCACACACAAAAACAAAAAAGTCAGAAATATACTCTTCCAGAACATGACTACGTGGCCTGAAAACCATACAAAAAACTGTAGATGCCAGCCATGAAGACCTTAGACTTCATGCCATGCTAATAGCTGTGACACCAATAACTTAGCAAAATTAAAATCATACCTTCCCAACATGACAATATCATCACACACAACCTAAATGTATTTACATACACAGAGAAGATTTTGTTCAAATTCTGAAATAATTTTTTAAAAATTAAAAATATATTTTAAAAAGTTTGAAATTTGAAATTTTGATTTCTAAAAAATTCTGAGGCCTCTCCTTTCTCCTCCAACCGAGCATCACCCCACTCCCTCCATCTCTTGAAGCATTTTAAAGGGAAGCAGGTGAATGCCACAGCCCCTTTCTGCCAAAAGGTAGGTGTATGAGGAGCAGTAGGGTCACCCCAACTTTAGGGTGCCACCTGGTGCGGTCCTAGCGATGCTGCACCTCACCCACAAAGGAGGACAAGGCACTGTATTATTAGTATTAGTATTAGTATTATATTTATTTATTTGTATCCCGCTCTTTCCCCAGAACTGGCTTCACAACATATGTAGGACATGCCAGAAAAGCAGGGATTGGAGTTCCACGATAAGGGCCATGGACATGACCCAACTAAAAGTGAAGAAAACCCTCCATAGAAATAGTAAATCCATGCTTCTTAGTCATTGCTCAAAATGGGGGGGGGACACTTTGGGAATGCCTCCTGGAGACAGTGGGCACGTACTCTTTGAAATGGGGGGCACGTCCGGGGAAAAGAGGACGTGTCCAGGAAAAGGAGGACTCCTTGACACCTTTGGGAATGAGGAGAAAGGGGATGACCCACCCATCCCCTGTACAGAATTATCCCCGGTTTCTTTTCACCTCAGTTTGCAGAAAAAGCTCAGCCATGGAAGCCCACCAGTGACCTTGGGCAAGTCACACTCTCTCAGCCTCAGAGGGTGGCCAAACAATGCCCCTCTGATTAGAAACTTGCCAAGGGATATCAGTATAGGGTCCTCATGAGTCAGAAACGATGTAAAGACACAGCACAGAAGAGCAAGCCATATCCCGCTCTTTTTTGGGGGGGGGGGGTGTTAAAAAGTTCGGGGAGGGAAATGGAGAACAACTCCCACACAGAATGGCCTCAATAAGAAAGATGTTTGCAGTAATGAATGTAAGGTGAGGAAGCTCCCACAGAGAAGCATCCTCTGCACTGCAGAAATAACCCGGGTTGACACCTGCCAGGGCTCCAGGCTCCCGCTCTGGTGCCACAACAAACGACAAATTCCCAGAATTCCATAGCCTGGAGCCCTGGCAGGTGTCAACCCGGATGAATTCTGCAGTGTAGAGGCAGCCACACACACAACCAAAACAATGCATTCTCCCCAATATTGCAGATCCTCTCTTTCCTCCAGGGGCCATAGAATAAGAAAAACTGGGGCTGCCATTCCTCCCCGCAGTTGCTGAGAGGAGATCTAGCCCTAAGCCCCCCAGGTTTCCCTGACAGCAATGCGGGAGAAAGGCTCCCCTTGGACCCACTCCTCCTCCTCCTCCTCCTCACCTTATCCAGGCAATTGACTTTCTCGGTGGGATAGACCACTTTCCCGCATCGGGCGCAAGGAGGGTTCATGGTGGCAGAGGAGGCAGCAGCAGCAGCAGCAGCCGAGGAGGAGGCTGGCGCATTCCCTGCAGCCCAGGCAGCCAAGCAGGCGAATGGCGGGCGCTGCAAAGAGGAGGGAAGGTCACTCACTCGGCGGCTGAGGAAGCTGCTGGCTCCGAGGTGGAAGGGGTCCTCCCGGCGGCATGTGGGGGAGAAGGGGGAGGAGAGCTGCCTCTGCCTCCTCCTCCTCCTCCTTCTCTGCTCTGGCCGGAGGCGGTTTCCCCGCAGAGGCAGCCCTGAAGGGAGAGGAGCTTCACTGGGTGAGGAGGAGGAGGAGGAAGGAGAGAGGGAAGGGAGGGAGAGAGGAGAGGAGGGGAAGGAAGAGAAAGGGGAGGGGAGGAGGAAGAAGAGGGGAAAGAAGAGGAAGCAGAGGAGGTGGAGGAGGAAGCTGGCCTTCAGGCCTCTGCGAAGAAAGGGGTGGCACTATCCCTGGTGTCCCCGGTGCAGTCACTGCTGGGAGTTTATCACACGGGAGGAATTTCTCTTAATTTCAAATGAAAAGAAAGTGGGGCCAGAACGCATTCATGCGGATTTGCTAGTTCAGCAAATTTACGTGAATTTGAATTGCTTTCGAACTGACTTCCCATTGCCCAAAAATAGCTTGCCATTGCCCAAAATTGTGTGTGGTAGTCAATCACGCAATAATGTTAAACCCCATGATTGCGTTCAGATTGTCATTGGATTATACTTCAATTTCCCGTGTCTGATAACGTCCATGGTGTCACCTCATGCCCCACCAGGTGACCGCCTCCTCTCGTCCTTAGTCATCTTTTAGGGAGGTCACAGGCCTGAAATGACAGGAGCTAAGTGGAGCAGTGGAGGACCCTGGCTATCTCTCATCCACAGAAGCCCCATGAGTCAGGGCAACTTTAGGGCAGTTAATAATATTCACTGCTTACTCCCCAACTCCCTCCTGCTTTAATAGAATTGGACCACAAACCTCTGCCTCAACTAGCTATAAGGGAACACGCCCCAGAATCCACCCAACCACTTGCAATTCACGGATGAGAATTGAATATAACATACCCCATTCACTAAAGAAAAAATTGGACCTGGACTGAACCATACATACCACCCAAAAAACCAACATGGATAGCAAAATGGTTTCAGCCAGAAAAGCCCCTGAATCCAATAGCTCTTACAGAAAAGCAGGTGTACTATTGCAGCCACTACCTTGAGTCGACACTTTATCTCTTGCTGACTTAAATGCTTGCAGCTGCCTCCCAAGACACCTTAACTATTCCACCTATCTGACTTCCTTCAGATCATTCCCCAAATCTCACCTTTGCAGTGAAGACTTTGGCTCAGCTAGCTAGTTCTCATGTCCTATTTATTTACTGTTTATCATTTATATTTACACTGCACCTGTATTCCTATGTGCCCAAAAGTGGTGTGCATGATGTGCTCTTTCATCCTTCCACCCCACCACCCCTATATTCTCACAACCCTGTGAAGAAGTTTAGGTTAAGAGGACCTGGCCCAAGGTCAGCCAGAGAGCTTCAGACCTCAGTCTGGAAATAACATGGATTTCCCAAGTGTAAAACTAACAAATACAATGGATTTCAGAGGAAGGGACTTGCAAAACCACCTCCGAATATTCCTTGCCTAGGAGAGCCGTATGAAATTAATGGGATTTCCATAAGTCGACAGGCGACTTGAAAGCACATACTCACACACAACGGCAAACCACCACCTCTGATTATTCATTGTCTGACTAAACGTTATGAAATTCATGGCATTGCCATAGGTTAGCAGGTAATTAGAAGGTGCGGACACATGTACGTACACAAAGTCCAATGCTCCACCGCTATACCACACTGCACCTACTGTAGCTAAGCCTAGGCTCAGTAACTGAAACAACTGCATATTCTTCTCTTGCTCACTCCCCTCTCCTCCCTTGTTTTCCTTTTGCTTAATTGTATATTGCAAGTTCCTCAGGGAGGGACCTGTACTCTGCAAACTGCCATGGATATTTATAGCCCTATGTAACACATTAGAAATTGTAGTACTTTTGGAAACACCCTTTTTGAATTTCTGAAGGCATTTGCTGGAATTTGAGAACAGTAAATGGTATGTTCTCTGCAAAGATTTACTCATATCCGCTGAGCAAACTATTGGGTGAGTACTTTTCAACAGCCTTAATCCTTATGTATCATTCTTGAGTTCACCAAAGCAGAGAGGTCACATTTGGGCATCTGTGCTTCATAACCTCTTCTTGAACCTCTTCTGGCATCATTACATTGTTGTTGTGTGCCTTCAAGTTGTTTCTAACTTATGGTGATCTGAAGGTTAACCTATCAGGAGGATTTTTATAGCTGAAAGTACCACTCACCCAGGGTCACCCAGTGGATTTCCATGGCTAAGCAGGGATTCAAACCCTGGCCTCCAAAGCTGTAGTCCAACACTCAAACCACGACACCACATTGGCTCTCGTTACATTACAGCTATAAAATAATGAAACAAAACAGCTGTGTCACTAGTTCATTTGAACTATTCTCAATGCCCATGTAGGCTGATTGCCAGGATTTGATTGTGTTTCTTCCTTTTGGTAGTTTGTTCTCTTGCTAAATGCTTTAGCTGCACAATCCTATACATAGCTCTTAAGCAGTAGGTCCCATTGGGAGAAATGCACCACTGCACAACTGATCATTACCTTTCTCCTGTTTAATTGCCTACCTTCCTCACTGCCCCCTGTACTCTCTGCAAAGCCTCACAGAGTATCAGAAGGACCAACAGAACAAAGTGGAATTTGTCTTATCGGCTGTTCGGGGAGAGGGGAATTGGCAAAATCTGGAACTTTGCACATGATCTTAACACCCAGTTTCAGGACTTTTCTCATGTAGTTTTCCTTGACCTAATTGGTTAGCCAGAAGTCATGTCATAGCTCCCCACTCAGCTCTCTTGTTGGGGAATAGTGCACATGTGCTAAGCAACACAATCCACATAACATACAGGCGGGATACACACCGCCATTTAGTACGTATAGGATACGTACTAGGGTTAGGAAGGGGCGGTGCCTATACGTACAAGATGGCGGCGCCCCTTCTACATGGGCGCCGCCATCTTTACGTACTGGACACACAGCGTCCAGACGTGTCGCGGCGCCTATGACGTCGCGAGTCCGCGCCAGGCGCCTCGCGACGTCATAGATGCGCCGCAGAAAGAAGCTCCGAAATGGAGCTTCTTTTTTGCTCCGCGCGGGAGTCGCACGGTTTGGCTGCTGCGGCTCCCGCACGGAGCAAATGACGGCGGCGGGGAAGCGCCCGCCACAGTATTCACATACAGCAGAGTGAGTTGGGAGAAAGACATGGGAAACAGCTGCCCCAGTTCTGCTTGCAGGACAACTGCCCTCTTCCTTTGCTTACCTGTATGAGATGCTTTGTTCTAGCACTTCCAGATAAAGCAATGGGATCTGTGGGGTGCAGTTTGAGTATTTGTGTCCAGAATCATAAGTCACTTGTGGTCCTCCAGATGCTGGTGGGCTATAACTCTCAGCTAGTATAACCAACGGTGAGGAATGCTGGTACTTAATATCCAACTACAGCTGTACCTCTGCTATATGGGTTTAAAGCAGAGAAGTGTTAGGAATGAGCTCAAATCCCTAGTATTCTGCAGACAGCAATTGGTATGCACAAATCCCTCCCTTTTTTGTAAAAAAAAATGCCATTTTTCTACTGTTTCCTTTCTTCTCACCAGAGTTTCCCCTTGTGAACTTTCAAATGTGCATGATGTGAGACCAGAGAAATAAAGCACCATGCTCAGATTGTATTATCTGTATCATTGTCATGTGGAACATATGCTACATTAGTCAGTATTATATTATTGTCATAGTGTATTCTGCCATGCAACATGAGTAGGGTAGCCAATATCGGAATATAAGAAAATAAGTTATTTTAAATTTTTTTAATTTATTTTCCTCTTCTGTTGAAGTCAATAGGAAGGAAATTTCATGATCTACATTCAGGGCTGTTATGAGGTTCTACCACTGACAGGAGCATGATTGTAGTCTGAGATAGAGTTTGGAAACATATAGGTACAGACAACTAATTACTTGTCATTACTTCTTTCATCCCAAAACAAATATATAAGTACATTACATTAAAATTGCAACATAGTGGGATAACTTAATTTCCTTTCTGGTGTAACTTTAACTGTTTGTAACTTTTACAGGTTCAAGGGTCTGGTCTCACCAAATTCTGGAGGAGGAATATAACATGGTTCAATTGCTGGCTTGTGCTTTTTGAGGCAACAATGAGGTAACCACAAAGCTATGGGCTTGTTTTGTACAATAGCATTGTAGCATTCAAATTTTGAAATGTGGCTTAGCAGGTAACAACTTTAGTTGCTCTCCACAAACAAGAAAATAAATGTTTACTTTTAAAACTGTGACATATCAGTAACTCAGATGATGGCTTGGAATAAAAACTGTAACTAACTAGATTGTAAAAGTAACTTTTTAAACTCTTGTCTAGAAGAATATAAAATGCACCATAACCATTCCCCCCTCTTGTTCCTTAGCCATAGCTCCATCCTGTTATAGCCATTCTACTGACATATCTTTCCCAGTGATCTAGACCAGGGGTCGGCAACCTCCGGCCCACGGGCCGGATGCAGCCCGCAGAGGCCTTTCGGCCGACCCCTGCACAGTCCTGCCACCGATTGCCGCCCCGCTTCCTCGCCGCTCCAGGCACGACGGGAAAGGTCACGTGAGACTTCACCACCATTTTGAAAAACAAAATGGCAGCAGGCCTCTAGGAGGCCTGGTGCGGCCCCTGGAGCCCTCCAACAGGGCTCCGACGGCCACATCGGGCCTCCTGCCCTTTCTCTCCCTTCCCACAGCTGCGACAGCCACGAGGAGGTCCTCCTCCTCCTCCTTCCCGCCCTACCCGCAGCTGCCCTTCCCGCAGGGGAAGAGGAGGAGAAAGAGAAGGAGGAGGGAGGAAGGAAGGAGCAGGAGAAGGAGAGAGGAAGGAAGGAAAGAACGAAGGAGGAGAAAGAGGAGGAGGAAGGAGGAGGAGGGAGGAAGGAAGGAAGGAAGGAAGGAGGAAGAGGAGGAGGAAGGAAGGAAGGAGGAAGAGGAGGAGGAAGGAAGAAGCAGGAGGAGGAGGAAGAAGAAGAAGACTCTTTTGGAAGGTGAGACAGTGTGACTTTCCAAAGTGCATTTCTGTGTATTTTCGTTGCTTTTAATGCTAAAAGGTCTGCTTTAACAATGATGATGGTGGTGGTGGTGGTGGTGGTGGTGGTGGTGGTGATGGTGATGATGATGATGATGATGATATCAGTCAGTTTCTGAGACATGCACTCACTCTTTATAAAGGTGAGACAGTGTGACTTTCCAAAGTGCATTTCTGTGTATTTTTGGTGCTTTTAATGCTAAAAGGTCTGCTTTAACAATGATAGTAGTTTCGGCTGAAGGGAAAAGCCAAAGGGAATGGCCTGGGACGGGTGCCCAAGCCCTTCCCTTCGGCCTCCCTCTCCTTTGGCCGAACGGGCCCCTTGGAGCCCATTCAGCTGAAGGAAGGGGCCGAGGAGGAGAGGGCGGGCACACGCCTCCTCCTCCCCACGGGGCTTCAGCAGACCTGAGGTGTTCTTCGGGAGACACCTCAGGCCTGGCAAAGCCCCAAGGAAAGGAGCAGAGGCCGCGCGCCTGTTGCTCCTGCTCCTCACGGGCCCTTACGGTCCCCTGCTGCTCTGAACAGGCAGCTGGGGGCCAAGGAAGGGCCAGGAGGAGCAGATGCGCCTGTCACCCCCTCTCCCCATTCCCCCCCCCCCACTTCTAGCTGTCTGTCAACAGCTGGAGGTCGGGAAAGGGAGCAGAGAAAGCCCCACCCCCAGAGGGTGGAAGCTCCGCCCCCGGCATGCGGCTCCATCCCCGGAGGGTGGAAGCTCCGCCCCCGGCATGTGGCTCCGTCCCTGGAGGGTGGAAGCTTTCCCCCCCGGCTGCGCCCCCCCCCAGTTGTCTGGGGACAGCAACCCGACCCCAGCTCAAAAAGGTTGCCTACCCTGATCTAGACTGTCACTGATTTTTGCTCTTGGCATATCTAAACTGTTCCTTGGCATTTCTTTTGTGTCAGCAGCATATCTCACATTCCACTGTCATTGAAAGGCTTCTATGGCATCTCTTATGGCCTTCCGCTATTCCAGGTCAAGTATAGATTGCTTCCCAGTAATACAAGCAGTTCCTTAACATGAGAACACTGTTATAATTATTAGTATTCACTAGTGTGTGGGCTGCTAGTGAACCCCACAAATCTAAATGCTACATTAGTGTAAATCCTATTGTCTGGCAGAAAGCATAAGTGGTTCTGTTTAAATCATTTCCCAATTTCCAAGTCACTGAAGCAATGGGCTGTGTGTGGTGGGAAGATTAAATTGCCTGCTATATTTCTATTTGTGATAACAAAGAAGAGCAGAGCAACCATTGGTTGATGATATTTCCATACTTCCTAATGTTTTCATGTATTCTTCAAGAGTAACCAGTTGCTTGGAGTTTTTAATATTACTAATGCATGCGTTTTGCTGCTGCTGCTGCTTTTATTTACAGCATTCTGTTGGGCTGGAATATCATAGCCTTAATACTTTTACTTTGGATGTGAGACAAGTCAATACAACTGGCCCGCTTGAAGTTTACTTTTCAATTTACAAGTTTTTTTTTAGTTGTTCAGCTTATGCCTGTGTAATTTAACAGAGATTATCTATGTTTAGAAGATGATGTGCCCAAATAAATTATTCTTAGGCAAATTTTCTTGCAAAAGTTTAATTTGTATCCCCTCATGTTCTGTTACCAACAAAATTTCAATTATTCTACCACACTGATTTTCTTAAAGCTTCTAGAAAGCAGCTGTCCACTAGAAACAATGGCTCACAATTACCCATGTAAATCAATTGAGCTTAAACTGAAGACCAGTTTTTTTTTTTCAGTACATTAATTTCTTCACCTGTTGAGGAAGACATTTCTCTTTAAATTCTTCTGCATTTAGTTCAGTTCTTGGATGTTACGCTGTCTTGAATACTGCTTAATATATGATGTGATTAACCTTTTATGTTTTTCTGAGAGAATGGGCTTTGATCAAAGAAGATAAAGATAAAATGGTAACATCCAGGAAGATATGTAGTAAAAGGCCATACTGTTCCCTTTGTTTTGCATCAGAGAACTTGAATGTGTCCATAGCAATTATCTTGCCTTAATGAAAGCTATTCTTGATATGCTTACATTTACGAAGGTAAATATTTGTAATGTTAAGTGGTCTACTCTAATGCTTGATGTAAAGTGATGTCATTATTTCTGTTAAGTTATTTTCCTTCCAAAAACAGATATCTCCTTAGTGTACCTCGACTAATGAATAAGTCGACTCCGTTTTTGTGGTCAATATTTTATTAAAATTTCTAACTTATACATGAGTATTTATAGTAGACTAAGGTAATGTTGTGAGCAACATATATGCTCCATACCAACAAGTTACTTTAAGAGAGTACACAGTATTAGACCAAGCCCTCTGTTTTTACACATGTGCTAATGACCGACTGCCCAACTTACAACTCCTCATGTGACAAGACCACTGTAAATAAATCTTCCTAAGTAGCTTTTAGCAGGGATCAGAAATCCCAGCCTCTGGTCAACCTCAGCCATGAAAGCTTTCCAGGGCAGCATGCTGCTTCTGCCTCACAGTGTCTCCTCTGTCCTGCCATGCCCTCTTTTGCAGAAATCTGCATTTGGTGGCAACGCCTAACTGCCAGTCTCATCCTCTCATTTCTGCAGTGAAAGTAATGTCTGCTGTTAAGAGAAGGAGGAAAGTGACAAACAGTGGGCTCACACATAGGTAAACTTAGAGACCCAGCCAAGGAGCATTGTGGGTTAGAATGATGTAGCATCCTTTTGATTACACTCTAGCTCACAGGTTCTTAACATCAGGTCTCTGAATCCATAGGATTCTATGGATGAAGTTTAGAGGGGAGCCATGTATTAAGTGCAAAAAGAAAAAGAAAATTTGTTTCTTCTTTTTATTTTTAGTTTTTTCCCCTGTCCATGTGAATTTAAGAATGAATAGTCTTTTCATTTTGTTGTTGTTAGCTGCCCTCAGTTTACTTTGATCCATGGCAGCCCTGTGGATGAGACATCTCCAAGATTCCCTGTCCTTGTGCACTTCCAGATCCTATAGGCTCAGGGCTGTGGCTTCCCTGTCGAATCTAACCATCTGGCATGCAGTTTTTCTCTCTTTCTATTGCCCTCTACCTTTCTCCGCATAACTGTCTTTTCTAATGATTCATGCCTACTCATGGTGTGGCCAAAGTACGACAGTCTCAATTTAGTCATCCTCATGCATTTGTTGTATTGTTGCTATTACAGCCTAGTCGATGTGTAGGAAATGAATTTCCAAAGCAATACAGTTAATTGCAGGGGGAATATGTGTCTCTGTTTATAAGTATCTTTATTTTCCTGGAGTAGGGTCCGTAGCTTTCAAAAAATTCTCTATGTGATTCATGAAGCAAAAAAAATATTATGAACAAAAAATATTGTTCTAGCCACTGCAACTAGAGAGAGCTGTAGGCAGGATACAGACCACCCCTTTGCACCACGTATTGGGGCCAGGTGTCATTGCCAGCCAAGAGCAGGTCTTGGAGGATATCCACCCCACGACACTCAGAACAACTGGGAAGACTTGTTGGAAATTCCACCTTCATATGTTTTACTTCCCAGATGGCCTTCTCAGTAGCAGCCGACAAATCTGGAATAGTCATCCCGATGAGCTCTGTCTTATCACCCCCCTGGAAACATTTAAAAAGAGGCTTAAAACCTTCCTCTTCTGTCAAGCCTTCCCCCCTGGAAAATGAGTTGTGTGCCCTGATCCCATTGACTCTCTACCTCACCCTATTGATTGTTGAATGATTGTTTTTGTTGTATATTGTATTTATGCTCTTGGTTTTATCTATTTTTGTGTGTTTTGTAATGGGTTTAACTCTATGTAAACTGCTTTGATCTTTTGGGAAGCGGTATATAAATAAATTTATTATTATTTTATTATGAGGAGGAGGAGGAGGATGGGGTTCCTCCAGTGCAAGAGGTAACTGAGGCTACACCAGGTGTTGATCCTGCTCTGCCCGAAGCCAGCCCTGATCTCCCAGCCCCAGAGGAGGAGGCTCAGCCAGGTCCTGTGCTGGTGGGATTCCTTGGTGGTACAGCAGCTAGTGGTTACTCTGGGGGGGAACCAGGCTTCGAGGTTCCCTCCTTTAGGCAGGACAGGGCTGAAAGTGCTGGCAGATGCAGGTCCAGGAGGATTGCTGAGAGACATTGGCAAACAAGCCTCGCTGGCACCGAGGAGGGAATCTCCTACTTAACCACCTGTGAGATGCTAACTCCGTGCCAGAGTTTATTGCATCATCCTTTGCTGTGATTGCTTCCTGCACTGTCTCTCTGTATCTTGACCCTTGTTGCCTTGATCTTGACTTCGGAATGGACGGACTGGACTATTGCTACCCTCTTGCTGACGTGACCCTGGACTGGCCTGACTATCGTGATCCCTGTTATCCTGACTTTGGCTTTCGGTTTGCTCTTTCTCTCACTCCCTGCAAGGTTTGTGGACTATTTCCACGTGCATAGCTAATTACCTTGTTGAGCCATCCTTATTGGCGTATGTTTGTGTGTGCTGGCCGCAGTCCAAGACACCAGGGCAGCCACAGTGGCAGCCCAAAGGCCGCTTTTCGGGACCAGGGAGAAGCAGCAAAATGCCACTTCTCTCTGGTCCCAAAAAGGGGTGTACTTGGGGCTTCATGCCCCAGGACACCCTGGGAGCCGCTGCCAGGAGGAGAAAGGGGCCGCTTGGCCCCTTTCCCCCGGCTTCATTCCCACAGCCATTTTGTGGCTGTGGACGAGGCGCTCCCCAAGGGAGCTCCGTCTCGGAGCGCCTTTCATGCTGCTGTTACGCCACCACAAGTGGCCTCCTATGGTGCAAAGACGTCATGCCCGTGCAGTCCCGTTTGGAACTGATGGCCTACGTGTACCAGGGCGCCACCATTTTGACATATGGAAGACGTACTAGGGTTGCGAGGTGTCTGTAAGAGACGCTCTGAGGCAACCCTAGCACATCTTCAGTACTGCTATGGTGCCGGTCTGTACCGTGCCGTAGTTAGGCTTTGAAGTTCACAAATGTGCCTGTCTCATTCCAGAAGATTAAGCAGAGACTTCTGGCAAAACGGAACAGAAAACAGGGCATAACTGGATGAAAAGTTTATGGAGATTATCACACAGAGTAAAGATGGAATGCTCCTGTCCTTAGCCCATCCTTATGGCATGATCACACAAAGATTACCATGACATCTGTCATTATCCCATCCTTCTGCCATTCTTATCACACAATCATGATAACATTTTCAGACGACCTCAAACTTATCCCGTTCTTCTCCCATCAGTGAAGTGGCATGGCCTGTCATTATGTATTAACAGAAAACTACCTAATACAATGATGAGGCAACATGCAATAAGGTGGGGGTAGGACAGGGTAAAGATGCATGATCCCTCCTTCCCCATGTGATAATCTCCTATTTATATATGACAGGAGAGATAGAAAAAAAGAAATTGATGGGCAGGTGGTATGAAAATATGGTTGTTGAGGTTTATCTCTAAGCAAGATATGAAAGTAGATGCTGAAGGAAGAAGTAGGAAAAGACAGGGAGAGGAAGGTATATTCCACACCTACTTTTGGCTTGTTTCCCACCACCAGAGTATGCATCCACCACTAGCACCACCACTTTTCATAATGAATACACCCCTTGACTTTTAAAAACTTCTCTACTTATACTTTTTTAAAAAACAATTTTATGTTAGGGCCATAGCAAATTTACAGTACTGCTCTTCCACTCCCAAGAGAGAGATGTTACATTGTCTATTTTAAAATTTGTTTTGTTATTTTAATATTTTGTATTTTTTCAAACTGTTTTCAATGTTATTGATACTTTTATTGGTATGTTTTAAGTAGGTTGTTCATAAGCCATCTTCCATAGCAGTTTTGGGGGGAAATCAGATATAAATTATAGCGGTGACAACAGCAATGACGTGATGCTACTGATTGTGATGATGTCTGACTCCCTAATCTGTCATTTCTGCTAGAAAATGCTCTGTTGTTTTCATTGTGACAGAATGACACATCTACCACCTGAAGATGTTGTATGAATCTGTGTATTACTGAGTCACAACTGTAAGAAGAGAATGTGTTGTGTATGTGTGACAGTAATAATTATGGTTCATCTAGCCTAGTCTTCCCTAGCTGAATCATTCCCAACCATACATGTGAGTTGTTGTGTGTTTTTACTGGACAATTTTGAGCCTGAACCTGGGACCTTCTGCTGTAAATATGTGCTTGCACTAACTTCTCATTCTATGTTATTTGTCTACTTTCTAAATAACCATGTGGCCAACTGGCTGTGACAAATTGTGTGTCATTGCTGTTTAGGCCTGTAGTCATACATGTATGCATGCTTAGGGTGAAAATAGGTGGGCAGGCAGGATAGAAAGTAGGGTTTTTTTGTTGTTGTTTTTTACAGTTTAGTAAATTTGGTGGATATGTTTACAAATATGGTTCCCAGTTCTTCCTAAACTGTAACATCTCCTTAAGTCTAACCCTGTTTGTTTGTATTTTATAGGCATCTTCTGGCAAGTTTCTTCAGAGGGGGTTGCCATTGCCATCCTTTGAGTCTGAAACAGTGCGACTTGCCCAAGTTCACCCAGCGGATTTACATGGCCAAGCCACGATCTTCTGAATAACTTCTGTCAATAGAGCTTGAGTCTCCCTTTTCCAAAATGCTTGGAACCAGAAGTGTTTTAGATTTATGAGTTCTTTGTATTTTGGAATATTTACATATGCACATCAAAAGGAAAGTTACTGGTGTGAACTATAATTTCCCAAATCTGGCAGCCAACAGTAATGCTGGCTGGGGCATTCCAATGGTCCAAAGATTTAACTTTTCAAGGTTCTGATTAATCCATACCCAAAGGAATCTGATTTTTTTAATAAATGATGTTTTCATTATACCCTCCTACAGGATCAGTGGAATTATTTCCTCCATTAATGAGGCTTTGACCACCTTTGCTATCTATAATGCAAGAAAGATGTCATTAGCTGGGAGGCCAAGGTCAAGCAGTGAGCCTCAGTTCTCCAAACAGTTTAGCCCAGACCACTTGATCCAACAGGAGTGACAGCTTGCAGTGTTTCTTTCTGCATTTTTCAGAGCACTGCTGCTATGGTCCAGCAAAAATCTGGCCAGCTGTTATCCCTATCTGCAGATTGTCCTGTTAGTGAGAACAAGACATCCACATGTTGAGCCCGTTGGTATCCTCATGTTTCTAACTTTTGCCACTCGTTCCATAGTCATGACAGTATTCTATGGTTATGTTGCCATTGTTAATGTTTTAACAAAGCCATTGCCTAATTTAGAGAGAGTTCCATAACTACAGTATTTTCAGCCTTCTTAAATCAGAAACATATTTTTAAGGGTATGGTTTAGCCAACAGTATAGAAGTTTCTGCTGGAAATTATACAGGCAAGTTATCATAATGCCACACACAAAAAACAAAATATATACAAATTGAACAATTTTACTTAACTTTTTCCTACTGTACAAGTCCTACATTGATACAGATACAGTAGCAGTAGATATTCTCACAGAAGTAGAAAATGTAGAATAATCCAGGCAAGGGACATATATTTTGGGGGGGGGGGGGGGTATGTGAAACATTGCTGAACACAACAGAATAAAGTCAGATTAAATTTTTAAAATAATACATACCCAGGAGGTTCCTGAGGGATTTCCCCCCTATTTTCATCTGTGTTCATTCTGGTTTACTCTGAATGTGCACAATAATTTTAAACAGAGTACAGTTTTGAAACATACAAATAATTATACTCAAGTACATGCTGTGTGTTTATACATTGATTATAATGAGACACATTCCTCCTTTATTGTGGACAGAACTGCAGTTAATGCTTCAATTGAAAGAAAATTCTTGTGATGTTGTTAATAAGAAAATGACCCTGGTGTACGCTTTTTGCCATAAGGAATAACCACCATGGCCTACATTTTTTATTGATTCCTTGCCACTTGGAATCCCCTCTGTTCCTCCTCATTACAGAACTGGATTTTAACATCACCCAAGGCAATCTTATTTGTTTTTAACTAAGTTTTCATGTACTCATAAAATCTTAGAGTTGGGAGGGACCATAGGGCCATCTAGTGCAGCCCTAAAACACTCCGAATCACCAGTAGCCATGTGGGCTGGGAATTCTGAGAGTTAAAATTTAAGAGAGTGGGATGTTGCTAAAAAAAGTATTTTTTCCTTTTTGTCAATACGAAGTGGAAATCCATGTGGATGTATTTTAGTTTTATTTTTAAGCAAGTTGCTTGAGCATGTGGTGACTGGGTAAATTGAGATAGTCTTGGGAAAAAACAGATTATCTGGACCTATCTCAGTCTGGTTTCAGTCTGGGATGTAATACTGAAACAGTTTTAGTCACTCTGGCTGATGATGATGATGATGATAATAATAATAATAATTTATTTATAGCCCACCTCTCCCAAAAGGATTGAGGTGGATAACAATCAAAATAAAAACAAAATACATTAATCAACATAAATCCCTAAACCACAATTTAAAATGACAGCATAAAAATAGAATCAATTAGTAAAATCACAATAAAATTAGTCCCCATTAAAATGAGGCGATGTAAGAGAGAGTCAAAAAGGCACAATTGTGAGACAATGGAGAGGGCTTGCTTATCAGTCCAGGAATGCCCACCAGAGGAGATACATCTTAATGGCTTTTTTAAAGGCCTCAAGAGATGTTATATGACAGATCTCCTCCGGTAGGTCGTTCCAAATCTGAGTAAAAGATAAGGAACGCTAACCTGTTAATCTTCCTGGATCTCCCAGCAGCTTTTGATACTCTTGATCATATTATCTGTCTAGAACAGCTGTATGGAATTGGAGTAGGAAGCACTGTTACCATTGTTCCAGTTGTCATCTATAGGGCCAGTTCCAAAGAGTGAACCTGCAGGATTCTTACTTAGTCCCACGGCTATTAAGATTCTGAGTGCCTCAGAGTTCCATTTTTTCCTCTTGTTACTTAACCTCTGTTTGAAGCTGCTGGCTGAGGTCATTGGAAGGTTGGAGTTACTATGTTGGAGACATTCAGATCTATGGCTGGAACAGTGCAGGTGCTGGACCAGTGCTTGAGCATTGTAATGGGCTGAATGAGGGCCAGTAAACTAAAGCTGAATCCTGATAAGATAGAAGTTCTGCAGATTCACAGGTATGAGGCCTGAGTAAATCACCTGTCCTGGGTGGAGGCACTTATACCCATCTAAGAGAACAGGTACATAGCTTAGGAATATTCCTGGAAGAGTCTTTGTCTCTGGAGCCCCTGCAGTTTGAAACTCATGAGATCAGTTTCAATGGGTCTGCCATATCCGTACCTAGACTTAGTAACCCATGCACAGGTAACTTCCTGATTAGACTATTGTGAATTGGAGGTTACGGATAATGCAAAATGCATCAGCAGAGAACTTACAGACAGCATAGCACCAGTCTTAAGGGAATCACACTGGCTGCCAATACACTTCCAGTCTGAATTCAAGGTGTTTGTAATGACATTTAAGGTCCAAAATGGCTCATGATCTCAGGTTTTGGAACAGCACTTCTCCTTGTGTATGCCTGCCCAAGAAATGAGGGGGCTGCACAGTCCCTAGGGGCGGCGTGATGCCACCCATTTCCTAGCTGGACTGAGGCCACGGCAACCACACACCGCAGCCCCGATCTGTCCTTTCCAGGACGTGATAGCTGTGGCGCTGCAGCTATACGGTGCTCCTTCAGCACTGCGTTGTGTGGAATTTGTGCCAATCTTACTGTTAGGCAAAATCATGCAGCTCCTTCAGGCAGCAAATGCTAAGGAACAGAGAATGGTAGCAAGGTGGTGAATTAGAGTCCTCCTACTTATCTTCTCCAAATACTTGTACTGAGAAGTATTGAGATGCTGGAGAATATAGAGCTATCAGAGTACTGGTCACTGATAATCTTTTTCTTTTTGAATCTGGCTTTGGAATTTTAAAGTGGTCCAAGTTGGTGGTATCTTGTGTATCTTGTGGGTGTGAATCTCATAACTATATTATGCAATGTGTTTAAGTAGCACTTTGTTTTATTACCTGACCCCTGGCTTCTGGTATTACCTGACCCCTGGCTTCTGGTATTATGACAAAGGATGAAGCACCTTTCACTCTTGCTCTCTTTTCTTCTCTGTCTTAAAGAGGAAAACACATATATCCAGACAGTTTATATTATGATAAAATTTAAATGAGGGGCAGAGCAGGACTGAATCCAGTTCTGTTCATGTGTAGAGAAAATGATAATGCAGGGGAACAGAGATGAGATGCCCACTCAAAGGTATATCATGATTCAAAACAATACATTATATGGCAGAACACATCAGAGCTTGAAAGAATTGCTATTTGTACCATATTCCCAGAATCCTCCAGCAATTCTGGAAGTTACAACCCAAAATATAAATACCATTTCCAAATTCTGTCATACCTTTGCTTTATTAAAGTTCCCAGACTGTCAAATAATATATGTTGAGTATTTATTTAACAGGCCTGCTCTTCAGTGTTCATTTGTGCTGAAGAAAAGTGACAGAACAGAAGCACTTATCCTCCTCTTGGAATGAAGGCAAGTGAGCTATCAGTGCCCTTTAGCGATGCATTAGAGGTTAAAGACAAATTCCTTCAGCTTATGTAACACCACACAGTTTAGCAGCCTCAGCAGCAACTGGAGTTCAGTTTGGATTATATCAGTAAAAAAAAACCATCTTGCCCAAGAATGGCTCTCAAATCACTAGTCAACGTCCCCAAATATAAAATAAAAATGACACAGACACACACATAATGTGCGTACAATGGAAAATGTTGAAATAAGGCTGACTTTGTCTTATTAACCTGACACACAAGATCAGTCGCTGGCATTTAGGAGAACCTGCTGGGAGGGAATTCTAAACTTCGCAAATGAGTGTCACTATGGAAACTAATCAAATGAACAAAAGTATGAAAGAGCAGACTCAGTGGAAACATCCGAGAGGGAGGAACAGCACAGTAAACAAATTGTGTATGTTAGAAGTGCATGATTGAAAAGCTTGAGCTAACAGGCTCGATAGCGAGTGGGTTCTGGTAAAAGTTCGTGATAATTCCTCACTGGGTCATTAAACTCTGCGAGCACCATATATTTTTCAAGAGAGGGACACACTGTGTCCCTTTCTAAGGCAAATCAGAACAGTTGGCACAAAGTACTGCTAGCTAGAGGGCTTTTTTTTTCTTTTTTGGCAGAATGTAGTGTTCCTAGTGCAGCTTATAAATAAAAGGTTTCAAGTAAGCTACAAGCATTTTTTTAAAATGGCAAAAATTGGGTTTTTTCCTAATTAGAAAATTGTTGCCTTGGGATTTAGGGTGACTCTTCAAAAAAGCTCCTTGAAGCAGTCAACTGGGTATTTGGCTTCCGGCCCCTGAAAATACGATAGCAAGTAGATGTTTTACAACCTCATTAGAAAATAATTTGAATGGTAAACTTGCTTTATAATGAGCAAAATTACCTTTATTAGTGAGCCGATACACAAGATCTTAGGAAGTGTTGTCCTAAAGCAGATTGACTTGACTGACTGATTGATTGATTGATTATTGTTTGTTTGTCTGGCTATATATGAACCATCCTTCATTAAAATAGGTCAGTGTTGTAAAGAAATAATTATGCAATAAAAGCAACAAACAACCATTATAAAACAATTGTTGTTGTGTGCCTTTATGTTGTTTCTGACATATGGTGGTGACCCTAAGGCAAACCTATCACAGCAGTTTCTTGGCAAGAGTTGTTCAGAGTGGGTTTGCCAAGGTCAAGAACATGTACCCAAGGCCACCCAGTGGGTTTCATGTCCAAGCAGGGATTCTAACCCTAGTCTCCAGAACTGTAGTCCAAAATTTAAACCATTATACCACACTGACTCGCTTATAAAACAATAACAAGGAGTAAAGGTATTTTCAATTCATCTTTGAATATTTTGTAATAGATTGCTGAAAAGCCGTCCGGGCCTGGTGTTTTATTTGGTTTCATTCTACAAATCGCTTCATCAATTTCTTCCAATGAAAAGGCAGCATTTAAAATGATTTGTTGAGTCTGGGGAATTTTTTTTATCTCTTGTTTTTCTAAATAATCTAGTATATGTTGTACAGGAATGTCATCTTTTTTATATAGGTTCGAGTAAAATTTAAGAAAAGCTTCTGTTATTTCTTTCTGAGAGTGGATTATTTTATCTTCCACTTTAATCTCTGAGATCCTGCTTTTTGTTTGATAACCACTTTCCTGATTTGTTCGCAGTCTCGAAGTGTCGTTGTTTTACTAATTTCATTTTTTTCGCTATTTGTCTTGTAATTTCTTTATCAAGTTGATTTTTCCAAAATTTAAGTTGTTTATCCAGTTTGTCATTTGTCGGATCCTTATTCCGTTTACTCTCTAACTTTTGGATTTGTTCTTCTACATTCTTCAGTTCTTGATTCCATCTTTTTTTCAGTTCGCTCCCTTTCTGTATCAAAAAACCCCTCATAACAGCCTTACCAGCGTCCCAAACTGTTCTCATAGGGACTTCTCTATTCACGTTTTCTTCAAAATAATTTTTCAAAATTTCTTTTGCTTTTGTAACCAATTCTTTATTGTTGAGTAGATAATCATTTATCCTCCAATTAAATTGTTTTTCATTTTCCAAAATAGTCATCACCAGCAAATTATGGTCTGATACCATTTTTGGGAGAACATCGATGTTTTTCACTGTTAGAAAGAGCAACTTGGAGATCAAGAACATATCAATCCTTGAGGTAGATTTGTGAGAATCTGAAAAATATGTATGGCCAGGATCACTTTGGTAAATACTTCTCCAGACATCCCCAAGTTTCATCTCTTCTTGAAATGTAACAAAAGTAGATGGCAATTTACCCTGATTTTTCTTTATTTTCTTCCCTGAGGCTCTGTCCAGTTGAGGATTTATAACAGCATTCCAGTCTCCAAGAGCAATTATGTTATCGTAGTCTTCTTGTCTGAACAGTTCATTTAACTTTTTATAGAATTTATGTTGGCTTTCATTGGACGCATAAATACCTACTATTAGGTATTTCACATTGTCTACAATAATTTCAACTCCAATATAGTGACCTTTATTGTCTTCAAAAATTTTGTGTGCTGCTATTTTATCCTTAATATACATAACGATTCCACTTTTCCTCTTTTCATTCAAAGCTGTAAATGATTGACCCAATTTGAAATTTCTCAAATATTTTTGATCTTTCCTTTTTATCTTTATCTCTTGCAAGCATATTAAATCGAGTTTTGTTTTAGCTAGATAATGGAAGATTTTACTGCGTTTAAATTTAGAATTCAAGCCTTTTACATTCCATGTACCTATTTTAAATGTCATTCTGGATAAGAGTAAGTTTGTTTTAATTAATTATATTGCTTAATTCAGGAGCTAAAGCTCTTCTTCAGTTGTTGCTTTTTCCTTTTGAGTTAGAAATTCTTCTTTTTGATTCTCTAATTCTTTCTTCCTCTGCGCTTCTTCTTCTTCTCTTTGTTTCCTTTCTTGTAGTCTTGTCGACATTTGTCTTTCTTCTTGAGGTTCTTTTCCTCTCTCAGCTTTTATCTTTTTTAAGAAATCTCTTGCCTTCTGTGTGGAGTTGTGTGTGCTGGTACAGTTAAAATTGTGTGTGTTGGTACAGTTAAACTTAAATTTGCAGTTGAAGAGTGAGAAAATTGTGCTTTCCTATGTGAAATGTTATCTAAAGAACTATAAATTAGTATTTTATGCATAAACTGGTAAAAAGGACAAAGTACCAGAATATTCATGGAAATTAATTCATTAAAGATCCATGAACATATATGCAGCTTGTCCCAAGTTCAGACTGGGGCAATACTAGAACATACTGTGAAGTCATTGTGTAAGCATTTTTAATAGTAAATCACTGATTACTAGAAATCACCATAAATTCATAAAAATGAATCCTAACCAGAATCCTACCAGCCACGGCCATTTCCTTTGTGTTAATCTATTATTTATTCTAGTTCATCAAGAGGGATGCAGTGGCTTGGTGGTTAAGAAGTCAGTTCTGATAATCGGAAGATTGGCAGTTCGAGGCCCAAGTGCTGTATGATGGGGTGAGCTCCTGTCACTAGTCCCAGTTTCTGCCAACCTAGCAGTTCAAAAGCATGCAATAGGTATCACTTCAGTGGGAAGGTAACATCATTTGGTGCAGTCATGCTGGCCACATGGCTACCAGAGCAGTCCTCGGACACCGCTGGCTCTTCATCTTAGTAACGGAGATTAGCACCACCCCCTACAGTTGGTTATGACTAGGCATGCATGTCAAGGGACTACCTTTACCTCTACCTTTTACCATATTAATTATGTCTGTGGTGTGTGTTTTTTTCAGTTGGAACTTTTAACTTTTAACTACAATCTCTAGAATTTTCCAAGCAGTATGGCCACTGCTTGTGGAACTTTGGCTCTGAGCGGTGATGTAACAAAGGGGATACAGGGGATACCTCAGAAAACAAGAATAGGTGTCAAAAGGGCTTCAACAGAATTGAAAATTGAGCCAAAATGAACTTCTTGGCCATATGAGCAGCTTGACAATGGAGTCAATTTCCTTTGGACAAGCAAAGACTGGCAATCATCTCTTGGGGATTATTTGACTTTGGATTTCATTCATTAAAAAGGGGGCTAGACCAGAGATCAGGAAATTTACTTTCTTAGATCACAACTCTGAGAATCCAGCCACTACAAGTTAGTCTGAAAGGGTAGCTTTTCCAAGCTCTGGGCTGGAACAAATGGTCTACACATCCCCCCTCTACGATCTTTTGAGACACCATCCCTGCAATACATCAGTGGTGTCTGGTGGCCTCAACAGTAGCAAGGCTGAACCAGCATGATGTAGTGATTTGAGTGTGGTCAAAACTCTGGAGATCAGGGTTTAATTCCCAGCTCGAACATAAAATCCCACTGGGTGACCTTAGGCAAGTCATACAATCTCAGCCTCAGAGGATGGCAATGGCAAACTCCCTTTCTTCACCTGTGAAGAAAATCTTGTGATAGGTTTGCCTTAGGGTCAACATAAGTCAAAAATGATTTGGAGGCACACAATAACAATAACAATTCACAACAGGTTATTAACCAGATTTTAAAAGAGCTCTCCAATGTGCTGACTGTCATCCTTAAAATTGGTTCAGTAGCTTGAATCCTCGTTCTGCCATGGAAACCCACCGTGTGACTTTCAGCTAGTCACACACTCTCTCAGTTTCAGAGGAAGGCAAAGGAAACCCATCTCTGAATAAATCATGCCCAAAGAAAACAGTGGTAGGCTTGCCTTAGAGTCATCATAAGTTGGAAGCACTTGAAGGCACACAACAGCAAGCGTGCATAGCTCCTCTGAAGTTTTGACTGCAAGTGAAACAGAGTCTTCACCCAACTGGCATGAGAGAAACCAGACACCACTGGCATACACAATAGCTCACAACTTATAAATATGAATACAATGGACTCTCCACATTTGCTGGGGTTGAGGGTGCAGGACCCCCTGTGAAAGTGGGAAAATCATAAATAAAAAACCCACTATTTTTTAACCTGAGAGAACACCTCCATAGCAATCTCTAGGTCCTCCAGCACAATTCTATGTCCACACCCTCCAGAGGCTGATCATAGAATTGTGCTGGAGGACCTACAAATGCCTAGAGAAGTGTTTTCTCTAGAAATCTCTAGGTCCTCCAATGTGACTTTATGGTCAGTGTACAGCAGAAACATGCTGGAGGACCTAGTGGTTCCTAGAGAAAACAATCAAATCCATGAATGATCAAATCCACAAAAGTCAAAGCCACAAATGTGGAGGGCCGACTGTATGCTGTTTTCATTGCTGCTTCCTCCCACCTGCCTGAAAATGGGGAAATCTCAATTATTAACTCTTTTTTCTTCAATTGCTATAAACAAATGAACATTGATTAAAATTAATGGCAATCAAAATAAATCATATTTGGGAGTTCAGGGGTTGGGGAGTAAAAAACACTTTGGGGGTCTTTGGTGAATCCAAGCCTCTTGACATCTGGCTAATTGATTCCTTGTTACAAGATACAAAGAAAACTCAAAATCCTGATTGATTGCCATGAACATGCATTCATAGAGACATTATAAAATAAGGTATCTGGGGAGAATTCTGCAATAAAAGAAGTGTATGCTTATTATAACTAACATCAGTGATATATTGGGAAATATCCTAGAAAACTGAACCCTTTTCAAAGCAAGAGTACTGACATCACCTGCTGGAGTAATTTATTAACTCTCTTTAGCACAACAAGGGAATGAGACAAGGCCTACTACTGTAGTTGCCACAAAATATCACAGTGGAATTTAGATAGTGTACTGAGAGAGATAAACAGAATGAGGATTCATCTTTCCTTGAAATTCCTGATTCATGCTAGCAGTTTAAATAGTAACACTTTTTTGCAAGATTGCTTTGTATTTCTAATTAAAGTCAAACATTTGCATTCTAACTGGCTTAAAATCTTCCATTAAATCTCAGTGTTATGCTGGCTCATATGGTGAGAAGTACACACTGCTGAGTTCTATGGAACTTTATCCCAGGCAACTGTGAACAGAACTATAGTCATTCTAATCTGAAAAAATGGCTACTATGCTATGGACTGCTTTTCTTTTGAGGAGAGAGGTTAATGTGAGCCAGCATGGTGTAGTGGTTTGAGCATTGGACTATGAGAATCAGGGTTCGATTCTGTGCTCAACCATGGGTGAGTCACATACTCTCAGCCCCAGAACAGCCTATGATAGGGTCACCTCAGGGTTGCCATAAGTCAGAAACAACTTGAAGGTATACACCAACAACAACACGCAATCATATGATGAGCCTCCTGCACTTCAACATTTATCACTAGACAACTGGTTAACTACTGTATAGAATACCCAAGATACCCATCTCTTTGTCGCCTTGTCCTAACGATCCAAATGTTGTATTATTATTATTATTATTATTATTATTATTATTATTATTATTATTATATAAGAATTATTTTGTATTATTTTAGGAGGGAAGGAATAATGGGATATTTTTAATTGTATTTTACTGCATGAAATTTGCAATTGTTGTAAGCCACCTTGATCCTGTTGAAGAGGCGGGATATAAATAAAATTATTATTATTATTATTATTATTATTATTATTATTATTATTATTATTATTATTACTGTATTATTATTATTTCTATAATAAAATCCCATATGTGTGAAAGACAGAATAATTTAATTTTGGCCTAATGGATGTAGCATTTTGAAGTCTACATTGTGTAACAAAGGCTCCATTGTGACGGTTTTTGTCCAGCATAAATGAGGAGCAACTATTAACTTCCCAAGCATGTGCAGAGGACATATTAAACAAAAGCCTTTATCTTCACATCATATTTGGTATATGTGTTACAGATCAAAGGCTGCCTGAAATCTATAATACTTCTTGGATTCACTGGGCTTTATAAATGCACCCTTACAGGAAGCTAGGAATCATCTATACACACACACACACACCCCACACACACAAACACACACACAGGGGCCTTCAGCTGATTAGTGGCACCATCTGGTGGATATAAGGAATAGGCACTCATTGTTAACAAAAGGCATGCACACTTTAGAAAACGTGTATTTTCTTTTGAGAAAATAACTTTAAGAATCATTTACAGATCTGAAATCTTTCATACCTTTTTAAAATCATTCTTTGCCTTTCCATCAGGTAGTATAACAATACAACAATATAATTTAGAGAAGCAATAACACAGAACAATATAACCAAGGAAGATTTTTATAATTATATAATTTATATAACTTATAGAAATATAATTCACATATTTGTTCAGGCTGCATTTAACAGTCTTTTAACATCTTATTTTAATTGTAACTCTTCCCTAAATATAGAAAATGTTCCATATTGCATTTTTTATTAAGTAGTAACATTTGGCTAAAATTTGAACCTGTCACTCAGGATTACTTTATGCTCACATACCTTCCTGATATAGACTATTCATTCTTACAATGAATATTTCGTTACAAATAATGCTCCCATTCAGGTTGAAATAAGTTCCAAATGTTTAATTTCTTGTGTTTTTTATTGTTTGCTTTGCAATATTGTCTAGCTATTGTGGAGACAGTATCTAGCAGGAGAAAGAATTGTCTCCATGTTCTGAAGACCATCACCAGCTGTCATCACTGATTAGATGTTTTATGCTAAACTTTGAGACCCCAGATATGGTTCTAAATGTTTCTTCATAGGCAGGGAGCAAATAACATTTTTTTAATAATACAAAAGAACTTGAAGTGCTCAAAAATGTCAAATTATGAAATAATTTCAATCTCCTGTCATGAAGAATCCATATATTTTTCTCCAGAGAAATATTCAAGCTAGCATCAATATTTATTAGCAATATACATTATAAATGCTAAAACTAAAAATACAATACTTCAGCTGTGTAATATATTGATTTTTCTAAGCTTTCAAAATACAGTATTTTGCACATGGGAAAATGTTGCCTTTCCCCTAGATCAGGGACTGGGAAGATACGAACCTCAACATTCACCATAGGTTAGGGCAGGCGTGAGTTGTAGTCCAACAGCATAAGAAGGACCATATACTCTCCATCCCTGTCCTACATAGCGTGCAGTCAGACAACAAGGCAGCAAAGAAGTTATTAATGAGGAAAAACAAGGGAAAGCAGAATAACTCTGGAACAGATGTACTTAGTTTAAGAGAGGCAAGACTTCACCACCACCCCGTCTTGATGAGTTGATTGAATGAAAACTACTTCTGCACTTTGAACTAAGTTTGCATCAACACAAGCAAGGGGGGGATGCAAGGAGGAGAGAAAAACCAAGACCTTTTAAAAGCAGCTGAGAAAGTGGGATGACAGAGGATTAACTGACACTTTCTCTGTCAAACAGAGACATTTGGAGAACATACTGTTGCTGAGGTCAAAGAACAAATCCCAAAACAGTGGCCTCAGGTTATTCTCTGGTGACTTCTCTCATCATTCACCACAGGTGGCACAGACCTAGCGCCTAGAACTCTGAGATTACTGTGACTATATTGGCCCTATTCAAGTATCCTGTTTTAGCAAATGATAAATGTTCAAGGAGTTAAAACTAACTCCAGCCATGCTTGTTGTCTTCCATGTGTTGTAGAGAGAGTGTCTGTGGCAAGGAGTTGTTTATACTGTATATATAAGTTTCTCACACAATTTAGAACTATGGAAATTGAAGGATTTAAATTGTGTGGGAAGTCTACATGGATAGAATATGGAAGGTTGTTAGGATGGCAGTGGGAATTAGTGTGTTTCTCACCCATTCCCACTGTCTGTTTATTATTCCCTGAAGCAGAATACTTGGGAAAATATATGATGTTTCTTATAGTCATGCTGTGAATTCGAGACATAGCTGTATCTGTCTGGAATATCAGGAGCAAATGAATCTTGTAGCACCTCTGAGGAGTGAAAGACGTTATAGCATAGGTTTTGTAGACTTGGCAGGTCTACTTCCTCAGATGCATGGCCATGATCTGATTATTGTACATTCAACCACCTGCTACTGTATGTGTTGATGGCTGGAGCTTGTGTAAAATGTATCCTTCCTTACCATAGTATCTAGGGCAGTGGTGGAAATCATACTGCCTTCCAGATATTAAATGTGATCTGGTGTGTGGTGTGTGTGTGTGTGTGTGTGTGTGTGTGTGTGTGAATCTCAGCCCATAGCCATAGCCAGTCAAGCCAATGGTGAAGAATCTGGGAGTTACAGCACAACAAATCTGGATGGCTACATATTTCTTTTCTTTTTTTCCTTTTTTGTTTTGGGGATTGGGGTGCTGGCAAAACTAATGCATTTATTGGTGGTTTTGAGTGACTTTTACGCCACGGGGGGTCCATAGTCACCCAAAGTTTGTAATAATTTTAGAGAGGTGTGGGGGCTCAGGGATACAAAAAGTGGGTTGAGGCCATATGTGGCCTAGGGACTCAGCTCTCCCAACTCTGATATGGATAGAATATTACCTATTCTAAAATAGATGTCAGTAAATCTATAGCCATTTTCCCCTTCCTGAGATCATTCTCATAGATAATAGAGATTATTTGATTTTCTATCTGTTTTACTAAAAAAAACAGTATCACAAGACACTTTGTCATGGAGATTGTATTGAATTATGTACATCATGAACAAGTCCCATGTGGTTTTCTGTCATAGAATAGTGATGACAAAATAGTTGTGTGAATCAGTTGCACTTACAAACCATGCTCTGTACTTCCCCAACCTTTTTACAGTGGTCTCTTTCTGTTGCTGTGATTTCTGCCTTTCAAAACAATGATGTTTTCAAGTCATTCAAAACAATGATGTTTTCAAGTCATTCCTTCTATCATTAAATGCTTGTTTTATATGAAAACATATCATCTCAACTTCACCCTTTGATAAGTGTTTTGCATCTTCTCCCCACCTCTTGTTTATGCAGTCCTGGCACCTGGCTTTTTATTTTGAAATGATGATGATATGCTTCTCTCTTCTGTGTCTGTTCAGAATCCGGAAATGTTTTTTTTATTAAAGAATCCCAATTTATCCCTTAATGATCACATCAGAGACATCAGAAAGGGAACCTTTCATAGTACTGTATGTCTTCCTGATCTCACAGTTGTCCAACACAGCAAATCTCCCTTTGATTTCAAAGGAAGTACTGAACTTGCACAACCACAGGATTATCAACAGAGGCCTGCTTCCTCTGAGGCCTGAAGTAGGTGTTTTCGTTCGTGCCTAGTTATAGGAAATACATGTGAAGAACTATGACTACACCCTAAGATTCTTTAAAGTTAGTTGGCTGATATTATACAGAAGAAAGCATCCACAGAATAAAAGTCCCATGCTGTGAGCTAATACCTGTTGTTGTTGTTTGCCTTCAAGTTATTTCCAATTTATGGTGACCCTATCATGGGATTTTCTTGGAAAGATTTGTTCAGAGAAGGTTTGCCATTGCCTTCCCATGAGGCTGAGACCATGTGAGTTACCCATGGTCATCCAGTGGGTTTCAGGGTCAAGCAGGGAATCAAAGTACCTTATCACACGTGGGGGGGGGGGGGGGTTGCAGCTCAGATCCTGTTCTAGCAATGCAAAGTGTGATATTTTTTCACACCAGATCCAGAGTCACTCCTGTCAAGCAATGCGAATTAAGATAAAAACGTGATGTTTTACCACACCTGATTGCCTTTCTGTTGTCCTTCTGAAGTGAGGGGGAAGCGAAGTCAGTTCTATTCCAAGCAAGTCACGTGATGTGGATTCAAGCAAAGAAGTGAGTGCACATTGTATTACCACACCAGAGGATTCAACGATTCGAATCGGCACCTTTGGGCACTTCCTCCCTGCGGGGAGGAAGGGATGGGGGGCTGCCTCCTCCTCCTCCCTTCCTTCCCGCGGCTGCAGGCACCCGTGGGGAGGAAGGGACGGAGGCGCTGCCTCCTCCTCTCCCTCCCTTCCTTCCTGTGGCTGCAGGCACCCGCAGGGAGGAAGGAACGGGGGGCTACCTCCTCCTCCCTTCCTTCCTGAGGCTGCAGGCACCCACAGGGAGGAAGGGACGGGGGGCTGCCTCCTCCTCCCTTCCTTCCTGCGGCTGCAACCTGGGGCGTTTGCGGTGGAGTACCAGAGCAGTAGCAAAGCTGCATTCCATACCAGATCAAATCACAGTGCAATCGAAGGGAGCTTGGAAGCGAATTCTCTGAAGTCCCTTTTTTACCGGTTTTACCAAAATGAGGGGTCACGTCAGAAACACTGCTGAAGCTCCTCGCAAGGAGCTCCCATAGAAATCAATGGCATCTGATAACACATTCACTTTACGACGTGAAACCGCATCGTTGGAAGTGCAGTGATATACTTCAAACTCTGGTCACTAGAGTCGTAGTCCAACACTCAAACAACTAAACCATGCTAGCTCTCTGTGCTAATACTACATCGTCAAATTTTAATTTGGAGTTACAAGATTATATAGTACCTTTACCAGTTCACAACCCACTACATTGGCAGGGATACCTTTCACTTCCAATATGTAATTTATTGATGCACACAAAGAATTTATACCATGTCATGAGTTCAGTGATATCCCATTCACAGGGGTCTTTTGACCTAACAATTCAAGTTAATAAACACATCAGATCTATGACGGTGCCATCTGATTTTTTCCCCAGAAATCTACACTGCCATTGCTGTTGGAATAATTGCATGTTTCTTCCAGTCCAAATCACTTGTTATATGGAAATCCACATAGCTAGCACAATGTCACAGAATGTTCACAAACATTTCAAGTTCAAGGAGAATTGTGCAGAGGACTACAGGATTCCCCCAACCTGCCAGAGCCAGAATCTATATCAAAGTCAACATCTGAGAAGTCCATCCAAGGAAGTAGGAAGCAAAAATTAAAAGCTGATAACATCAAGGAGGTAGATTTTTGTTCGTGCAAAGACATGTTTCAGTTCCCATTTCTTGCTCCTTGTGTGAACTTCTCAAATCTTGACTTTAGCCTATATTCTGGATCTGGTTATTCATCACTTGCTGTGCTTGGGATGTCTACAATGTGGTGGCACCCGAAATGTGTTTGGATTACAAGTTCTGTCATTCCCAAATGTTGGGCCATGCTTTCTGGGGATGATGGTATTTGTCATCAAACATTGTTTAGAGGTCTGCCAGTCTCCCAGCCTTCATCTTCTGAGCTGCAACATTCTCTTGACTTCATTTCCTCTCTAGCATATATCAGTGTGGCTGCAGTATTTACCCAAGTCCAGGTTTGGCATGTCACTATTTCTTCAGGTGCACCAGTATCAAAGAAAACTTGAAATCCTAACTTTCAGAGGATTGTAGTTTCCTGCAGCCATACTGGTTGATGGATTCTGGGACCTATAATCCCCAAAATAACTTGTAAGTTCTGTTCATTGGGACCACAGTAGTAGCTTATGCCTTCGTCTGTAGAATAGACTATATGCTAAATCCAGACAATCCTATCTACAAAACGAAACATTTACCACATACTCCTCTGTTTTGTGGCTAGACAGAGCTGGACATAATTTCCTCTCTGTTATGTATTTTTGTATCTCTTCATTGTAAAAACAAGTTTACAGATAGAATGCTCAAACCTAAGTTGTCACTATAGAATTTTCCTGGAAGAGTAACATCCTTGAAGCAATTACAAAGGAGAAAAATAATCATCTCACCAATTGGTGTTGTGTTTTAGTACTGCTATTGAATACAGGCAGGAAGTCTGAAAGGGATTTAGCACCCAGATGTTTTAATGGGCCAGTGCTGATGGCGCCCTGTCAGTAATGAATGCACCATTCCTGTTTCCTGTAACATTCCACAAGCTGCTTTTTTTTCTAGAAAACCTGGCTAATTCCATGTGTCAAGGGCTGGAAAGCGCTTATTAAAACTCGACAGAAGTATTTGGAAAGAAGAGTTTATTTTGACTGGGGCAATGTAATTGGGTATGTCCCAGTAGTTTGCATTTGGATGCAGGAGGAGGGAGGTAGTGGAGAGAGGATTAAGTGGATTAGCCTCAATCATCTGGAAGATGACATGTCTTGCTGTGTTTGAAGTGTTTTGTGAACAGGAGGACAGGGCTAATTTTGAAGTTCATATTAATCTAATCTGTTTGATGCAGCAGCTGCAGTGACACACCCTCCATCCTTTCAAAGGATGGGCAACATGAAATATGCCACAAAAGAGTTGTAACTAACCTCCATGGGGAAGGAGGAGAACCCATCTCCAATTATGCTGAGGATACACGAGCCATCATTAAGATCCTGCTGCAATATTCCTTTCAGCCCAGGCCACAAAGCAGTTACAATAAAAGAGCTGGGGCTTTGTACCATCTGGGACTTCTAGACCTTGAGGAATAATAATAAAACAATGCCTTTGGAGATAGGTGAAACACTTTTTTACAGATCAGCTAGTCAGACAACATCTCATATATATAAAGACATACAGAAAAGTTTGGTTTTGGACTACAGCTCTCAGAGGCTCAGCCATCCTAATAGGTTCTGGAATCTATATTTCCTCTCTGTCTCTGTCTCTCACACATGCACAGACACATGGGTTTTTTTCCTAAACTCAAATTCAAGCAGCCTCATCATCTCTTATTTTGGGGGAAAGGAGAAATCAATGCCTTTAAACCAGCATTTTCTCATCTTGAAAGAGAAATCAAGGAGGACACTTGGTAGCAGCATGGAATAGTGGTTTAAGCATTGGAGGACTCTGGAGATTAGGGTTCAATTCACCATTCAACCACAGAAACCCACTGGGTAACCTTGGGTGAGTCACAAACTCTCAGCCCTAGAAAACCCTGTGATAGGTTTGCCTTGGGGTTACCATTAGTCAGAAACAACTTGAAGGCAAACAACAAAAACTTAGTAGCCACCTGGTACTCATTTTTTAAACATATTTAAAGAACTGAGTACTAGTAAAGATAGACCTCCAACGAATTAGTTGGATTTTTGGTATAGCAAATCTGAATATTTTATAGAAACAGCACAATTAATAATAGCTATGGCTGCACAGACATACATTTAGATAATTATTATTTTTGTGATTTGTTATGATATTGTATGATTATATTATTTAAATATAATTCATCATTAATTTTGGGAGAAATTAATTATAGGAATTAATATTACTGTTACTGTTGAAATCTAAAAAGTTTTGGTTTTTTAAGAAAAAAGGAATAACCAGAGTCTTACAAGAACTGTCTTAAAAGTAAAACTTTTGGTACCTAGGAATTCATAGAAACCCTGCTTGAAGGTTAGGAATTTAATGAAATATGGACAGTTGATGTGATTTACAACTATGCATAACTACTCAGGTCAGTCCCACTTACTCTTACTCTTAGTTAAGTGTGTACATGACTGAACCCAGGCAGTGCAATACCTGCAGTGCCACAGGTGAAGATATGCCATCACTAAAGTGATGAAAGGAACATCCTTCAGTTCCTACAGCTGCTGAGCCCAGAAAAAGAAGAGAATGCATAGCAAGAAAAATCCATAAGCAGCACAAAAGAATTAGCAATGCCTTTCTCTCCCATTCCTGGAAACTCTGCCAAAGCCAAATCAGGGACTGTGCTGCCAATGATAGCCATATCCTGTCTGCTATTAGAAGGCACCAGAGAATGTATGATGGCACACACCACTTCCAACACAGTCCTGTATATCACAACAGATTCAAAATGACACCACAGTATGTCCATTTGATCCAGTGGCTCAGTTAGCAATGGCAACAGTGGTAGCTGGTATCCATGAAGCACATGAATCCACTGCAGTTTAGTGTAGATTTTGAAGGTGTTGCTCAAGGAACTGAACCCATTAGAGGAAATAAGAGAATATGGTTCAGTACCTTAGATTAAAATTAGGATGGAAACCTGGAGCGGAAGCAGTTTCACCATCCAGCTAACATAAGAGCCACAAGCTGCCACTGAATGGCAAACACCCTTCAATATTTCCTGGCATCTTTCAAGGATGAGTTCACACCCCCTTACATTCTTCACAAGCACTACTTCAGAGTGAAACAGAAAAAGGGACAACTCACATAACACATCTCTCACAGTGGCATGCCTGCAGAAAGCACACATCATCCTCTGGGGAATAATATTTAAGATCAAGATGGAATGGAGGAGAACAAGAGAGTGTTAATGGGTCAGAAGGGCTTCTACAGTTGGTCAAATTAGTAAGCCAGATATAGTCTGGACACATCTGCCTAAATCATATTGTTAGTCCTGTCTAGAATAGAGCCATTTAATCACATGGATTTAATTATGAGTTGATTCACAAGCCAATATTGATTCAATGGCTCTACTCTCATTGGGAGTAAGTAACAAGATTGCAGCCAGCCTTTTCTAAGGTAAACAACAGATAGTAAGTTACTGCGGAAACTAAATAGCTAACTATTGTTGTGAATCAAAAATTGCTTTTTGATTCATGATAATTGGAACTACATTTGTAAGGAAAAACATTTTAAAGAAAATAAGAAGATATAGGATGGACAACATTATTACCTCCAGATGCTCTAAACTCCCATAAACCTAATCCAGCAAGGCCAATAGGCAGGGAAGGAATTGTGGTCCAAAGCATTGGAGTCCATCAAGTTGCCTACCTAGCCAGAGGTTTTATGTGGCATTAAGCACTAGTGATTAATTTAATAAAATGCTGAAAAGTGTCTTATTTTCCCTCTTCTATAAAAGCACAACTAAAGCAGTTGGGGGGGGGGGAGGTTAATGTTATCCCTCATGGTGTCCCAAGATGTACAAACTGTCACAACAAAGTCCCCATTGGCTCCTGTGAGGAACACACACTGGTGATTGAAATCTACCTTCTCTAAACTGCACTCTCCAGTGGATTGCACAACAATGCCCCAAATCAGAATTATAGGAATAATAATAATAATATAATGATAATAATAATATATTTATTTATAGCTGCCCAATCACGAAGAATCCTGGCGGTTACAAAATAAAACACATCAATTACAAGAGAGTTAAAAATCAAACCCTAGACCTACCGCCCCCCCATCCAGTACTAAAACAGAATTAAACAATAATAGTTAAAAAACATTAGAAACATTAAAAGGTTTTTTAAAAAGGCAGAAACATAGGCGGGGAAGAATAGACAAATGAGGGGATAAATCTCTATATCTGGGGAGGGTAACTAAGTTGGAAAGGCCTGCCGGAAGAGATCCGTCTTGAGTGCTTTCTTAAAAGCTGTCAGATGGAAATGTGACGGATCTCCTCGGCAGGTCGTTCCATGTTTAGGAGCAGTAGTAGAGAAGTTCTAGTTCAACACAATAGTAGGCAGACGGGGCAACACTGATTCCCTAGCCCATGATTCCGGGACGAAATAAGCCTAAAGCCACCAGATCTTGTCTGATTTTTTAATCAAAGCAAGGTCAGTACTGGTTAGTACTTGGAAGAGAGACTGCCAACCAATACCAGGTGCTGTAGGCTATTTTCCAGAGGAAGGAACTGACTAAACCACCTCTGAGTATTTATTTCCATAGAAAACTCTATGAAATTAATGGGGTGGACATAGGTTGACAGGTGACTTGAAGGTACATACACATACAGTCCATGACAGATACCTCCAAGAGGGGGGTGTTTTGCCATCTTTACAGCTCATTCGTATGAAGAGTGTCTCATGTTTGCTGTTCTTGGACAGTGCCCATTTGGTTTCATGGTAATTAGTTTATTTTGTAATTTCTGTTTAAATTTAAGGTGCTGTCACCATTTGTTTGTGATAATGAATTACACTTTATTTTATATAATTCAAAGACATAGCCATATTAGACTGGATCAATAGGCAAAGGGTTCTTGTAGCATCTTTGAGACTAAGTGAGAGAAGCAAGTTGGTAAGATGAACTTTCATATATTACGAACGTTTATGCAACCAACTTGTTTCTCTCAGTGTCAAAAGTGCTACAAGTAAAAAAAAAATACTACAGGCCCCATTGCATATATAGTAAACCACTTCTTGGAAGACAACTAGGAAAATTATCATATAAAATAACAAACCTTTAAGGGTAACCAAAAATTATATTTAATCATACAGAAAAAATAAATTATTAACTTCTGATAAAGCCAGGCATGGGTTGATTTTCAGTTCCAACTGAGGAAACATTTGGATCTTCATTAAAGATTTCTATCTAGAATTCCATACTTCAGAGGCACTAAAATAGAGGAAAGACTGTGAATGATCTCATCCATTTCTCCTGACATTCAGGAAATAAAACTGTATCACTCTTTCTATTCTCATTGTAAATCAGTCAGATGGTTGGGGGGGGGGGGGGTTCCCCACAGATGTTGATGACCTAACAGCAGTTTCTTTTTTCCACTGAAAAGTGATGGGAAGTGTACTGAAGAGGAACCTGGAGAGAAGTGCATAGAGCAGTTAGCCTTTAAAAGTTCTTGACATGGGCTTATATTGTGGAAAACTGGATTTTTGGAGGCAGGATTGTATCAAAGGTGGGGAACTTTTGGCTTTCTGAATGGTATCATTTATAGCTTCCATTGCCTCAACCCAGGATGGTGACAGGTATAAGATTGGGAGACCCACAACATCTGGAGAGCCAAATGGTCTCCACCCTGCCATGTCCTATGCCCTTATGATAGATGGGCAAACAGACAGATGGAGTGAGGAAAGCCAGTGGGGGGCTGGGATAGCCGAAAAATCAGAGGCAGAAATCTCAGTGCTTGAAAGGAAGCCAGCAAAAGTCAGATTACAGCAAAGAATTTACATAGTAGAAAATAGCACATAATAAATTCTAAATTAAGACACAGTAATATATCCTTCTAGCAATCATCTTACAAGACTACTTATTTGTAGTTTAAGCAATTTTCCCTGAACTACTATGTTCAGTGCAATCAACAACATCAAAAATCAAAAGTTTCCGTTTACTATAGTTTCAGCTATAGTACACGTGTGATTGCTCTTGATAAAAGATGGAGGCCTGACAGAAGTAAACTTCAAAGGACGAATCCTTCTCCAGTTACAAAGCTGATTAAAAGACAGTTGAAGCAACTGACAATACTTACAGTGAAATGTAAAATAATTGATATATTTCTTTTTTAAAGTAAAATATCACAAAAATATTGGATCATTTTAAAAATTAAATTGCCAGTTACATTGACTTTAACCATTCATTAGCATGCAATTCAGTAATTAAGGGCACATCCAAAGTGATTGTGCCAGATTTTGCTCCTGTTCTTTCCAATGTTTTAATGAATTAAAATAAACCAACCAAGGGAGCTGATACAAAATCTCTCTAATCATACCAGGAGCTGACAGAAAATATTCTGTGAAGAATAAAACATGTAGGGATCTCCAACATAATATCAGAAAGAACAGAAACAAAATGTGAGACTTTCTGGTCTTTTTAATCAATCTGAATGTGCTCTCAGTGTGAGAAATGTTGGCTAAAATATTATTTGAGGTCTAACTACCATGTTTTAAGCTCAGAATGAATATCTAAATTCACATGGGATGTGCCACAAAAGCCACAGTCTTGCATTTGTCAGTTTCAGAATCAATGGCACATTATATAGGTGGCATTCAAACATAAGTTAGTCATGACTAGGTGTAGAACCTAAATGCATGTGATCTAAATATCCTAAAACCACCAAATCCTGCCTAATCTTAGACGTTAAGCATGGTCAGCCCTGGTAATATTTAGATGGGAAACTGCGAAAGAATACCAAGTGCTGTAGGCCATATTTCAGGGGAAGGAACTGACAAAACCACCTCTGAGTATTCCTTGCCTTTAAAAAAACTATGAAATTAATTGGGTCATTATAAGTCAACAAGTGATTTGAAGGCACATACACACAGAAAGACATGTAACTGTGAGGGGTGGGTCTTGTGAGTGGTTCAAGACCTCTGGACCTAATATTTAAAAAAAATACTTGTATTGTTTAGAAATAGACAGTAGGAGGCCATTTTGGACCTAAATGCTGCTTCAGGACCCTCCACTTCTAAACAGCACCAAAAAGAACACCACCAAAAAGTCACCAGAGGACTGTTTGCACTACCCAAATATAACTGTATGATTCCACTTTAGCTTCCATGGCTACATACTATGGAATCATGGGGAGTCAGTAGTTTGGTGAAGTTTTAGAGCTCTTCAGCTGAGAATTCTGGACTAATATCCCCCTAAACTACATATCCTTGGATTTCATTGGAGATTGCTGTGGCAGTTAAAGTGGAATCATAGTGCTATAACTGTATAGATTGAAAGGGTCCCTGAAATGGCTTCTTGTTACTAGACATACTACTTCCAGTCATCACCAACCCAACTGATGCATTCCACCAAGATTCAGGAAGTGCTAAAATTGCTTTCTCTCACAGGGCAAATGTCCATGCTTATTTTAGCTCAATGAAACCAACATGATGTAGTGATTAGGGTCAGGATTGGGATTTGAATCCAGGTTGTTGTCTTCACAGAACCATAAACATCCTGAGTGACTTTGGGTCAGACACACTCTGTCAGTTTGGGACTTTGGGGCCATTTTGGAGCATTAGAAGGAGGAAGGGGTTAAATGTAACTAATAAGTAAATATAATCTCTAAATTTCACTCTAACTGCCACGGCTGTCTGCTATGGAATCCCTTGTTGGTAGTTTGGTGAAAGCCTAGAGTTTTCCAGTAGGGAATTGGTTTCAACTTGGTGTAATTTACTACAACATACAAACTTTTACACTCGGTTATTAGCCTTGCTCACAAATTACTCCCATGAAGGACTTTACTATCTTAAAGGAAGAAAGGGGCCGTGATATTGGCTCCACCCTCAGCATTGTGGATCTCTCCTTTGATATCCATGTGTTGAACATGGTTGTTGGGAAAGGAGCCTCTAGGCATGAGTAGCTGCTCATATGGAAAGTTTCCAAAATGTGCCCATATGGAGGATCTCTGAGCGATCAGAATCCCTCCAAAACCACACGAAGAAAGTGCCTACATGTGAGCAACCCTTTATGCATAGAACTTGGGAAAGTTAAATGCAGCTAGGAACTAAAAGTCCCAGAATCTCTGGATGATTATTGAAGTTCTGGTCCAAAACAGCAATGTTGCTAACCTCTTATGTTATGCTCTCAACATGCAGATATCAAAAAGGGAGGCAGGATATGGGGAACTGTTAAAAGCATAGCCTCATTCAGCTCCCTTCAGCATGGTACAGGAGTACTTTACACGAGTAATGCATGAATAGGGCAATTGACGATTGATTTTCTGCTTCCTGTTGTTTGAGCAGAGTAGAACCCGAATGCCGGATTTCATTATGTATCTAATATATTGCAGTGCCTGTCTAGAAAGAAATGAAGCAAGAGTACTGGGTAGGCAGCCTCCCACACAGCCATAACAACATATTTGACCTTTCTTAGAAATGAATGCACAATTCAGGCCGTACTACTGCGGCAGCAAGGGGAATTAATGTGCACAGAAATGGACTACAAATACTTTCTCAGCCATTTACATCATGTATTTCCTGCTTGCAAAAGGTAAAAGGAAGGAACACTTACAGCTTAGAAGTAACTAATTACGAATGACTAGTTACCTCTAAATAATTTCTTTCTTTCTTTTACAATAACAAAGCTATAACTACATCACATTACAATTAAACTTAGCAAGTGATAACTTTCTATCTTTTTCAGAGTAACTGTAAATTTCAGTTACTTTTATGGTTATTGCAGGGGTAGGGCCTCCCCAAATGATAAAAGGGGAATATCACAGAGTTTGACTGCTGGCCTGTGCTCTGTTGTAACCACTGAGGTAATACTGAAGGGAACAGAAGAGGAATGTGCTTTCTACCACAGGCCAGCAGCTTGTAGCATCTGGATGTTCTTAAGGAACTACAAATAACTATTTTAGTTATTTTTGACCATCTATAAGAGAAAAGACTTAGGTTTAATTTTTAACTATGATGGTATCTTACTACTTTTGTCAGGTCTTTGGGATTATAACTGTAACTAAATACATTTTAACTTTGCACACCCTGAGAACATTTGAGAGAGGAACCACAGCCTTGCATTCTGTGGAAACAAACCCTGGCAGTTCCATTAGAAGGACAAGGTAGGAGATAATAGAAAGATTTCTATGGGACAGATGCTGCCAGTTGGAACAGACTGGACAGATGGAATAGTTTAGATGAATCATATACCTGTTTTTTGGTATATGTTTTATTTTTTGGCTGTCTGGGGACACATGTGTTTCATGAGAATGATTATTCTGACCCATGGTTTAGGCAGACCACTATTGTGATTTAGAATTTGTTTCTCTGTTTTGCTGTGCTTACTGCTTTCCTTCCCATCTTGCTTTTAGCATTGCTCCAGGAAAAATTTGCAGTTGGACCTTTGGATTTCTAGATTGAACTGTCCCATCCACACTGCACAGACTGTTAAATTACAGAATAAATTGTAAATCACAGGAGGAAAGCAGAGAAGGTGATATAAGCCCTTGCCACCAGAGTTACAAAAGTTTGGGCTTGTTGGCTACCTACACGCAAGTATTACACCTGGGTGGGAAATCAATCTCAACTGGTAGTTAATCAGAAGCAGGCAGTAGCAGAAGAGAGAGAATGTGAGGCAAGGATATGCACTGAAAGACTGGTTCTGGGCAAAAAAATCATTGCAATCTTAACCAACACTCCAGTTGATAAACCTGACATATATATTTTAAAGAAGGTGTATATTTTGATAATGCTCATTTCTAAAGGGTTCACAATATTACATTTGCTCCTAGGTTGTGTTATTTTGCTTTGCAACAGAATAAAATGTAAACCTTTTTTAAATTACCAGTAACACGGTTTTTAAAAAATCAAAAATTTCACACCACTAACCTGTATTGTGTCTTGAGAGATAAAGCAAAAACCCTAGAGATGGGTGCACTAGCTAAAAGCCAGTACAACATTATAATTTCACAGCAGTACTCTTTAGAAGTTAATGTAGTTAGATGTTCGTCTAAAAGATTATGAATCGAAGAGAGGGGATATTTTCACAGAGCAAAAGTGGTTTCTGGAGAGCAGCATAAAAGCTGTGTAGAATAAGCCATAAGAGCTCATAATTTCGCTGTAAGTGCTCAGTCAAAGATAGTTCAACACATTTCAGTCTGTTAAAAATGGACCGTGTATGTCAGCTGTGGGGAGCTGTCTTTAAGAGCAGCGCTAACATAATAATAGCATTTGAGACTAGAGGGAGAAAAGGTTACATGAAGGATCTTGCAGCTGCCTAACAAGTAGTCTTCAAAATACTCAAAATGTCCAAGCTCAAGTTATTAATAACATGTCCATTCCACTTCAAGTGTGAGGAACAGTGCAATAAGTATGTGTACATACATAGAGGTGGATTTATTCATGAGGCCAATTTGTCTCATAATCAACTAACATATGCAAGAGGGTAAACCCACAAACTCTATATTTCACACAGCAGCTTTCCCTACCCTGACAAACTCCAGCACCATGCTGCAAGCTAGTTGTAATAGGAGTTATAGTCCACCATATGTGAAAGGTGTCAAGGTACAGAATACCTATTATATAGCAATTTGATTAAGGTATCCCAATATGGTGTTCAATTGCCCCAATGGAGGACCAACCAGGCCATACATTGGGATTGTCTTGTTATGTCCTGCTATGCAACTCCAAAGCTTGAGAAAACTTACTTTTTGCAGTGTAGGGGCAACAATTCCTGTATTACAAGTCACAGCACAAAATGGTGACTTTCCCAGGCTCTGTACTAAGCTGTACTATCCACCAGTAATAAATCGATGCAATCATAATGCAATAATAAATATCTACAGGCACAGCTCAGTTAACAAAACCTCTGATAAAGAAGCTCCTTTTTACAATGTCTTTTTATACCTGCCCAAAATACCCTTTCATCTTTATCCTTTAGCTGGAAGGTTGGTTTTTTAGCGACACTGGCATTGAAATGATAGTGAAAGAGAGCTGGAAAAACACAGATTTTTGGTGCTGGGTTGCAGAAATTTGTCTGCAGTAAACCATGCAATAAAAATCAAACTGGGAAATAGCAGGATTATATTCAATCTGATTCTACTGTAGCTGTGTGTGTACCTCGGCTACAACAGGCATACTAAACAGCAGTTGCCTCCAGAATACCTTACTGAGCTTGCATAAACAGCAAAAGAGAGAGAAAAGGATTAGCCTGGATCACCAACTACCCACATTCTTTCAAAAAACACTTTGCTGCATTTGGGAAACATACATTTCTACATTTAGGTAGCAATGAAACTGTATTATGTTAACAGTATGTTAAAGAAGGACAGAGCTATAAATTGGACCACCAAAATGGAAAGCATAATTAAAATGGAGACAAGAGAAAGAAAAGGTGATGTCTGGATGGGTTTTTGGGAGAAACTTTCATGTATTTTTTCTTTATTTATGTAAGGCTTAGCTGACATGGTTGTTTCACATGTTTATATTGTAACTTTTGGGTTAAAAGTTTACCAGAGAAAGTTGAATTGTTCTTCTGTTTTCTGGTGTAGAGACTTATCCCTATTCTTTCCATGTTATTTCTGTCTCTGGCACCAACATTTCTGTTAAAGAAGTAATGTCCAGGAACCCATCTACTTCATTAACTGATTTCCAGATCTATTTCCAGATCTCAAAGATAGCAACCATAGACAATCAAATTATTAGTTTGATGTTTTTAATCATTGTTTTTAGTCAAAAGGCTGGGAAGCAGTAATGCACACCCACACCCTAAAGATGTGTTTCCCTACCAGGGATGGGAAAGCTTTTCTTGGTTTGTCTTTTAGTCTTATAACAATTAAAAATTAAATTCCCAGCTAGCAAGCCACCCTGCTGCTTTGTATCTCTTCCACCATTTGAGTAACAGCTGCTCAGAGTAATATAGGTAACTCAGAGTAGATTCAGCCAAAGGACTAACAATGACAAGACTGCTGACTTAAAACTCTGTCTGATATTGATATTAAAGAATCTCCCTTTTAAGCTTCCTTGCTCTTGCCAATTAGAAATCAAAGAAGAACATGATGATTCTCCCCAGATGTGGTGCATCCATTGACCTGTTTGGAATTCTCAACCAAACTAAAAGAGTTGCAGTTTGCCTGTATAACTCTGACCCTGTACACTTCATCTGTTCTTATGGACTCCATATGCTTGTCTTATCCTAATGTATATCTAATACTGCAACAGATCTTCCAAAAGTATATTTCTGGTGGGTGAAACACCACCTTGGCTTGTGGGCCAGCATTATAACTTTGCAAACTTTTTGGAAACCGAAGTCTAGTATGTGGGGGCCAGAGGGAAAATACAGTTCCATTGCTACCTGAATGTAGAAATGTATGTTTCCCAAATGCAGCAAAGTGTTTTTTGAAAGAATGTTTTCCAGTATATTGAATGGGATGTTGGTCAAAGTGTTTGCTCTTTATCCCACTATGATACTTATAACTATTTGACAAATTTCAGAAAGGAATGTATTGTGCACTGCAATGACTCTCTATTCAGACTCCCCCAATATGTCCCCAAGAGGAGAGCATCCCCATCTGGGGCATATCCCAGTGGCAGGTCAGGGGGAAATCCCAGGAGAGGCTCAAAGGGTTATCATGTAGCAAAAGCATGTCAATAGCTCCATTGTTCCTCCTCTCGATTCATCCCATCTGTCATTCAGAGGAAACCCTACCTCTGCTTCTTACATTATTAAAAGTCATTCTCAAAAGATCCCTTTACAGCCCACAGAATTATCTTTTCAGTGGCCCCAAAGTGATCCCAGAGCTTTATCTTGCAAGCATCTGAGCCACTTAGCCTGCCTTTAGATGCTTTGCAAAGAGTTAGCTGTGTCTAGTCAATGGCCATAAAGGAAAATTGGGTGTTTAACGTGCTGTTTTGGCAGCCTGATCAGAAAGAAGCCAGGTGTGTCCTGCTCTTGGCACAAGTTGCATTTCCTTCCCCTCCTAAATTACAACTGCTTCTGCTTTGCCAAACTCCAGGTGGGAAATCCAGGTAGGCCTTTTTTGCTACCCACCTGCTAATATCTAAATTAAACAATAAATCTTTTTACTGACATTCCCTTTAGACACACACACACACACTGAATTGGGGTAAGAATCCTGGAGAGAGCATTAGCCTCTGCATGAATGCTACTGATTTTATATGCAGAATTTTAAATAAAGGAACAGATTCCATTTCTGAAACCATGCAACTTTTATTTTTCACAGTCTTACTTTGTCATCCATATCGACCTTGGACTCAGTTTATTGACTTTAACAGGACTACTCTGAGGTAAATGGATCCTGTCTAATACCCAGTGCAATGAAAGAAAAGTCCTTTTGCTTCTATGTCTTTTTCAGAATCAACCATTTCCTTCTTCTTTCTATAGTGTTTTTTAAGCTTTTTAAATATTTTTATTTTTAAAATTATATGTGTGTGTGTGTGTGTGTGTGTAATTTTAATTAACAATTTGAAAAATTAATTTTGTTCAATTGTTTTTGCTCTTTTAAGCAAGTTTTCTTACTTGGTTTGAATCTGCTGCGGGCCAAAGACTAAAAATGTCCTGGCCAGCTGAGCCAATTGAAGCAGTAAATCCAGCATTTCTCACTGGGTAGGCTAAAATGTGGCAGTGGCAATGAAGTAGGAAACTGTTCAAGAAGACTGGCACTGGCGGGAGTCTTGTCCTGCCCTACAGGCTCTGATGCCTACTGCACAGGCATAGCATTGCCACCTTATTCTTCTGTTCCCTCTTTGCTTCCCCCAACAGGCCCTGAAGGTGAGAAAGGATAGGAGACAACCAGAGAAGGCCTTGTATTGTGTGGTGATTGTGTCATGTGCTTGAGCCTAGGGCTAGGCAGCATAGGGGAACTTCTCTTCTAAACAGCCTTGAGAAAGTAAAAGGAGTCCCTTTACTCTCAAAGGCTTCTTGGACATCTTCCTCTCTTTATAACAGCTAAGGTGTGAAGAAGAAAAAGAGAGCTCTTAGCTTGGTATTGGTACTGAGTTTGAAACATAATGGTAGAAAAAGTGCAATGATTAATGTGTTGAATTTGCATTATCAGAATGCAAATTAATGGACCCGAATAGACAGGCCAAAATAAAGCTGCTTCGGGTCACTTTGGAGGTATGCTGTTTAAATGATACATGGCCCTAAGAGGCTGGAAGGTGCACCAAAGCCACGCTCCAGTCCTAAGGAGTGCAGCTTTGGCACAGCTTCTGGCTTCTTAAGATGTGTGTGTCATTGAAATAGCATACCTCCAAAGTGACCCAAAGCAGCTTTTTTTGGCCTGGCTGTTCGGGCCCTAATAATAGGCATAATTATAATAATTTATATATAAGAGTTTGGGATATGACAACCCTACTAACATCACTCACTTGTTCTTTTTTCACCTCTTCTTTAGGAATGAAAATACAGCTATATGCATCTCTTTCTGCAAAACTAAGAGTCATGTTGTGCCATTAAGACTAGTGAATTTAATGTATCAGAACCTTTATGAATTACCATACATTAAAGAAAACCATTTAAAGATAATAAGCAGATGGTACTATACACCTGTATGAATAGCAAGGATATACAAATTAAGTGGAAAAAAATGTTGGGAATGCCAAAAAGAAAGAGGGGCATATTACCACGCATGGTGGTCCTGCTCAAAAATAAAACACTTCTGGCATGAAATACATAAAACTATGCAAAAAATATTTTTGAATTTTCATTTATTCCAGAGCTTTATTTACTTAATATGACTTCATTTTTAGGAAATGAAGTGGAGAGGAGACATTGGATAGTAGCTTTATACTGTATTACTGCAGCTAGATTACTGTTAGCAAAGAACTGGAAAACAGAAAAAATACCTGAAATAGATGAATGGATACAAAAAAATCTGGGAATTAAGGGAAATGGACAAATTCACTACACTTTTACACAATAAAGAGCAGAAAGAAGGGAATTGGAAATTGTTCGAGGAATGTGTGAGTAAGAAGTGGAATATTAGAATATAAAGGGGGGAAATAGTATAATTCAGAGTGAAAATAATAATAATAATAACTTGGAGTATGCATGAAAACACAGCAATAGAATAAAATGTTTATTATTCTTATAAAACGGTTTGAGAAAAAATAGTCAAAGATACCATGGATATGTGAAGAGGAAAACGATAATGGAGGGGGAATTTTTCTTTTTCATTTACTATGGTAGAAGATTGAAATGATGGAAAGGAACTATATAAATTCAATTTATATTTTGTGTATTGTGCTGGGAAAACAGTAAGAGAATGTCTAATAGAGAAAATGTATTAGAAGGTTCACAATGCATACAATTGTACAATTTATTTTATTTGTATATTTTAATAGCAATAAAGATTATTTATAATAATAATAAAAAAAGAATTACCATACCTTCGTGTTACAGCTTCACTTGTAGCAACAGGGGCAGGGGCAAAATGGAGGCATTGTCCACCCAAATGGCAATGCTGCCCTTCCCACTGAACTTTTCCTTTGGTCCTCAAATTTCTAGAATAACAGTAATATAAAACTTCAGTTGGTCATTTAAAAATATAATTTAGGTATCGAAAGAAAGAGGGCAGGCAAAGTTAACAAGGGAATGAGAACAAATGTAGCAGTCCGACGTGTGAACTGTTTGCACTATTTCACACTCTACTACAATGCTAGAAATCTGGAAACTGAAGTAAAATGTTATGGGAGGGACAGAATTATTTTTAATAAATTGTTTATTTGACAGGTATAAAATACATACACTTACATATGCTTAAATTTATGCATACTTTTACAAATACATGCACTTACAAACAACACATATATCTACATACATGTGTCTACATACTATACCCTCTAATATCACTGATTTAAAATAATATTATCTTTAAGGCTGTTTCTTTTACTCCAGCTCCCTATTCTTACTTACACTAACCATCTATTAATTCTCCTTCCATCCTTCCATCCTTCTTCTTCCATTATTTTCTTCTTTATACAAATCCTACAAATACAAATCCTTTTTCCCTCATATAAATATAATCCCTTTCCCTAAACCTCCTTCTGTCATACTCACATTCTACCACTTTCCTTTGTCTCTTCCACTTTCCTCCTTCTTCTTTCCTTACAGGCAGAATTTTTATTTGGAAAGGAAATGTTCTTATTGCCTTCTCCACAATAGCTCCACACTGCCTTTACTGCTGCTCCAAAGTCTATGCCATGGACAACACAAATGCTCTCCCTTTCCTAACCATCCAGTATGTTGTGATGGTTACGGGGAATTTCTTTTCAGAGCATAAGAATGAATTGAACAACTCTTCTAGAATCCTTTTTTTTAATGAGGAGCAGGATATGAATATATGGAATTTATCACACATGGGGAAAATCGGGGAAAATTGGGGGTTTAAACAGTCATTTCCCCAGGAAAGTCACATGATCGTGGTGAAGATTTTCAAACACATTGTGATTAGAGAGGACTTATCCAGGGAATAACCAGCAACAAATCATTCATGGGATTTCCCCATAAATTATTTGTTGCTGGTTATTCCCAGGATAAGTCCTCTTAAATCGTGATGTCATGTGAGCATCTTCACCACGATCATGCGACTTTCCCAGGAAAATGACTGTTTAAACCCCAGATTTTCACCGTGTGATAAAGTTCTATGTCAGCAATAAGTCCTAAAATAGCCACAACACCTGGGGCAGAGGAGGAGAGAGACCTTATTGTTTAACATCCAGAAGAAAGCATTTGAAAGTTTACAGCTAGAAGCCACTAACATTATGATTCCACTTCAGTGCCAGTGTCTCCCCAGACGATAAGACCCAGGATTCTGTAGGAGGCAGCCATGGCAATAAGAGTGGAATATAGTGCCATCGTTGTGTAGTAAGAAAGGACTGGAGGTGTGTTTGAATCCAGGGACCATTTAGGGGTTATGAAAGTTGCTCGAAAGGAATTAGCCCCTCTCCTTCTTGTTCATTTGTATGGCATGCCTTGTGCTTCTAGTCCTAGTTTCAAGTAATCAAGAATGGAATACCTCGAAAGAAGATCAGCTCCCCACAGGTCCTTGTCAGATGAGGGATACATTTTGTGCAGTAAGAGAATAAAATATATGTATAGGCTTTTGCACAGTTGGCACAGGGACGTAGCTAGGATTTTAGGAAGGGGGGTCCAGACTAAGTGCCACCATTATAATGGGGCTTGGGTGCGGCGGCACAGCAGCACACACCATTCATTTTTGTAATGGAAGGGGGGGTCCGGACCCCAAGAACCCCGCCCCCTTGGCTATGTCCCTGGTTGGCAGTATGGACTTTAATCAGGAATAAAGTAAGTCTTTAAAGCAATCAGATGAGTCTTTTAAACCTGATATTAATAGTACATTAAAGGGACTGAACTGACTGACTGCTCCATCTGTGACCAAGGAGGATATGTGCGCGAATCTAAAATTGTTTGGATACAGTTGTGTTGCTGCAGGCATTGCCCACTGCTTCCAGAAGTCCTTTTACATTGTGGTTGTAGGGTTCATTGGTATCTACACAGATGCTTTCTAGGAGCTTTGCATCACCAAATTTTGTTATGGTTTTCACCATTACATAAATTCTGTCAATTTCAGTTTGGCTCACACTGTCATCACACATCAGAGACAATGCCAGCATATCTGCAGTCAGTGTGTCTCCATCAGACTGGCCTCAAGACAGCCAGTTGTGAAAAGTAGCAGCGGCAGTCTTGCCATCTGTTCCCCCTAAGCTCTCCATCAATTCCTCTCTGGAGGAGGCCAAGGCATGTTTCACACATCCTATCCTGCATCCCCTAAAATGAACCAGTCTGTTACCTTGAAGTGTAGTGGAGGGACTTCTCTGATTCCCAGAACTGGGAAAAGACCAGGCCAGTCAGACATAGAATGGAGGAAGAGGAACTGCCTTCTCCCTTTTTTTGTCTCTAGGCCCAAGCCTGCACAGATGACAGGACATAATATTCTGCTATCACCATTTCCTGCCTTGCTTTTCTACCTTCCTGCAAAGTAAATGGAATACCAGTTCAGAAACTGAACCAAACACATTACATCCAACTGTGGCGCCCTTGGGGCCATCATGGAGCACTCAAGCCAAAAGAAGAGCAAAACAAACCTAATAAAACAATGAAAAGAAAACAGGCATTACATTAAAGCAATAATCTTAATCATCCATCTGAAGCAAATAATAATCTGAGTCCTCTGAGAACAACAGCAAAATAGTATGCTTCTGACTGACCCTTCCTGAGGTGGTCCAACTACATAGGAGTCTTGGTCATGTGATTTTTCCAGACAATCTCACAGGGGCTCAGCACCTGCACTCTAGTCTTATTGAGTTTCCTAGGGTCAAGAGAGGCATTTCAGTCTTCCCCTTTGTCAGTGGAAGAATGCCAACACTGAAAATCAGCACAGAACAAGCCAAGAGGTAAATGCCTTTAATTTCAGACAGAGTCATCCTGGTACTCCAATAAAAAGTGTGACTTTCTTAACAGTTATACTGGGAATAAGTGTTGTTGCCCAAAATACTTGGAGGGCATGAATGTCAGGGAGGCTGAACAGCAAAAAAAACTTTCTCTCCCTCATCTCACCTACCCCCTTTTCAAAATTTAAGTATCAAGACTGAAGAAGAGATCTGGCAAAGTGGATAGCGTGCTCACTTCCCTTATTCCTTTATTGGCAGAATTTCCTCAGAAGGGGTTTGTCCTTGCCTTCTCTGAGGCTGAGAGAGTGTGCCATGCCCTAAGTCACCCAGTGGGTTTTCATGTCCAAGTGGGGATTTGAACCTTGGTCCTAGTATTGAACACTCAAACCACTAAACCACCCTGGCTCCTTTTAGAAATGTTTAGAAATCATTCCACATGGTTTTGTTTTGCTGGTGTTCTGGATATCCAGGACTGTAGGAGAATTTCTAAAGAAATAACTGTTATCCTAGTTGTAAAGACCTACTGAATTTTTTCTGCTTTTGTTCAGGGATTTCATTCCATCGAGTGGGTTTTGGATCCTACAGACAGAGGGAGAATTATGCAACCCTTCAAATATTGTTGGATTGGAACTCTTCTCTTCCATGGGACCCACAGCATCTGGAGGGCTGCCTGATGCCCTAGGAAGTATGATAGAACTGCACATTCTAGCAATGGAAGCATTCATTTGCAAACTAAGGTTGTTCAGACAGAATACTGCATTTCACATAATGGCCTAAACCCTATTGTTAATACTAGAGTAGACTCATGGGATTTACCTGTGTGGGATTTGCCTCTATGTTGACTCACCTTTTGACAGTTGATTCAGTGGTGTCACCCAAAGAACAGGTGGAGGGGACTGAGGGATACCCACCAACTGTCCATGTTCCTTCAAATGTTTGAGAAATTAGCTTTTGCAAGAGGCTTAGGTAATCTTAGGACCATTTGCACCAGTGTATACCAGTACTAACTGAGGAGGACTCCAGGTTTGGGATGATTTAAGACAGTTTTATTTAGAAAAATGCAGAATGCAGTCACACACACAAGGTAACAATTCAAACAGGTATGGCATACAGAGCTAACTGAAATGGAAATATGGAAACAGAACAGCAGAGCTTTTAGGGGGTTGCAATAGAATTATAATTACCTGTCTGATGACCATGGAAAGCTGGAGTGGCTCAGAGGTCTGAGGGCAAGACAGAACATACTCAGAATGTGGAGATGGTATGCTGGCAATATATACAGAGGTTAGGATTTGGAACCAGGGATCTAGTAGTCCAAGCAGACCACAAGTTGAACATGAGTCAACAATGTGATATGGCAGCTAAAAAGGCCAATGCAATTTTAAGCTGCATCAATAAAAGTATAGTGTCTAGGTCAAGAGAAGTAATAGTGCCACTGCATTCTGCTTTGGTCAGGCCCCACCTGGAATATTGTGTCCAGTTCTGGGCACCACAATTTAAAAAGGATGTGAAGAAACTGGAGCATGTCCAAAGGAGAGCGACTAAAATGGTGAAGGGTCTGGAAACCATGACTTATGAGGAACGACTTAGGGAGCTGGTGATGTTTAGCCTGGAGAAAAGAAGGTTAAGAGGTGATATGATAGCCCTATTTAAATATGTGAAGGGATGCCATATTGAGGAGGGAACAAGCTTGTTTTCTGCAGCTCCAGAGACTAGGACCCAGAGCAATGGATGCAAGCTACAGGAAAAGAGATTCCACCTCAACATTAGGAGAAACTTCCTGACAGTAAGGGCTGTTCGACAGTGGAACACACTTCCTTGGAGTGTAGTGGAGTCTCCTTCCTCTGAGGTCTTTAAGCAGAGGCTGGATGGCCATCTGTTGGGGATGCTCTGATCGAGATTTCCTGCATGGCAGGGGTTGGACTGGATGGCCCTTGTGGTCTCTTCCAGCTCTACGATTCTATGATTCTATGAACCATATTTATACCTAAAAACTAGCCCCAAGCAATGGGCTGTGTATCTGGTCAGGTCACAAAGCCTGGATGTCTTTTCCCAGGAATTGACAATGGGATTCTGGACTGGTTGATGGGTTTAACTGTGTATGACAAAACAGTGATTGGATCAGCATATATGCCGCGCTCTATTTTGGGGTCCTCGTATTTTATATGATATTAGGATCAGCATACCTCTGAGATGAGTGGACAGGGACCCAACAGGGAAAAGGCAGAGAAGTTGGTTTACTGCTTTAAGTGCAAGGAGATCATTTGTCTCAAATTGTGAGAGAAGATGTAGATTATTTGAGGCAAGACACATGCCTTGGGACACATTCCTTTTCTCCTGGGAATCTGACCTAGTGTTCCTGAAAAGTCATCAATCTCTCAAAAACATGCTATTTCCTAACATGATATGAAATATTAGGACCCCAAAATACAGCATGTGGTATGCAGGGGTGCTAACAGTGGATTTACTCTACCTAGGATTATTCATTAGGATTAGGATTGAACTGAAGAATGCATTGCATGAATTGAAAAGAAAGATGGTAATGCAGAATTAAAAGGATACTGAATGTAAGTATGATTGATATATAATGGATGTATCTGATATAATTAAAAATTAAAATTAAAAAAAAGAATTTCAACCCACTTACTCTCTCCTTCATTTCTTAGAAACCAAGATGGTTATAGACACCTTCCTCTGCCACATAACTCATAGTATAATGAATGTCCTACATCTTTCTCAAACTACACAGTTATTGTACTTTGATCTCCCTTTAACTGTCATGGCTGTATCATATACATTTTTGGGATTTGTAGTGTGGCGAGACACTAGAGCTCTTTATCAAAGAATTCTACACACCTCATGAAACTACAAATTTCAGGATTGCATAAGATGCAATAACGATAGTTTAATGGGGATCAAAGTACGGTGATTGTGTAATATGGAAGAGACCTTAGTCTTTAAGGTGACATGAAACTCTTGGGGTATTTGATCCCCTGCCTGCTCATATATGAACCCCTTTCACACCACAGAATTGCAACACTATAATTCCACTTTAACTGCCCTGCCATCATCCTTTGTAATCCTGGGATTTATAATTTAGAGAGAGGTGTTTACACTCATAATTTAGTGCGCCTCCTTAAACTAAAAACCCCAAGATTCCATAGGATGAGCCATAGCCGATAAATGGGGACCAAAGTGCTCTAATAGTGCAGTGTGAAAGGGCCCATGCTTAGAAAGAAGTGCGAGTGGAAGGGAAGAGATACCATAGGCAGAACCTGAGAAGGTAAATGGTTTGGCCAGCAGCTCCCAGAATTCCACTGCAGGATTCTGGGACATGTAGTCCAAGCAATTAAGTGCCCCGCCTTCTGAGCATTATTGTCTAATTTCAAATCTACCATTTTAGAGTAATGCCTAGGAAGGGGAGAATTCTGGGAATATAGTTTTAAAAAATAAAAATATATGACAAAGTATATATGCAAACATGCTGAACAATGTCTGTCTGGAGACAAAAAGTAAAAGGGAGGGGGAAAGTAATTGGCTAGGAATTCCAATCAGGCTCAGCAAATGAGTGGGCCCTGCAGATTTGTCATAAGCGACTCTTCTGATCAGTATTATCTCTCATTGGCGTCCATTTGGCGGCAATGGAGAGTCAGGAAATCCTGTCAAGAAGACAGTGAAACAATCCCAGACCAATCAGTTAAAAAGGAAGATCCCCTCAAAAGACAGGCAGAAAAACAGTTCTTTGGTTAAAGTCTTCCACACAATTGCACAAGAAGCCCCCTCAGCTCACCAACAATTCATGTTGTATCAAAAAGAAAAAATAATAATACCAGATTAAGGTTCTTTCCTATACACTGGAAGCAGTCCCTTGGAATGCCATAGTGATGTGCCTCTGAAAATGTGCAGAAGTCACTGCTGTTCACGCTTTAAAGGCAGACTGGGAGACAAATCCACTGGAGACTTAATTTCCTGGGAATATATTTAAATCAGAGATTAAATTTTCTAAATCAATATTTTTAAAGCAATTAGGTCTAAAGACACACAAAAAATCCCCACTCAGGACCAAAGAAATAAAAACACAAGTTTAGCAAAGTTACTGATATACAATTCTCCCAAATTCTGGGATGTAAAGTTCAAAAAGTCATTTGTCTAAAATATTTTTTAAGTTAATTTTGCTCTGCATGTTCCACCAAACAGCATGCAGGCCTCTCCCATGCTGCTGTGTGCCCTTCCCCATAAGTATGTTTTCAAGGAAGAAACCCATAGACTACTACAGTCAGATCCTGACCCTCTATTGCAGTTCTGTGCCTTCAAATCATTCCTACTGACAATGACCCTAAGGCAAACCTATGAGGAGAGAGGCTATGGCAGAGTTTTCTTAGCAAGATTTGTTCAGAGAGGGCTTGCCTTTGCCTTTCTCTGAGGCTGAGAGAGTGTGACATGACAAAGGTCAGGCACTTCTAATGAAGTAGATGCTGCTGAGACATGATCCACAGTGTAAGTACTTACATCTAAAACCCCATACAGTTTGGGTACCACACAAACTTTCCTCTCAAGGGTGGGAATCACAAAGGGCTGGCCCAGCCTAAGGGAGCATCTACACAGAAGAAATAATGCAGTTTGACACCACATACCCACCAGTTTATCACCTCTTTATCCAGCTTCAAAACTCAGTTAAAGGACAAGACTGTTCAGGGAACCGTTCCTAGACATTACATGATTGTTATCTGACGTTATTTCAGTTTGTTGTCTGCTATATTTTATTGTTTGGACGCTAAAACGCATTAATATGTATTACGTTTAATTATTTTCGTAGAATGTACGCCATAGGCAGGTTTATTTTATCTGTTTTAATAGATTGTGTATACAGCGCTGTGTAAATTTATAGCGCTTTATAAATTAAGCATAATAAGAATATGAATATGAATAAGAATAAGAAAGAAAGAAAGAAAGAAAGAAGTGTCCTAGCTCCAACTTACCGAATCCTGGGATTTATCGTTTGACAAGGCCGTTCCTTCTTTGCCAAAAAGTGCTGGTGCCTCACCAAACTGCAATCCACAATTCCCAGGATTTCATAGCATAGAGCTATGGCCGTTAAAGTGGTCTCAAATCGGATTATCTTTGTAGTGTGGTTGCGGCCCCTTTTGCCAACCGAGGCTGCATTTATGGAGATCGTGGGCGCTCTTCCGAAGGAGGAAAAGGAGATGGATGGCTGAAGACATGCAGCCGGGCTGGAGGGTGGGTCTCCCGGCAAAGAGAACCGCAGCTCCCCAGGAAAGAGAGCCAGGAAAGAATTGTCCTCGGCGGGCTCCGGCTTGGCTTTTCCGCCGCCTTTTCCCTCGGATCCGCTGGCCAGATGGACTGGTTTCGAGCCTTCCCAAGACTCCGATCTCACAGAACCAGAAAGGCCAGGCCATCCTGGACCTCTGCTTCTCCATCGTCCAAATCCCGACCTCACCTGAGAACTAGCCCAAGTCTTAAACCGCAGGGGAAACTCCTCTTTTGCTGGGATGGAAGAGAATCTTAGAACCATAGGATCCTAGAGTTGGAAGAACCCCAAGGGCCATCCAGTCCAACCCCATTCTGCCATGCAGGAACTCACAGTCAAGGCATCCCTGACAGCCGATCCCCATCCAGCCTCTGTTTAAAGGCCTCCAGAGATGAAGACTCCATCACTTTCCGAGGGAATGTGCTCCACTGTCAAACAGCTCTTACTGTCAGGATGTTTCTCCTGATGTTGAGGTACAATCTCTTTTCCTGTAGTTTGAATATATTGCTCCTTGTCCTGTTCTCTAGCGTAGCAGAAAACAAGCTTGCTCCATCCTCAATGTGACATCCCTTCAAATATTTGAACAGGAATATCCTATCACCTCTTAACTTTCTCTTCTCCAGGCTAAACGTTCCCATCTCCCAAAGTCTCTCCTTATAGGGCATGGTTTCCACACCCTTCACCATTTTTGTCTCCCTCTTTTGGACATGCTCCAGCTTCTCAATATCCTTTTTGAATTGTGGTGCCCAGAACTGGATGCAGTGTTCCAAGTGAGGAAAGTGGATCTTGCCTCCCCCCCAATTACAGGGAAGAATTGTTCTTCCCCAGCCAACAGAGAGAGAGGAGAGAAGCCTAGCTGTGAGTGGAAAAAATCCAGTTCAGATGTGGCATTGCTGAGAAACTGGCCCTAAGGAAGCCATCCTTGAGCACTCTCTTCTCTTGTGGTTGTGTGCCTTCAACATCAACGTTACCATCATTTTTATTTCTTACCCGCTTCTCCCTATGGATAGAGGCAAGGAACAACAACAATTAGACAAACAACATCAACTAAAAGACATAAATTCAAAGATACATCAACTTAAAAGTACAAATAAGATGTGTACATATTACATCCTCAAGCAGTTTCAGACTTCTGATGACCTTATAATGGGGTTTCTTGGCAAGTTGTATTCAGTGGTGGGTTACCACTGCTTTCCTCTGAGGCTGATAGAGTGGCTTAAGAGTGTGGGCTAAAAGATCACCCTGTGGGTTTCCATGGCTAAGTAAGGATTGAAAACCTGGTCTCTCAGAGTCCTAATCCGACACTCTTCCTCCTCCCTTAATAATACATGTCCTGTAAAGCAGGCTTGTAGGTGACCTAAATACTGTACCCTAAAGGCACCAGATCCTGTCTGTTCTTGGAAGCTAAGCAGGGTCATCCTGCTTGGAGGGGAGACCACCAACCAATACCAGGTGCTGTGGGTTATATTTCAAAGGAAGGAGCTGGCAAAGCCATCTCTGAGTATCCCTTGCCTAAGAAAACCCTATGAAATTCATAGGGCCACCATCTCTTGAAGTCATGTACATGCACAAAATGTAGGCCTGTAGTATGATCTCCATGTCCTGCCTATTTTGCAGGGGTAGGCCTTATGAACTTGTGCAATGAGATAGGAGCAGAATTTGGGTGGGTGTCATAAAATGGCAGGAACATGTGAAGTTATTATTTCTTCCTGGGTGAGGAAAGTGAGGAAGAATTTCTTGAGAGATGCTTCTGCCTCAGTGGACAAAACACACAGATGGCCCTGTGCAACACCAGTGAGTGTGGGATCCCAGATTAAGCAGGAAAGTATATTATTATTATTATTATTATTATTATTATTATTATTATTATTATTAATTTGTACTGCCTTAATCTCCAGATGATTTATAGATTAAAATTTGGTCTGACAATGGTTACAGGCAGCTGTATAAGGATTTCTGACATGACCAAATGGGAGGAATTCTCCTGACTGATGTTCTGCTATCCTCCTTGTAGGTTTGGTAGAATTCAAAGACATAGCTTGTAGACAGATTTTGTAGCATCTTTGAGACTGAAAGAAAGAAGTTGGCAGCATGAGCTTTCGTAGACTTAAGTCTACTCCCTCAGATGCATTTGGTGGAAGGAGACTTTTGTCTACAAAACCTCATGCTGCCAACTTCTTTCTTTCAATTAGCCTCAAAGGTGCTTCAAAGTCTTTAGGTCCTGAGCATCTGGTTGGTCCTGGTGGAAAACAGGATGTCTGGAAATCTTTTGGTTTGATCCAACTCAGCTCTTCTTTAGCATCATGAGTGATGGCCAAGTGCTGTTTTGTTAATTCCCTACTTCGTAAATTTAAAAACAAATCAATAATCGAATTTATGTCTATGCTTATGCTGATGCAAGTTTTGTATTGCTGTGTGGATGATTTTAATAAAACATAATAAAAATGTCTGGTTCTCTCTCTCTTTTTCCAAATGAGTTCTTATTGATCCATATCAGACTGAGGGCAAAAGAAGGCCAGCAACATATTGAGGTAGCTTGATCAAACTAGCACCAAATGCACACAACCCTTCATATGGAAGCAATGGAAAGACACTCAAAGTGTGTGGGTAATCTGGAAACTGGTGGGAGCAAGGGACAGTGAAGGGGGGAAAGGGAATCTTTTCTATCCAAAGCCAAGGTGAGCAGATATCCTCACCACAAAGGAGGACAAGGCACCACAAAATGTACAGCATCCAATAAAAATGTAGGGCGTGACCAAATAAAAGCTAAAAGCACTAAAGGAAATGGAATCCCATGCTTCTTAGGCAGACTCTAAATGGAGGACATTCAAGAAAAATGTAGGGCATGAGCACTTAAAAGCTAAAAACACGAATGGAAATGGAAACCCATGCGTCTTAGAGTCAAAATGGAGGACATTCAAGAAAAATGTAGGGCATGACCAAATAAAAGCTAAAAGCACTAAAGGAAATGGAAATCCATGCTCCTTAGTCAGGCTTAAAATGGAGGACATTTTGGAATCCATCCTTTTATTTATTTATTTATTTATTTATGTATTTCATTTGTATGCTGCCTTTCTCCCAGAAGGGATCCCAGGCGGCTCACAGACAAAAACATTTTTACAATCATCCCGATAAAATTTAAAACAGTGAAAATCCTCTTTGGGGGGGAAAAACAGTATAAATAACATTTTTAAATATATAGATACAAAAGGCATGGCTTGAAAACACACATACTCCATAAAATCCACCCTCCCTGGCTGAAATGTAAAGGAGTGTCCTGGAAAAGGAGGACGCCTGTCAGCCTAAGATCCCCAGTGTGTGATCAGTACTCCACTGAAAACGATCTGCTAGGAAAGAAGAGGGTTTTGAAAAGCAAAGAATTAAAGGTAGACCTGAGTTGTTAGGACAGGTCCACCTTAAGAAAGACTTTCCCTTTAAGAGGGAATAAAGGCTTGTGTTGCAATGAGGCTGAGTGCCTCTAGGGGGAGCTGCAGGTCCGCGTTTCTAGCTCTTTGCCCGAGAGACTCAGCGTTTTAATTGCTTTTGCGGGAGCCAGATAAATGAAGACGCTACTCAATGAGATCTTGCCTTGGGTTGGAAAGGTAATCCTAAAATGTTTTAGCTTTAAGGATGGACTGAGATGTTGCTCTCCCTGATCCCGTTTATCTGGAAGTCCAGTATTTAGGACTGGGGAGATTTCAGACT
>NC_056527.1:24945447-25021908 GCF_019175285.1 Sceloporus undulatus | reverse complement strand
AAAGTGTGGGGGGATATTCTAAAAGGGGGGAGAAGAGGCTATCAATCCGTTCAGAAATTAATCCTTTTCCAGGACGTGTCCTACATTTCAACCTCCTCGCCAGAAGCAGTTGCAAAAAGTTCTCCACTTGGAGTTTGACTAAGAAGAACGCGGTTATATTGCTAGGGGTGTTTTTTCTTTTCCTATTTTTTAAGCTTTTCTTGGATCGTGTCCTGTTTTTGTCTGGAAGGTCCTACATTCTGCGGGGCCTTGTCCTCCTTTGCGGTGGACAGACACATCTGGCCACTCTGCTTGAGTCAGTTTCCACCCGCGAATGTCCGTTTCGGAGGTCCGATCTTCCTTTCCTCCTCACTACGCTGTTGTTCATGTTGTGTGCCATGTTTGAGTCGTTTCTAGCTTCTGGCGACCCGAAAGCGGATCTCTCACAGGGTTTTCTTGGCCAGATTTGTTCAGAGGAGGATTGTCTTCCCCCTGAGGCTGAGAGAGTGTGACTTGCCCAATGTCTCATAGCCGAGCTGGGAATTGAACCCTGGTCTCCAGAGTCTCAGTCCGACGCTCAAACCGCTACTACACGCTGATTCTCAACTGCGTTACCTCCCCGTTACTCCCCCGTTACTCCAGACTTTTCTTTTCCCGACGCAGAAAGATTATGGAGACGCGAGTCTATGGAATTTTAGGGTTTGGAGTGATACATGTCTATCTATGTGAAGCGTGGAGCATCTGTCTGATATCTAGTCTGTCTGTTCCTCTGTATCCATCTGTGGAGGTAGAATTCAAAGATATAGCCGTGTTAGTCTGCAGAATCAGTATGCAGAGAGATCTTGTAGCACCTTTGAGACTCACAGAAAGAAAGAAAGAAAGAAAGAAAGAAAGAAAGAAAGAAAGGATGCATTTGAGGAAGTAGATTTAAACCTATGAAAGCTCATGCTGCCAACTTCTTTCTTTCACTTAGTCTCAAAGGTGCTACAAGATCTCTCTGCATACTGTATGCATCCATCACACTCTCTCAGCCTAAATGCCTTAGAGTTTTGGATTGCTTAAAAAGAAAACAAATGCAGCTCTGGGTTCTTGTTTTCCCTATGAAATGCCCATGTTGCTTGTAAAAGAGAGAAGTAAGTCCGAAACAGTTTTTGCAAGGCTGCATCCACACTGCAGAAATAACCCGGCTTGGCACCACTTTAACTCTTTTAGTTAAAGAGTTGGAGTATGTTGTGGGGACCAGAGCAAATATTTGGGCAGGTTCCCCCTTTCTCCCCCTCCTCCCCTTCCAAAAGCCTTGGGTCTCTTCCTTTCTCTGACGCCCGGGATTTGTTTTTCAGTTGCCAGCTTCTATTTGGGGGCGGCAGCGAGTGGAGGAGGAAGGAAATACATCAGGAGAAACAGGTTTGGTTTTGTCTTCTTTTTCCCTAAAGGGAACACCAGGATGCTGAGTCTTTTGGTTTAGCATGAAATCGATCTTTAATTCGTACTCATCTCCTGCCCTTCGATCGCTTCTCTAACAGCGGAAAATCTACTTGGCCAGAAGCCCACCTTTCCTGAAGTCCTAGGTCCGAATCCAGCAAAACCTAGGTACTGTACTTCAAGGGTTTTGGTCTGAGATGAAGAGGAAAGCATGTAGTTTGGAGTGTACTGAAGGGGGGAGACAAGTGAGACCATCACCCCCTAAATAAGAAAAAAAAACCAATTAATTTTGCCTCAATTCCCCAAATGTCTAGCATGGCAGTAACTTAAAACTTCAGTTGAGCATTTGGGAATACAGTTGAAGGCACCCAAAGAAAAAGGGCTGTCAAAGTTCCCAGGGGAATGCAAACACAGCAAATGTTATCCTAGCTCTGAAGGATTTTCAGTGTTTCACTCTCTGCAATGCTAGAAATTTGGGGACTGAAGGAACATTTCATTGAAGATTTAGAATTTATATTTGGGGGGAGGGGATTACCTCACTTTGGCACTCCCCAAACTACAATCTTGATGAATTTGGGAAAGTTCCCAAAGATATAGTTGTGTTAGTCTATCTTCCCTGCTAAAAAGGATAAGGGAAAGGAATCTAGCAACTCCTATAAGACTGCTTTTATTTCATCATTCATTTCAGCCCTCCTGGATTTCAATCCACTTCTTCAGATGCACTGATGGAGTATCATCTTACACAATTTACGGAGCAACTTCTCCATACCCAGCTATTGGAAGAGTTAAGGCCAGTGTCACAAACTGCATCTTTCTGTATCCTATTACCTCTGATTCCCAGCCCCACAAGTATGTAACTGTTAATATAACTGAGGTTTGATACTAACTTCATCAGCTCTTGAAGAAGTGGACTGAAGTCCACAAAAACTCACGCTAAAATACAGTAAACCAGTCTGACAGTCTTACTGCTATAGTCCTTTTTCTCCCCTTTCTTTTTTCCTTTTCATACTTCTTTGCAAAACAAATGTTTTACTCTGGGGACTATGATGCTTCCTCTGCCACCTACTCCCTTGTGGCGACCCTAAGACCCTCCTCACGGGGCAGGGTGGCCAGGCGTCCTCCTTTTCCAGGACACGTCCTACATTTCCACCTTCTGTCCAGGAGCAGTTCCCAAAAGTGCCTCCACTTTGAGCCTGACTAAGAAGCATGCTTTGCTTGGGTTGTGTCCTCCATTTCCCTGCAACGTCCTCCAAGGTGCGGGTGCCTTGTCCTCCTTTGCGGAGAGGAGGACATCAGGTCGCCCTGGTTAGGTTCAGGGTTGGGGGTTTTTGTGTGTGGGGTTGGTGTTCCGACCCTTTCTCTTTCCCTCCTTCTTGCAAAGGGATTAAGCAGCCTCCTGCCTGGGGCTTTCTCCTCCTCCTCCTCCTCGGACTCAAGTGGCCCAGAGGCCAGGAGAGGAAATGGGATTGTTCTGGCGATCCCTCACCCAGGATGGCAGGCCTCCCTTAGGCGCCCACTTGTAGCTCTCGCTGGGCAAGAAAGGGCCGGTTTTCGCGCTTATTTGCCAAATAAGCTCTGCGCCGGAAGCAGTGAACCTGAAGGGCCCCTGGCAGGACCTCGGTTGTGACTCTTTGTCAGGGCCCCCGGCCTGTGATCCTCCTGACAGGTGAATCCAAGGGACCGGCAAGGGCGATCAAGCCACAAATCCCAAAGTCCACAAATCCCTTGTCACCCGGACCACCATCGCATCCTAGATCTGGAAGAGACCTCAAGGGCCATCCAAGCCAACCTCCTGTCATGCAGGACTGGAAAGGTTCCTACTGGCAGGGACCCATCGCATGGAATCGTAGAGTCCTAGAATCCTAGCATCATAGAATCATAGAGTTGGAAGAGACCCCAAGGGCCATCCAGTCCAACCCCATTCTGCCATGCAGGAACTCTCACTCAAAGCATCTCTGACAGATGGCCATCCAGCCTCTTAAAGAACTGCAAAAAAGAGACTCCACCAAACGCAGAGGAAATGTGTTCCATTGTCGTACAGCCCTTTCTGTCAGGAAGTTCCTCTTAATGTTGAGGTGGAATCTCTTTTCCTGTAATTTTCATCCATTGTTCCGGGTCCTAGTCTCTGGAGCAGTAGAAAACAAGCTTGCTCCTTCCTCAATATGACATCCCTTCGGATATTTAAACAGGGCTATCACATCACCTCTTAACGTCCTCTTCTCCAGGCTAAACATCCCCAGCTCCCTAAGTTGGAAGTTGGAAGCGATCTCAAAGGTCATCCAGTCCAACCTCCTGCCATGCAGGAAACCAGCTCCCCCCCCCCCCAAGATCCCCATTGACATCCCATTGAATCGTAGAATCCTAGAGTTGGAAGAGACCTCAAGGGCCATCCAGTTCCAACCTCCCTGCCATGCAGGAACTCACAATCAAAGGACTCCCAACAGATAACCACCCAGATTCTGTTGAAAAAAACCTCCAAAGAAGGAGACTCCACCACACTCCAAGGCACTATGGAAGAGCTCATACTGCCAGGAAATTCCTCCTAATGTTGAGGTGGAATCTCTTTTCCTGTAGTTTGCACCCATTGCTTCGTCTCTTAATCTCTTACACACACAGAGTTGTTGTTGTGTGCCTTCAAGTCATTCCCTAAGGCGAACAGGTCCCAGGGTTTTCTTGGCAAGAAATCTTCAGAGGAGGTTTGCCCTTGCCTGCCCCTGAGGCTGAGAGCTTGTGACCTGCCCTGGGTTACATGGGCCACCACAGTGAAGGGAACCTAGAGGTTAAACAAGTACCAAGTATAGCTCATCTGGGAGGGGGGCATTACCCCAAGGAAACATTATGGGAAGATTAGTAGGAGTAAGAGCAGTACTGGTTGTCACAGCTAGTGGAGCTATGATAGCTTTACACTGAAAGGGGTGAGTTTAGTATGGCTCTGCAGATGGGTCTGAATTGCAAATCCCAGCAGGTTTAGCCAGTGTAGTGAATTGTGGGAGTTGCACTTCAAAGGCACCTGGTCCCCACCTTTTCAGTGTAAAATGGCAAAAGCAAAGCCATACACAACAAGCAACAGAACAGCCTTTTCTAGATGCTCAAAAGGCTTTGGTTACACTCCCTAAGTAATTTTTACGAAAACCACACAGATTAGGGTAGTATTAATTCCATATATGGGATAAAGATGGGAAGACAGTTGGAAGAAAATAACTTCCCTCAGGTCACCAGGTGAATTCAGGCTAAGGTTCCTAGCTCAGGGCAGGCTGATTCACAGCTTCTTAATCACTGTCTGGTTAATAATTACTAATGATTAATTATGTTTGGTTTATGATTAACAACGTATGAGTCGGTGTAGTGTAGTGGTTTGAGTGTGGGACTAGGACTCTTGAGACTAGGGTTTGAATCTTCGTTCAGTCATGGAAACCCACTGGATGGCCTTGGTCAAATCAGCCTCAGAGGAAGGCAAAGGCAAGAAAACCCATAACAGTGTCACCATAAATCTGAAAACAACTTGAAGGCACACAACAACATGTTACCATTGACTTTGACTGTAGGAGCACTTCATTGATTTAGGAATATGTAAGCAAATAATACCAGTATCTTTTGGATCAGTGTTTTGTTCTTTTCTTTTAGAAATTATATATATATAATTGATTATATACAGTATATTCTATCAATGTTTAAGTACCCCTTTGGGTGTTGCAATTAGATATCACTCTCTTCTTATTGTTCATATTCACTGGAAAAAATGTATGTCTTGTAAGCTAATGTTTCTGTCTTCTAAGCCCTCTCCTCTTCTGTCCCACTACATATTAGAAAGTTATAGTATCATGGAATGTATTAGTTGGAGAGAACAGGTTGGATTAAAATTAGTTTTAATAACTGTATTGAAAGCATGTCTCTCTTGGTTTGTTTGTTTTAAGCATTGATGCAGCTATCTTACTACAAGTAGATAAAAAGATGCTGCTGTATTAATTTAATTAGCCTTGCACTGAATAGAAAATTCCAGGATCCTAAGAAGATTACAGTCCTATCCACAATTCTCAGTGAGAAAGTCCCATTTTTTCAGACAGGTTTGCTGTTGGATGGACCTCTCTATAGGATTGCAGATGCATCTGGTTTGACTTCCCTAAACTGAAACGGTGACGCTGATTGAAATTGCTTAATACGGATTAGTTGTCCATAATTGTCTTGTAGGACTCATACAGTGAGGGCGGATTAAGGTTTAAGACCTTCTCCTGCCCCTTTTGACAATCGTATATATATATTGCTGGAAACAGAGTAGTGATTAGGTGGTAGCTATTCCAAGGCATGAGAGCCAGCCTGGTTTGAGTGTTGGACTATGACTCTGGAGACCAGGGTTTGAGTGTCAGCTAGGCTACATGGGTAACCTTGGGCAAGTCACACTCTCTCAGCCTCAGCCATGGCAAACAAACAAACAAACAAACTTGCCAAGAAAACCCCATGACAGATTTTTCTTAGGGTCATGTAAACCCACTGGGTGCTCTTAGGGACGTCACATTCTCTCAGCCTCAGGGGAAGGCGATGGCAAACCTCCTCTGAACAAATCTGGCCAAGAAAACCCCATAATAGGTTCTCTTTACGTTCACCATAAGTCGGAAACGACTTGAAGGCACACAACAGCAGCATTTCAAGGTAAATAAGCAACCTGATGTAGTGCTTTGAGTGTGTGACTGGAAGCCTTCTCCGCTATGAAAAGCCACTGGATGCCCTTGGACAAGTCGCACTCTCTCAGCCTCACAGGAAGGCAAAGAACATCTGAAGAAACCTTGCAGACTTAAGTCGGAAAGGACTTGAAGGCAGCCAACAACAGCAACAACAACCATCATCTGGATGCACAGAATACTGGATTGTGCCAGTATTCCAACCCTTTTGTTTTGCCTCTTTTCCTGATCTGTTTCTTTCTCCCTCTGCCTTCTCCATCACTGCCCCATAAAGCAAGGAGGGGAGTCTTAATCCGAGGTTAGGACAATGGGAACCGCGGAAAGCTTTGAGGGACCCTTCAGGCACCTTCGCCTCCATCCAAAGGGGAAACGCCTCCCCCTTTCATTGCCCCTGGGCCACCTGGGGCCAAAAGGTCTCTCTCGGGGTCCTACAGATTTGGGGTGGATTTATTTATTTATTTATTTATTTATTTTACAATAGGGAGTGGGGAAAGACCAAGGAATCAACCGAATTCCTCCTATGTTGCCCCACTTTGACTTTGGACCTTCCTGATCCAAAACTGCCTTTCTCCCTCCTTCCTAAATTAATCCAGAACTGTAATCAGCCTGGAGTTGGAAGAGTTGGAAGGGACCCCAAAGGCCATCCAGTCCAACCTCCTTCTGCCATGCCATGCAGGAACTCTCAATCAAAGCATACCCGACAGATCCAGCCATCCAATGAGAATGGAGCTTTGACCAGCTCGGGCCACAAGTTCAGAACTCGACTTTTTGTGGCACTAACACCACACACACACAAATCCTCCGACCAACTTGGGAGGGGAGAACTTTTTCCGTCCAAGACCAGGGGTTCAATTAAATTTATTTGGTAGATCTGGCTGTCGGGGATTCCATCACCGCCAACCTCAACCACCGCTTTAACTCTTTTCTGGCTCAAGGCTATGGAATTCTGGGAGTTGGAGTTTGTTGTGGGGCTCAGAGCGGAACAGAGAAAGGTTTGAAAACGTCAGTCTCGGACTCCTCGCCGCAAAGGAGGACGAGGCACTGCAAGATGTAGAACCTTCAAGGGAAAAAAAACGTAGGACATTGCAACATAAAAGCTCAAATCTCTTGTCGAAATGTCAAACCATGCTTCTTAGTCATGCCCAGAATGGAAGACATTATGGGATTCCTCCTGGGCAGAAGGCTGAAATAGAGGACGTGTCCTGGAAAAGGAGGACGTCTGGGCACCCGGCGCTCACTCCAATAATTCTCGAGTTCTTCCGAGGTTGCTCTTCACTTCTCTATAAATTTCTTAATAATGTCGCTTGGATTAGACAGCCTTTGAGGTTTCGACCACCTCTGTGTGATTCTGTCCTTCACCGGCAGGGTTTAGACTAGATGCCCACTGGATCCTTTTCCAGCTTTTCCAGTGGCTACAGTTCCCAGAATTCCATAGCACCAAGCCCTAGAGGTTAAAGTGGTGTCAAGCCGGATTCTTTCTGCAGTGTGGATGCAGCCCCAAATGGACCGAGGAATGGTTTTCTAGAAGGTCGCTGTTACTTTTTTTTCCTATCTGCCAAGCAGAGGTAGAGTTCCCTGGATCAGGATTTGCTGTTTGTTTATTGGGTTTTGTTTTTCAAGAAAAAATAAAAACAGAACTCTCAAATCCTTCAAACTAGGGCCTCCTGCAGGAAACGTTTAACGTCAAGTCGTTTAACGTTAAAAAATCCACAACATTTTTCTTTTCTTTTTGTTTGTTTGCTCAGTTCTGTTAATTTGTTTATTGCCCTTATACCCCGACTTTCTCCCAAAATGTGATCCAAGGCTGCCAGTCGGTGGATCCTTTATGAAGCCCCAATAACGAAAGAGTCCTGGAAGGTAAGAATTTAAACAAATCCTTTAAAAACAAAAGTGAGTTGAATGGTTGTAGCGTGCCACGGAGCTACGCTTCGTTCCCTGGAAAAGAGCTTTGCTCAAAGGACTCTGACTTGGGCTGGATCCACACTGCAGAAGTAATCCGGTTTGATACCGCTTTAACTTCCATGGAGCCATGAGACTGGGTTCCCTGCCCTCAGAGGTGCGTGGCTTGGTTGTACTTCCTTAGGAGTGAGGGGGATCGTTTATTTTTTCCATTTACATAAAACAGCGTGGTGTAGTAGTTTGAGCGCTGGATTAAGATTCTGGAGTCCAGGGTTCGAATCCTCACTCAGCCAGGAAAACCTGCTTATGACCCTGGGGAAGTCACACTCTCTCAGCCTCAGAGGAAGAAAAGGCAAACCCCCTCTGAGTAAATCTTTCCAAGAATAGGCAAGGGTCGCCATAAGTCGGACGCTATTTGAGAGCACACAACAGCAATGACAATATACTCCCAGGGAGTTTAAAGAGGGGTACAGTAGTTGTTGTGACACAACAACCCTGCGTGGTAGGCTATGCTGAGAGAAAGAGTGGCCTTTGCTTCTATCCATCCAAGAGGGCTTTCCGGGAGGAGCTCCCCGAACCAGCTCTTGAAGAGGATGGGACAGGAATGAGCCCTTCCACTGTCAGCTCTGAAACGAGACCCCCTTTTTCTCGAAGTGAGGTTGGAAATATAGGGGCTAGAGGTAAAATCCGAGCGGAGGCTTAGAATCATAGAGTCCCAAGGGGCCATTCAGTCCAACCCCCCTGCCATGCAGGAACTCGCAATCAAAGCATCCCTGACTGATGGCCATCCAGGCTCTGTTTAAAGACCTCCAAAGCAGGAGACTCCACTACACTCCGAAGGAGTGTGTTCCACTGTCGAACAGCCCTTACCGTCAAGATGTTCCTGCTAATGTTGAGATGGAATCTCTTTTCCTGCAGCTTGCATCCATTGCTCTGGGTCCTTTTCTCTAGAGCAGCAGAAGACAAGCTTGCTCCCTCCTCAATATGACACCTCTTCAAATATTTAAACAGGTCTGGACAGTTAAGAAAGCGGATAAGGAGAGAATTAATTCGTTTAAGATGTGGGGCTGGAGAAGAGTGCTGAGGTTTCCCATGGACAGCTAAGAAGTCAAACAAATGGGTCCTAGAGCAGATCAGGCCAGAAATTTCTCTGGTAGCCAAAATGACTAGACTGAGGCTGTCCTACTTTGGCCACATCAGGAGGAGGCAGGACTCACTGGAAAAAACAATAATGCTAGGAAAGGTAGAGGGAAGCAGAAAGAGAGGAAAGCCACATGCTAGATAGATGGACTCTATTAAGGAGGTCATGGGTATGAATTTGCAGAACCTGAGCAGAGCAGTGGAGCAGCGGGAATCTTGGAGATGTCTCACCATGAGTCGGGATTGATTCCAGGGTGGATAACAACAACAACAACAACAACAACAACAACAACAACAACAACAAAATAATCATGTGTGTCACCTCTTAACCTTCTCTTCTCTAGGCTAAACATACTCAGCTCCCTAAAGTCTCTTCTCATAAGGCATGGTTTCCTGACCCTTCACCATTTTGGTCACCCTCCTCTGGACAAGCTCCAGCTTCTCAGCATCCTTTTTTGAATTGTGGTACCTAGAACTGGACAAAATATTCCAGGTGAGGCAGAGTGGCAGAACAGAGTGGCACCATTACCTCCCTCGACCTAGAGTCTAGCAAACTTGTTTTCTGCTGCTCTAGAGAAAGAACTCAGAGCAATGAATTTAACCTGCAGGAAAAGGCAGCCTTCATTCGCCTCTTGTTCCTGCAGCCGATTGTTTGCATGGAAAGGTGAGTTTCCCAATCCTAAAACCTAACCTAATAGCTCCTCAGACTTCCACCCCCGGCGGCACCCAGGATGATGTCACCGGTGAAATGGGTGCAACTGAAACATGGTGGGCCCCAGCTCAAACAAAGAGGGGAGAGAACGGGGTCATCACCCACCCACCCCTTTGGGACTATAGGGAGTAAACCGCTTATCCCTTGGGCTCCTCTTCAATCCTACTTTCTAAGAAGGCTGTTTTTCCCCTCTTAAGAGGCAAGAGGGGGAGAGAAAGAAACCAGCATCGCACTTCTTCTTTGCGGGAGGGGGGGTTCCACATTTCCTTGGTGTGGGAAATAAGCCCACACCAGGAGCCCACTGGCTTCTGGAATGACCCCTCTCTTTTCCCTCCCTTCTCTCCTTCTCCTGCCCCTGAGGATCGCAGCCCTTTGTCGGCCACAAAGCAGCCCCCTAATCGCCCCATCGGGGGCCGGGGGGAGAGAGAGAGAGAGAGAGAGGCTCCGGCCTCCCCGCCTCCGTTCAGGATGCTGACATCGATCGCGGCAATATTGAATTTCTTGCTGGGAGAGGGAGAAGACGTTTGCCTTCCTCTTTCCAAGCCAAGCCAGCTTTGGCTGCATCCACACTGGAGAAATAACCCGGGTTGGTACCACTTTAACTGCCCTGGCTCAAGGCTATGGGCCCACAACAACTCCAAATCCCAGAATTTCATAGTCTTGAACCAGGAAAGAGTTAAAGCCGTGCCAAACCGGGTTATCTCTTGGAGATGTATAGAACATCCGCTAAAACCGGGAGTGGGAGGCAAGATTGGAAAAATGAACCGTCCCCAGGCGACCCTTTGGCAGTTCCTCTTCCAGCTTCCAAGGAATTTTTGCTCCTAATTCGAGAAGGATGCAAAAATCTTTCCCTCCCCCCCCCCCCCCCCATCTCCGTTAAGGAAAACGGATCCCTTGAGGAAAGAGAGGAGACCCGAAGGACGCAGGCCCGATGCTGGCAGAGTTTGGAAATGCCGGGTTTTGGATTGAAGCTCTCAAGAATTTTGGCTGGAAGAGTCTGAGACACGTAGTTTTTGTACAGCATTCTCTGAAGATGCCAGTCACAGATGCTGCGAAACGTCGGGAATGAACTCTTCTAGCCCCAAAAAAACATCAACAAAAATTGTACATACTGTTGGGTGCTTTCAAGTCCTTCCCGACTTATGGCGACATTAAAGCGAACCTATATCATGGGGTTTTCTTGGCATGTTTATTCAGAGGGAGTTTGCCATGGCCACCCTCTGAGGCTGAGAGAGTGTCAAACTTGGTGGTTGTCCCATGGCTTTGAATCCTTTCCGATTTAGGGCGACCCTAAAGCGACCGTATCATGGGGTTTTCTTGGCAAGTTTCTTTGGGGGGGGGTTGCCATCGCCTTTCTTTGAGGCTAAGAGAGTGTGACTTGCCCTAAGTCACTCAGTGGGTTTACATGGATTCGAACCTGGTCTCCCAAAGTGGAAGCCCAATGCTCAATCCATTATATTTTGTACATGCCCAACTAAACTTGAAATCATCACATTGGCTGGCTATACATAGATGGCTATACATACAAAGGAAAGAAAAAGAAAAAGCAAACCTATGAAGGCCTGGATCCTCTTGGACACTTTTCCTTGCAAGTAAATCCCATCAGTCCTGAAGGAGAAACGTCAGAAAAGAACAAGGCCTAAATGAGACAGAGTTATGTTGAAGTTTGCCCAGACACGGAAAATGTAGTCAGCTCCTTGTGATTTCAAGTAAAGATGAACATGTACATAACTTTCTGAGCCATGTTCTAAAAGAACACCAGAAGAACCAAACACAACTACAGAGTTTCACTAACACTAGTCCAGAACAATAGGGAGAGGATATCAAAGTGTCCCACACTATCTTTCCCAAAGTACATGTAATTAAAAATTACACGGCCATGGACGATTTGGATTGCATTGGACTTTGCATTAGCAATTTCTTTGGTAGCTATATGTATGGTGATTTAATATTTCACTGTCTGTTATTAGTTGTTGGTGTGAAGGCATAGGAATATATTTTGATACAAAAGGTTTTCCAGTATCTTCATTAATTTTTCATTACATGTACTTTGGGATACATAGCGTGGGGCACTTTGCTATCCTCTCCCTATTGTTTCAGACTAGTCAGAACAGCAGAACAGGATGCAAAGAACAAGGGTGACTTACCTGGCTTGGAAACAGTGTTTGTTCCTTATGAATCCGCATACCCTTTTGTTGCTCCCTTGGCCTTTTTTTTTCTTTTTAATTTTTTTTAATTAAGTTTGATAAAATAACAAACTTATAAACAACAGAAATAACAGACCTTGGGAATGAGTAAAAAGAATTTCCACCCAATAAGACGTTCTTTAGAAGCTGTAAAATGAAGATCCCTTGTTTTTTGTAAGATTTCTAAATAAAGTTGGTATAGTCGGCCCTCCTTATCCACGGATTTTTTTTTATCCACAGATTCAAGCATCCACGGCTTGAAAATATTCAAAACAAAGTATACATTTCAAATAACAAACCTTGATTTTCCACTGTGGACCCACAACAAACTCCATCTCCTAGAGTTCCATAGCCTTCAGCCAGGGCAGTTAAAGCGGTGCAAAACCGGATTATTTCTCCAGATGCAGCCGCTATGGAAAACAATAGGATTGGGACACTGGAGTGAATTTCCTTCCTATTTTACAGGGCTAGGAGAAGTTACTTGTTTTCTGACCACAACTCCCAGAATCCCCCAGCCAACATGTCGTGTGTGTGTGTGTGTGTGTGTGTGTGTGTTAACTTTACAAAGCCTTTTGCAAAGGGAGGCAAACCCAGCCAGCCAGGCCGGTTTCCCCATCCATTCCCCTTTTGTCGTGAGCTTGCAAAAATGACCTGTCTCATAACCTTGTAATCCACTGGGATTTTTTTCGAGCTGACCTCTTTCTTTTTTTGGGGGGTTGCCCCAACCCAAAAGGTGCCCTTGTTGTTGTTGAGGTTTTCCCCCCACATATCTACTTTAAGTAAAGCATGTTTACAATTATTTTTGAACCATAGCCTCCATCACATGTGGGTAGAGTCAGTTTAATATTGAGATGGACAGTTGCATTTTATTTTATTTCATTTTATTTTATTTTATTTTACTTTCCTCCAGCAAACTCCGCCAGGAAAATGGTGGATTTAGCTTTCCTGCATTGACGACTGGTTTCAAACACAGAAAAGGGAATCCCGTGGTACCTGGGAAGACTTAGTACATTTATTATAACCCGAGGTTTCGTGGCCTATAGGCCGCAAAAGGTTGTGTCATAAAAATGTGTTAGCCTTTGAGCTGCCACAAGACTCATTTTGTTGGTTTTGCTGCAAAAGAGCAGACTTAGGTGGCTTACTCTTTTGGACATTTTGCAATTTATTGCACTGGTATTAACTGTTTACCATTATAAAACCAACAGTTGGATTACCCAGCAAATAGTCCAAGATTTTGGTGTATGTGTAATTATTATTCCTCTTACTATTAATTGTTTTGTTTTGTTTTGGTCTCTTTAAATTAAAGGTTTTGCTTGGACAAAGACAACCCTTTAACTAGGAAAAAGCAAGGGAAATCAGGGATTTCTGAACAGCCTTGTTGCACAAGGGGAAAAAGGGGGGGTTTCTGGGTTAGATTCCACATTGGCTTCCTTGAATTCCCCCACATTTGTCTTTCTCCCTCGTTTTGGAAATGCAAAAGCTGCCCTTCAACCCTGTTGACAGAACTGTCTGAAGAGAGATTTTCCCCCCAAACCCGGAACATATTTTAAAATGACTTCTAAGAATGGTTTCTCAGCGGTTTAAATGGGTCTGTTTCTATATAATATGAGTTAGTATGTGGAATAGTGGTTTGAGTATTGGACTATGACTCTGGAGACCAGGGTTGGATTCCCAGCTCAGCCATGGAAAACCTTGAGCAAGTCACACTCTCTCAGCCTCATGTAAAGGCCATGGCAAACCTCCTCTGAACAAAACTTGCCAAGAAACCTCTTAGAGTCCCCATAAATCAGAAACAGAAATGACTTGAAGGCACACAGCTGCAGCAGCAACAACAGATCTAGTTGTAACATTCCTAGTCCAGAAATCTTGTAGCACCTTTGAGACTAACTAAAGAAAAAAGTTGGCAGCATGAGCTTTCATAGACTTAAATCTACTTCCTCAGATCCATTTGGTGGAGGAATCTGCATCTGAGGAAATAGACTTCAGTCTAGAAAAGCTCATGCTGCCAATTGCTTTCTTTAGTTAGTCTCAAAGGCGCTACAAGATCTCTCTACATACTGGTTCTACAGACTAACAAGGCTATGTCTTTTAATTCCTAGTCCATTCCATTCATTAGGATTAGTTATTCCTAACCATCACCACCACCATCAGCACTATTGCAGCTCCTCCTGCAAGTCTAGATCCCTGCTCACTGTGCAGAGAGTCAGGCCTTTTCCAGAGCTGACCCACCTACAAAGCAAGACCTCTTGTCTCTAGTCCCATATTCACCTGCAAGTAAATGAGGCTGGGATCCTATGGAGGTCCATGCTTCCCTGGGAAAGAAGCCCTCTTGAGCACCAGAGGGTTTCCCTTCGGAGGAGAAAACCTGTGGAAAGGCTTGCAGAATGTGGCCAGGACTGGGGAGGTCACGTCGCCCGGGTCACAGGCCTCCGTTTCAAAAGGAGTTTTAAAGAAGCTCCAACTTGAGGAGAGAGAAAGGAAGGGAGCAGGGGAGAGGAAGAAAGAAAAAAAGAAAGAAAGAAAGAAAGAAAGCCTTTGGTTTCTGCCTTCCTTTCCCTGGAATATATTAATTCAGCCACGTTTGTCAGGAGCCTGGGACCACCTAGGGGAGCTTCCCTCAGAAGTTGGGGGTCGTTTTTTGAGGGTGCTTTACTGCCCATCCTCCTCTTCCCCCTTCCTCCTCAATCCAGCTCCCTCCCTCCCTCCTTCCCTGTCGAGGGATGCGGAGGAGCTTTTAGCCTTTCCATTCCTCACTGACCCCTTCCTAGAAGGGCATTCACATTATTGATGGCCAGGGGGTGGAGAAGCCAAACTTTCTTGGCCAGGGCCTACTACACACACACACACACACACACACACACAGACAGACACACACACGAGAGCCTTAAACCTTCCCTGGGACCGAAAAGAGGGAAAACCAGAGTCAGTTTTCCCCTGGCTCCTTGTGTCCAAAGACTGAGAGACAGAACTAGCCCATTCTGAGGAAGGGGAGTGTTGTGTGAAATTCTGAAGACCGTGCAAGACAGGATGCCTCCAAGTTTTGAAGTTTCTCTCTGTCTCTCTCTTTCTCTCTGTCTCAATCTCTCTTTCACACAGACACCTATATTTGGGGGGGGGGGGGGTGGCCCTTAAAGCCTACCGTCAGTGTGTCTGTAATTTAGACTGGATGGATAGGTAGTACAGTTGCCCCCCCCACACACACACACACATTTTCACATTTTTACTTTTGTGGATTTGATTATTTGCATTATTTGCGGGTTTGATGTATATGCTCTCTCTAGGAATCTCTTCCCAGATCTTCCAGTGCACCAACCTAAAGTCTTCCAATGCAACTCTGCCAGAAGTTGACCATAGTTTTTCGTGGGTTTTTCGGACTATGTGGCCATGTTCTAGAAGAGTTTATTCCTGACATTTTGCCAGCATCTTCTCTGAAGATGTCAGCCACAGATGCTGGCAAAACGGAAGGAATAAACTCTTCTAGACCATGGCCACAACTTCACAATTAACCATAGAGTTGTTTTGGGGAGCCTAGAAGTTCCTACACAAAACACTTCTCTAGGCATTTGTAGGCCCTCCTGCATGATTCTATGGCCAACTTCTGGCAGATGTTGACCACAGAGTTGCACCTGGAAATTGCAAGAGAAGTGTTCTCTCGAGTAAAAATAATAATTTTATTATTATTATTATTATTATTATTATTATTATTATTATTATTATTAGAGGGTTTGTCCACATTCACGGGTGTCTTTCATCCCCACTCACAGAGAATGTGGAGGGACCACTGTCGTTGTTGTTTACTGCCTTGAAGTCGACTTCAACCCATGGTGACCCTATGAAGGAGAGACCTCCAAGTCATCCTATCCCCAACCTCCACACTCAGCTCTTGCAGATGCCTGGCTGTGGCTTCTCTGATTGAATCTATTCATCTGGTATAAGGTCTCCCTCTTTTCCTATTGCATTGCACTTTACCGTGCATTATTTTCTTTTCTATTAAGTCCTTTCTTGGTCAAAATATGACAAACTCAATTTAGTCATCTTTGCTTCTAGGGAAAGTTTGGGACTGATTTGCTCCTGGACCCATTCATTGGTCTTTTTTAGCAGAATTCTGATATTCTCAGCACTCCTCTCCAGCACCAAATCTCAAACGAGGGGATTTTCTTCCTATCGGCTTCCTTCATAGTCCAGCTCTCACAAACATACGTAGAAATAGAAAACAGGATGGCAGGGACAATCCTAGCTTTAGTATTCAGCGATATGTTTTTACACTTGTCTAGGTAGGCAGACAAGATAAATCTGAAATGAAAGGTAGACAGTTAAAAGGTAGGCTCCTATCTATATCTATGCTTCCCCTTTGTATATGAATCTCTATTTCTTTCGGGCATTAAATAATGACACCATACACGAAAACCTGGAGAATCATAGCCAGATACTAGGGAGAATCTAAATATTATTTAATACATCATACAAACTGTCGCCTCAACTCCATGGATTTCTATTGGGAGGAAAATTAAGGCTTCAGAAGAATGGCCTTCTTTCTCTGGTTGTAACAACCTTCCTTCGGACCAAGGCAAAAACCATTTAACCTGAGCTCTACTGAGGTTAGAATAGCAGGGAGAGTATTTTCTTCTGCCCAGTCAAAAGGCAGTCCAGGAGTGAGACAAAAGGAATAATCTGAATACCCTGAAAGGAACTCAGTGCCTTGGATTTCGGACTTCGAAATGTCATTATTTTCTTTAGGCTTCCTGGTTTTGGAATGACATCTGTGTCCATCCGCATTGGCAATGCAAGGGAGCCTTTACACAGTTAATGAGGAGCCTTGTAGTGGGATGGAATAAATTTCAGATGGTCATGACACTATTATTATTATTATTATTATTATTATTATTAACTTTTATTTGTATCTTTATATCGCCCTTTGAGCCAGAAACCGGGACTGTAGGAGGCTTGGTAATTCATTTTATACTGACCTCTGCACGCACCACACACACACACACACACACACACACACACGTGAAAATGCCACAAAGGCATTCTGCTTGATCTCCAATTGAGGGGGGAAAAGACAACAAAGCTGGCTGGCATTTTTAGAAACTAACTTCTTTGCTGTAGCACAGCTCTGCAAGGCTTTCTTCTACTGCTATTAGTAAGTTTCTTTCTTACTCCCCGGAAAGCTGATGCCACAACCAGCCAGGAAGCCACAAAATTCTCTGTCACTAAAACAAATTATGGGGCACCTTTTCTTCTGCCACACTGCAGAATGCCCTCTTGCGCTGAGTGCAAGCAAACTCCTTCTGGGGGTGAGTTTGTTAAAACCATTCCATTAACTGAAAAGAGACTAAAGGCTTCGCTAGATATTGTATATTAATTACTCCACCATCCTTAGTGCATCCAGTATCCTGAGCTGCTTTTCCATTTCGCTCTCAGATTTCATGGTGCCTAACATGTGCATACAAAATATTTGGTGTCTCCTCCGCTCTCCCCTGGCTAGAAATAAATAATATTACCCTCTCACGATCTCAAATTAGAGACAACTTAAAAAGTATTTCTAATAGGAAATGGTCGGTTTCAAACCATGGAAGACAACGCCTGGCCACCTTTACAGGGAAAAAAAACCCAGCTACATTAAACTCCTGTGTCCACTAATTCATTTATGCCATAAAATAAACGTATAATTTCTCTCTAATAAGTCACACACACCCCCAAAAAACTAGCCATGCCTGCCAGAAAACAGGGCTGATTTAAGTTGGTACATCCTCTAAATATTAGGCCAATATGGCCAAATACTATGGGTACTCTGCAACAATTTCCTAGAGTCTGCAAAGAGTCCTAAAGTCTGCAAAGAGAGGTGAATACAATGTGAACCTGACTATTCTATTAAATAAATCAAAAGTATCAGCTATTTTGGATTCTATCCGCCTTAAGCCTTGATCCTATATTCTGCGGATTATTTGTGTATTTAATTATTATTAATTAGCTTTCTCTGCATTTTTATTTGTACCACCTTTTTGGCCACAAACCGGGCCTGCAGGAGGCTTGGTAGTTCATCTGGCCTGTTTTAATTATTTTACTAATCCTCGCCTTTCCTGCCAATGTTTTCTTATATGGTAAATAAATCCTGAGCATTCAGTTGCAAAACAGGACCGGTTGTGTTCAGTCGGACCTATTTCTAAGCAGGACCTCTCAGGATAACCCAGGACAGGAGACAAGAAGGGCAACATACTGACGATTTCTGTCCCCTCCCTGAGGATTTTTTCACAATAAATTGTCCCTTCCTTGACACAGGATAATTGAGCTCCAGGAGGCCAAAACAAATACTTGCCTCCATGCTCTCTTGGCTGGTCTGAGGAATGAGAGGGTATTTATTTACCTAGAATCATAGACCCTTTTTTTAAGTCACAGATAGAAGTTTAAAGAGGCTAACTTTAGCATCCTAACCCTTTGAGATGGAGGAAAACGTCCAGATTCAAAGAAACGCAATGCAAAATTCCAGCCTGGGCTTGGGAGCTTGCTTTGGGGCCAGAGAGATTTGGAAGCAGGGTGTTGTCCCCTGGAGGTCTTCTTCCTTCTCTGGTCCACCCCCTCCTTGTCCCCCAACCAGTTTGCTTGGGCAGAAAGAGGAGAAAAGGAAAGAGAAGGGGGGGGGAGAGATGAGGGCTGTTTGAAAGGCAAAGAGGAGGGGGAAATGTGAACTGACCCGAGCGAAGGTTTCAATGGAGATGGGTTATCTCTCTCCGCCTTGCTGGGACGGGCCTCTCTTTCTTTTAGCCCAAGTTGTCCACCAGCTTTGCAGATGAGATTGGGGAGGGGGGGCAAACTCGAGCTTGGTGGAAGGGAAGGGAGCTTGGAAGGGCTATATATTTGGGAAGCATGTTGAGCTCAGTACAGGAGAGGGAAGGGAGCTGAAACCTGGAAAAGGAAAGAGCAAGGCGATTTCGTGTGTGTGTATCTGTTTTGATTTTCCCAGGATTTCCTAGGGAGCTCTTGGGAAAACCCGCACCCTGGTCGTAAAACCAGTTTCCCTGGAAGCAAGAAGAGGCAGAGAGAAAAAGAGAGGAAGAGAGTTCCCACGGATTTTAGTGCTTTCTCAGCGCCCTTCGGACCCCGAGGAAAAGGCTAATTCAGGCCCGGCAGCGTCTACACGTCTTTTCCTGCCGCGTTTATCTCCGATCTGGGGACTGGGGCCAAGCCAGGAGAAGAGAAGAACCACCACCAAGAAACCAAGGAGATGGGAGCCTTTGTTTCAATGGTGATCGCGGCCTGCCTCTTCCCTCCTGGAGAAAGGACTGTACGAGTGGAAGAGGAAAGCTAGCCGCAAGCGGGTTCCCTGCCTTTCTTTTTTGGCTGGCTTCCCCCTTCGCTTCCAGCCCCATATAAATGGAGGACAGGGTTTACATTTCGCTAGGAAGTGGGCAGTTTGCAATATACAGACCCACGTGTATCCAGAATGGCAGAAGTAGAAGATGGAGAGGGAGAAGGAGAAGAGCTCAGCTGCTCTCGAGGCTGCTGCTGGCTTTTTCATTTTCCTTTGAAAAGCAAGGAGAGTGAAAAGCTCTCGCTTCGGCATCGGAGGAGAAGCAAGCCCTCGCCGAAATCTTACAGAGATCCACGATCTTACACACACACACACACACACACACACACACACACACACTACAGACTCCTCTCTATCTGAGATCCTTTCTCAGGAGAAAAAAATACACACAAAGGCCCTCGGGCATTACAAAAACAAAAGCATACTAAAATGGGTTGAAAGAGCTGGAAGAAATTAAATGTGGGTTCAAGACGGTGGCCTCCTCCTCCTCCTCCTCCTTCTCTCCTGTATTTTCAAACCATCCACATCTCTCTTTTTAAAAAGGGGGTCCCTCTATTTTGCTCCCTCTAACAACCGCGTAGGTCTTTGTCGTGGGTAACAACAACGACAACAGCCGCCACAACAAAATTAATCGATCACATTCGTGCTTTTTGCCCCTTCCTTTCCCCTTTTCCCCTGCTTGATTGTAACTTCTAGGAAAGATCCCTTCTTGGGAATTTAGAAAAAGATAGCAAGGGGTTGTGATAGTTTAGTTTCTCTCCATTTCTCTACTGTTTGCTTTTCTTTTCAAGGACCGATCCCTTCTTGGGAGCTTAGGAAAAGATCGCAAGGGATTGCGATATTTTTAGTTCCTCTCCGTGGGAGGAATACGAATCTTTCCTAGCCTTCACAAAATCACAAAATCCAAACTTGGGAGCTTTAGGAAAAGATCGCAAGGGATTGTGATAATTAAATTCCGCACCATAGGAGAAATAGGAATCTTTTCAAGCCCTCAGAAGAGTCCAAACTGGGAGGCAGATTTGCTGTCTTGCAAAACCTAAGCCTCCATTTCGCAGGGACAATCCCAGACCCCCCCGAACTGGCTCCGAATTTCTTGTTTCTTTTATACCTCAGTCCTGAAGACAGAAAAGAGGAAGCAACCTTATTTGGTTTTAAGATCTGCCAGTCCACAGTAAATTGTGTGTGCGATCGGGGTTGGGTGTCCCTTTGCTACACACACACACACACACACACACACACAGGGGGGGGAATTTATTTCTCAGTAACATTTGATCGCCTTGAAGTGTTAAGTCGCTACATTCAAAACTCCGAGCTCTCCATGGACAAAACTCCCGACTCTTCTAGGCCATTAATTCAAGCCACATCTAGATGGAGTTGTGGGATTAGAAATATACCTCCAGAAAGCCTCTCTCTGTGTGTGTAATCCCACTCTTCCTCTCAACCCACATCCACCGATTTGCTCCCAGGCCTTTCAAGAACAAAATCGCACCTCGGAAAGAGTGCCAAAAAAACCAGGTCCGACCCTTTCTGCCCGACCATGGCCGATCCCAGCCTTGGCTCTTTAAACCAGGCGTCCCTTTACTGCCCTCCTTATTGCACCACTGACCAGGTTAGCTCATAAACCTATTCACACGGCCACAATGGGGATTTTCTCAACAATTAACAAGAAACAACATAATAAAGCCATTGACAAAGGCCCGGCTATTTACTAGAAATTAGGCACTCTTTAAGAGACCAGTGCGTAATTTCACACACTTTACAACCTCCCAGGGCACTTCTTTCCAACACCAGAGTAAACAACCTCTGGGTGCGCTTTTGGGGCCGAATCTGTCGCCACAACTGGCCTCCCCTCTTGGCAAACCTCCACCTCCTTCTCTCCCTAACACCACCACAACCTCCACATCCACACACATCACCTAGGAACACGTTTTTAAGCTGCACAGGGGCTTGAGGAAGGGAATCTCGCCTACTGGTATTTTTTATTTACCAACAGCCACAGAACAACCAACCCCAGGACTCTGGTATCTGTCTCCTCCAGTTTATTACTTCTTCCACTGGGGGCCAAAAGGTCTCCCTGGCCCAGAATGACCAGATTACTTTGACCGCAAAGGAGGACAAGGATGTACTGCAAAATGTGAGACATTTGAGAAAAATGTAGAACAGGACCAAATAAAGGCTCGAAACACTCAAATAATGTCAATTCCTGCTTCATAATCGTGCTCAAATATCAATTCCTGTGTCGTGCTCATAATGGAGGACATTTTTGGAATTCCTCCTGGACAGAAGGGTGAAATGTAGGATACGTCCTGGAAAAGGAGGGCCTTTAGTCACCCTGCCCTGGCAGTCCTGTATTTGTCTCTCAAACCTTTTCAAACAACAGGGAGTAGCTCCTATTTACTCACTGGTCTTAAACCTGAAAATAAGTCCCGGGACTGCTCTGTCTGGCAATGCCGGCTGAAGGCTCATAAATCCCAGCCTGCTGTCATAAAATAAACAGGAATCCCCCCCTCCCCCCGATTTTAATGGATTGGATTTCCTATTCATTCCTAGGGGAGCACCACCCGGGGGATGGGTGCAAGGCTTCTCTAGCAAGACCCCTGAGGGATCTTTGGGAATCTTTTTCTTCCTTCCCCGGCTACCCCCCCCCCCCGTGCCTTCTGTTTTTGTTTCTTTCTCTCTGCTAGGAAAGTGGACGAGGGGAGGGAGGGAGAGAGCAATGGCCCCCAGTGCGAGGGACCCTTGCATTTCAGAGCCCCTTTGGTCTCGGCTTGACCCGGAAAACCACGATGGGCGAGTGAGGCTTGGCTGGAACTTGAGCTGCTTTGGGAAAGCTAGAGAGAGAGAAAGAGAGAGAGAGAGAGAGAGGGAAAGGGGGAAGGAAACAAAAGGCCAGGCTTGGAGGGAGAGGATGGTGGAGAGTCCTAAGTGGGCCGAGGGGAAAGGGGGGAGGGCAGCCCCCATCCTGGCCAAAGGGACGTTCCTTTCGCTCCCCTCCAGCCCCAGCAAGGCCACCTTGAAGTGGATCTCTGGGCCGACTCCTCCGAGAGGCCTTTCCGCTTGGCCTAATGAGTTGGGAACACATTCAGGGCCAGGGAGAAAGGAAAGAGGAAGAGAAAGACAGCCGCGGAGACACAAGGAGAGGCCGGCCGGGGCGGAAAATACACAATGAGTTTGTTTTCAGGCAGGCAAGATGGCGACCAGGGCAGGCTCCAGGCTACTAGGGCTAGCAGAATAGGGGGAGACGACCCTTTTTCATTCATTCCCCTTCTGATTCCTGCAAAACTCTCCTGGAATACAGGAGCCCCTCTTCCTCTTATTCCAGGAGACAGGAAGCAGAAAATAGGGCTCAGATGGGGCTCCAGCCCATCCCCTTTGGCACAGCCCAGGAAGGGAAGCAGGAAGAAAAGAGGCCCCAAAATCCCCAGCCCGGTGTTTCCCAACACAGCTGTTGCCGTATATTTTGCAAGGCACCCCAAGTGCAAAGGGAAAGAAGGTGCAAGGGGGGAAAGAGAGGGAGAAAGAGAGGGAGAGAAGAGGAGGAGGGAGGTGGTCTGGGCATCTGGAAAGGACAGGGCGCCTTGTTTTTGAAACTGTCAGTCCCTTCAACCCCTATTGTGAGGGCTCCATGCAAAACATCCCCGGCCTTTTAAACGCTGCGCCTGGTGAGGCCGCCTCAGATTGTGAAGGAGAGGGCAAGGCAAGGAGGGAGGGAGGGAGGGAGGGAGGGAGGGAGGGAGGGAAGGAAGGAAGGAGGGAAGACGGGAGGATGGAAATAATCCCATCGGAAGAGAGGCACACAAAAATGGCAACGCGCAAAGCAAGAGGTATGTGCACCAGGTGAGTCGGAAAAGGACGAGGCAAAAGTCAAGCTGGTCTGATTCAGTTTTGCACCATTCTTTCTTAATCACCCTGTATATGTATATCAACACGCTCATATCTATATCTATCTAGGATGTGTATCGTATATATGTGTGCGTGTATACACAACACAAATATGTATACATACATAAATATATATGTGTGTGTTTATATATATATATTATGCATTTATATATATATATATATATATATATGCACACATATATCTGTGGTGTATATATATATATATACACACACCACACACGTGTTGTGTGTGTGTCATGTGCCACACACCATATCTGTATGTATGTGTGTGTGTTAAAATATACATACACATATATCTAGTATGTATGTATATATAAAATAAATATACACACCACATATATACCAATACACATATATCTGTATGAATGTATACACACACACACATATTTATACACACATATACACACATACATATATCTATTTATGTATATATGTAGCTACTATTATTTACACACACCCAAGATATACACACCATACAGTGTGTATATACACCATATCCAGATATATATAATATATATATATATATCATACATACAGATACAGTATGTGTGTGTGTGTACACACACACACACACACACCACATATATAATATATATACACATACATACATGCGGAAAATAGAAAGCAGCGCACACAGTCATTAACACATATACCACAAGCCATTTTATCCTGCATATAGATCTTTTGGAAATGTATTTAGCAAAAAAAAAAAAACAAAAAAAAGGGGAGAGAGAACACCCAAGGGATCAAATCTGTGCCTTAGCTAAGGGAAAAGAGGCAGGGATCCCTAGATCTCTGTTCCCTCTCCAGTTTCCCTCCCCATCTCTCCCCCTTTTCTTTCTTAACAGCTTTGGCTTCTGGAATCCCTTGCAGATGCTTTTGCCAGGGCGATGGAAGGTGGATTCCCTCCCATTGTCCTCCTCCTCCTCCTTCTGCTGCTGCTGCTGCTGCTGTTGTGCAAAGAGGGAAAATGGGCTCCCTAAACTCTCCCCCTCTAAAGAAAGTTTCTGCCACCGCAACGGATCTGCAGCTGAATCTTGCACTTTTATTTCTTTCCTTTCCTTTCCCCATCGCCAGCATCTTTAAACCGTAAAAAAACCACAGAGAGAGCAGAGCTTCCTGTCTTGTATCTCTGGTTTCCAAAAAGGCCAAGTTTTTGAGCACACTCCTCCAGCACAAGTGAAACCAAAACACGGTCGCAGCACGTTGGGTCCCCCCCCCTTCCTTTTTCCTTTATGCATAAACTTCAGTTTGGAAGGAGGAACTAAATCTGAGAGAGACAGAGAGAGATGGAGGAAGTGAGCGCCGGGCTGTTGTTTTTAAAATCACCCCAAGAAAGGCTGGACTGCAGCCTCCAGTACTGCTTTTCCTTATTGCTGGAAAAGGGCTGTTCAGAATAACCAGGCCAGAGGGGGATTTTATTTTATTGTTGTTAAATTTTTACCTTATTTCTGCCACTGTCTTCAATTGAAAAAATGGACATTATAGGCTCAAAGTGAAGGGCCTGTTAACTTCCTACTACACAGTTTTGCTTTTCAGTTTGCTAAAAAGCCATTTTTATACATGTTCCCTTCTGAATGCTAGATGTATAGTCCAACATTTCCTTTGTCTCCTCGCGTGGGCAGAGCCTTTCTCCTCCACCCAGGAATATTTCAGGCTCTGTGTTTTGTCCCTTTTGTTTTATCAGAGAGGAAAGATGTTATCTGGTGGTCTGGGGTTTTTTATTATTATTATTTTAGGTCCAGGAACTTGGAAAGCTGTAGAGGTTTGTGAAAGGGAGAAAGAAAGGCCATTTCTCCTTCCCTTAAACCACCTCGAAAAATTGAAAATGTGGCTTCGAAGGTTTGCTAAAGAAGAAATAGGCATTCCTTAACTCGCTCTTTCGGGAGCCACTCTGACAAACCCTAGGCTCCAGCCAAAGTCAATGGGATTGCTCTAAAGCAAGGGAAGGGAGGAAAGGGTGGTTTTACGGTTTCCTTAGCATCTGTAGTTCCATACAAGGATCCACTGGACCGGCAGAAATTGTTACATAATACATTGGGAAGGAGGGGGGTATACTTAGGAGAACCGCAGGCCCCTCTCTTTCTCCTTGCATTGGGGGTGGAGGTGGAAAATTGCTTTCTTTGCTCAACCAAACGCAAGGCTTCTTTAAGGTGCCTGGCATTCAAGTGAGATGGACACGCGTGGAAAACATTGAGCTATTTAAAGGGGGGATCGATGCATTTTTTCTTTCCCCCCATGTAATTCTGGGGTCTTGAAAAGCTACATCCTGCAAAAAGCTTTTGGCCCAAGGTTTTTCATCCTGCCTTTAAGGGAAAAGACAAGCCTCAAGCCTCAAGGCCCTTCAAGCCCCAAGGACTGCGGCTGGTTAGAACAAGGACACCGTTTTGTTTTGTTTTTTAAAGTGTGTGGTTGGGTGAGGGGAAGGTTGCTTTTAAAAATACTTAAATGCCACCAGTTTTAAAAATAAACGTGTTGCTTTTGAACTTTGTAAAACTGAAAGATTTCCCACCCCACCATTTTCAGTGGAAGGGATCAAAGGAAGGGAAATGCATCCCTTTGCAGAGAAGCAGCGTGGGAGCCCAGGAAGAAGGAGCCACTTTGGAATTGCAGTGGAAGGATTTAAAAGGAGGGAGTGAGGGTTGTGTGTGTGAAGAGGAGGCCTCTCCAAGCCTTGGCTCTTTTGCCAAGGAAAGGCCTTCTGCAAATCATCCAACCCCCACTCCTTGCTAAAGAGGCCAAAGGAAGGTGTGTGTGTGTGTGTGTGTGAAGCTGGGAGAGTAAGACAGAATGAAATAGTCTCCTGTATGAGTGACATAAGGCCTTATTTTGCACAGTCACACACAGGGTCTACACTACAGCAACATTTCTTCCACAACAATTGCACTGGTCAGCACTTCACCATCTTTCTAGAGCAAAGCAAGCTACATAAGTAATACAGACAACAACTGCAACAGGGTGAGATGGCGGGGAAGGATATGGGTTGGTATATTTCTAAACATACTTCTCTCCTGCAGGTGTCCTGCAGAGATAGGAAAGCCATCCTCCTTATTATGCTCCTTAACACCCCCCCCTCTCATTCTCTTTCTCCAATGTGGATTTTTAATATATATATATTACAGCAGGTTGGAATATTTCCAGGCCTGGGTGCTTTTCACCAAAGGCTAGCAGTAAAATATTTCCCAACAACAACAACAACAACAACAAAATGGGGAGCGAATTTCCACAAGAGAATGTTGACTCTGAGGCCCAGGGTGAACATTTCAGTGTTGTTTTGTTTTCTTTCCTGATTTAGGAGAAATCATTATCTTGCGGTTGTTCTATAGGTGAAATCCCTGAGAATTTCAATTCAGAAAGAGGAATTTTGTTACCAAAACATGGGTGAGAAGGACCAACACAGGCAGAAGCCAACCATTAACCCCAGCAGTTGTGATATAGCAACTCAGTTGTTGTACCACTTTCTCAATGCTTAACATTTCCAGCAGGCCTACTTAATTCCACTAAGCCTCCTCTCTTCCCCACCAGAACAGTACTGACAACTCCCTCAGGTTTGTTTTTATCACATCTTTTATAAGAAACCACAACCAACCTCTGGAAAGCATCATTTCTTCCAATGAAACCCTTAACACTTCTCTCTCTCTCTCTTTCTCTCTCTCTCTCTCTCTCACACACACACACACTCACCCCCAAAGAGAGTAGAAAACAATGGGCAACCCTGCAATAAGCATAGAAACCGTGTTTTCTTAAAACAGTGTTTTAATTGAAAATAAAGCTAAAGCATGCTTTTTCCAACAGTGCAAATTTCCATCGTTTTTGTTTTTTATTTATTTACTGCTTCCAACGTCACAACATATTACACCGGGCATGTCTTCTTCCCAAAGGCTTTGACTCTAGAAGTCTGCCTGCTTCAACTATGTCGAGTTTTTTTCTTTTTAAGTGCAAATATAGACAATTGCCTCTGATTGTCATGTGCAGTAAAACAAATAAAAATAAATGATCCTGCTACAAGGATAGGATGCTGGGGGGGGGGGGAGTCAATTTTCCAGAGATGTAGAGAAAACAGTGATATATCCTGGTTTAAAAACAACAACAACAAACGCCTGAGTTTTTGTGCCAAAGCAGCTATCAAGAATATGGTATATTCTCCATGGGGAATATTCCTTCTACTGGGGACTCTGTTGCATTCAGCAACCTGGATCTGTTTGCATTTTTCCCCCAAGTGTGCGACCCTCACATTGGTCTGGCTTTGCTTTTTGAGAGAACTCTATTTGATGGACTACAGCATCCTCACCCCCACCTCCATCTCCATCCTTCCAACAGAAGTATACCTTCCATTTATTGCTTAGTCCACAGCAACCCTAACCTTAAGGTTGCAAAGCCTAGGGACCACTTCCTTGGGAGAAAATCCCATTGAAACCGGGAGGGGGGGGCCTCCAAGTAAACTGTGCAGCAGACTGGAGCTGAGGAAGGTAGGCAAGGTAGGAAATAGGTGGCCAAACCTAAACCTTTAACTGAGGACATTCTCCTCTCTTTCTTTGCAATAGTGTGGCTTGTCCCACATCATTTTACTCGTAGACACCTTTCCTTTTTGCTCACAAAACCACCACCCCTACAACCACTGCAAACTGCAAAGCAATATCTCTTGACTGGCTGCTGCTGAAGTAACTTTTCTAGTGGCGACCTGGCAACACATCCCCTTCTGCCCAATACAGAAGTGCAACCAGGGGATGGGGAAACGTGGGGTCGTTATAATTTAACAAGAACCTTCTGCAACCAAGTTTAGAGGGTTTCTCCAGTTGAATGACAGATAACAGTGAAACCTTCCCTGTGCAACCACCTTCTCCACGAAGAAACGGAATGGAACAGTTTTAAGAGACTTCCAGGTTCCCAACCTAGTGCATTTACATATTAATGGCTCGTTCGGAATTGTAATTCAACCTCTCTCTCTCTCCCTCTCTCTCTCTCACTCTCTCACTCTCTCACTCACTCTCTCTCTTTAATTACTTGTAGCAGTTGAACTGAGGTACCGGGTGCATTATTAGCATTTTGAGACAGTAAAGTGTTCCAGCTTTAGCAGATTCCACTGAGGTGTTGTGTTTTTGTTTGTATGTTTGTTTGTTTAATAAACTCGAGGCTCTTGCCTGAAGCCGTCTGCGGAATGTTAGAACTCTCCCCTGCCCTCCCCACCCGCCCACGATCTTCTTCCCCCACGATCTCTTTTCATGGCAAAGAAAATAGTAATCCAATTTCTGCTTCTGCTTCTTCTTCCTCTGCTTCCCAAAAGAGAGGATAAAACCAGAAAGGATGCCAAGGAGTAGCAGAGGGAAACGCACCATCCAGCTTCAAAGGTCAAGAAGGCGGCGGGAGAAATAATAATAATAATTATAATTATAATAATATATATATTCAAAAAATCCCAGCCAACACAAAGAACCACGACGTCGGGGCAGTCTCCCCTACTTTCCACCGTTTTCATGAATGAAATTTCCTGAATTTGTGGCTGGGGGGAAGAGGTATCGCTGAGCCGCCCAGCTGCCACCTCCAGACCGGGTGGGCCTTGGGGGGCGGCTGGGCATCCTGGGCGGTGTTCAAGCTGTAGGCCGGCAACAGATCCCCGTCCAAGCCAACCACCAGAGAAGGCGGGCATGGAAAGTTGCCCAGGAAACTGAAGGGCCGCTTGAGGGCCGAGGCCACGCTGCCACCCACCCGCTTGCGCCGCCCGAGGACGCCCAGGTCCTCCAGGGTCCCGTCGGGGCTCTCCAGGAGCTTCCCCGACGCCGACGCCGTCGTTGTAGTTGCGGAGGGCAGCCCCCGGGGACTCCGGGCCGATTTCAGGTTTGGCTTGAGCGGCGCCGGGCTGGGCAGCAGGGCCCGCTTGCCCAACACCAAGGTCCGGTAGTTCTTCCTCACCCGGGCGCCGAATTTGTACTCCCCGTCGTCCTCCTCCTCCTCGGGCTTGGCAGCAGCCGAGGCGGCGGAGCCTAAAGTGCAGGCCGCCAGGGCCTGGCTGAGGGGGGCCGGGGGCGGCAGCGGGGGCGTCCTCGGGGTCCTGGTGGGGGTGGGGGGTGCCGTGGAGGCGGTGGGCCCGGGGGGCTGCTCCGGGGGCCCGGCCGGGTCTTCCTTGGCCGGCAGCAGCAGCAGGAGCAGGTCCGGCGTCGGGGTCCTCGTCGTCGTCCGGGGGGGGGGGGGGGGGGGGGCTGGCCTCCAGCTTGGGCTGCCATGGGGGCGTCCCAGGGGGGCTGCTCTGGACTCCGTACTCGGCATTGGCACTGCTGTCCTCCACTTTGATCTGGGCAATGGGCACAAGGGGCGGGAGGCGGAGGAGCTGCCCAGAGGAGAGCGGGTCCCGGGGAGGAAGGTCGGAGGAGGAGGGCTGGCTGCCAGGAGAGGGGCTGGAGGGGCGCGGGAGGTGGGCATCTTCTGGGCCTTCCCTGGCTGGCAGACCTTGCAAGGCAGTTGGGGGGGTCTCTGGCCGGGGCGGAGGAAGGGGAATCGGAGGAGGAGGCGGAGGAGAGGGGTCGAGGGGGCATCTCCTGCCCTCCCAGGAGAGTCTCTCTGGGCTGGCCTTTGGGCTGCAGGAATTGGCTCCCCCTGGCAAGCCCAGGGCGGCCTCGGGGCTCCCTCCGCCAGGTGCCAGGATGGCGGGACCCGGAGCCTCTCCGTCGGGGCGGCCTCGGCGGCGTCGGTGGATGCTGCGGCTGCTGCTGCTGCTTCCCCCGCTGGCCTGGCCCTGCTCCCCGAAGCCCAGCCTGCCCGGGGGAGGAGGGGGGCTCTCCGGTGAGGCCAGCCCCGGCTCGGCTTTGGGGACCCAGGCGGCCGAACTGCTCCAGTCTTGGCTCGGCGGTTGCTCCTCTTCCTCCTCCTCTTCTTCCTCTTCCTCCTCCTCGGAGGCTTCGGCTTTGATGGTCCGGTCCAGTCCGGGGAGCTGTTCGGGGCCCCGCGGAGAAGCTGAGGAGAACGGGGCCGGGAGGAGCAGGCCGGGCGACGGGCAGAAAGCAGTGCGCCTGAAGCGGATGCTCTGCACCGAGACTTGGCTGGAGCCAGTGCTGGAATCCGACTCTGAGCTGCTCTCCTCCTCCTCCTCTTCTTCCTCCTCTTCCTCCTCATCGGAGCTCAGTTCGCTGGAGTCGGAAACGAAGCTGCCTTCCTCTTCTTCTTCTTCATCGTCGTCGTCGTCTTCCTCCTCCTCTTCTTCCTCCTCCGAAGACCCGGAATTGCTGGTGCTGGTCAAACTGGAGCAGAAATCGGAGTCGTTGCCCGCCTGGTCGGAGTAGGAGCTGGAGTCGGAGTCGCTGCTGTAGCTCTCGGGAAAAGGCTCGGGGTTCTGCGGCGCCACGAAGCCCTTCAAGGCGGGCAGCCTCCCGGCGCTCTTGGCCGCCTTGTAAGCCTGGGTCCGGGGGAGCAGGAGCAGGCGGCGCCCGCAGCCGGGCAGGAACCCTCCCTCCGGGGCCGCCTTCCTCCGTTTGGACCGACACCCCCCGAGACCCAAAGGGCTGCTGCCTCGGACGGCAACGGCGGCGGCTGCGGCAGCTGCAGCGGCTGCGGCGGCGGCTGCAGCGGCGGCGGCGAGCTTGGGCTGGCTGGCAATGGCGGCGGAGGAGTGGTAGTAGTAGTGGGGGTGCTTGGAGCAGAGGAGGCTGCGGAAACAAGGCGGCTCCGAGGCCAGGGAGACGTAGCGGGGCCGGAGCGGGGGCGTTTCATAGTTTGCGGACCCTTTGCCAGGGCTCCGGCTGAGTCCCGGGTGGCTGAGCCCCGGCGATGGGCTCCAAAAGTGAGGTAGATCCGAAGCCGGTAGGAAAGGCTCCGACTTTGCAGCGGTGCCTTTGCGCCATCCCTTCCTTCTGCTGCTGCTGCTGCTGCTGTTGCTGCCGCCGCTGCTGCCCAGAGGCGCTGCTCCATTCAGCCCCAGCCAAAGTTTCCCTCCGTCTTTCCAAAAGGCCGCCGCCGCCGCCGCCGCTGCCGCCGCCGCCGCCACTTTGGGGTCTTTGGGCTCTTGCCCGCCGCCGGCCGCCCTCCGCTTGGCCCTGAGCACCCTCTCGGTCTTGCAGGAGGTGTAGAGGGCCTCGACGTCCTCCCGGGAGATGAGGGTGCACTTGGCGGCGTGGAAGGCGATGGAGTTGATGGCCTTGAGCTTGCGGAGCTCCTCCAGGTCGCAGTGGTGCTTCTGCACCTTGAGGTGGTCCATCCGCTTGTGGACCGTGGTCCGAGGGATGTTCTTCAGCAGATCGGTGAAGACCTGCGAGAGGGCGAACATCTGCTTGCCCCGGATCACCAGGTAACCCAAGCGGACGCCGTCCACCTCCTCGAAGCCGGACTTCAGGTCTCCCATGGCGCCCCAACGCCAACGCCAACGCCGCCGCCTCAGGGACGCCCCACCATTGGGGCAGAGGCGGCATACAAGGGGGAGCAGGAGGAGCAGGAGGAGGACCCGCGCCCCCCAGCTCCACTTGCAACAGCCAGCAGTAGGAGAGAGGGAAAGAGAGGGGGAAAGGAGGAGGAGGAGGAGGAGGAGGAGAGGGGGAAAGGTGTGCGGTGGCGATGGGGAGGCAGTCCACCCCGCAGATCCTCTCTTGGGGCCAAAGATTGAGAGAGAAATTGAAAAAGAGAGAGAATTGGGGGGGGGGGGGTTAGGGGGTGTGTGTCCTCTGGATTTCCTTCTCGCCCAGGTGCTGGGTTTGGATCTCAAGGCATCTCTGCTGGATGGAGGGGAGAGGAGGAGGAGGGACAAAAAAGAAAAGAACAAAGCCTGTTATTCCTGATCAAACTTTGGAGGGGAAAATCAGCCCAGAGAGAGAGGCAGGAACGGCGGTGGAAGGGGATTAGGAGGGGGGACCATGTCGTGGAAAAATGCCCAGGGCTGGGTGGGTTGGGTTGGGGGACGGAAGGGGGAAGAAGGGGTTGTGGGTCGGGGAATGGTCTGGGTTTGGGCCCCGGTGTTTCCCGACGGGCCAGAGGCAGGCAGGCAGGCTGGCTACCTGGTGGCTTTGGGCGAGTGGCTACGCCCCCTTCCCAGCCAGGATAAAGGAATGTGAGGCAAGGGGGCTGCGGAGGAGAAGAGGAGAGCCACCCATTCCCCCTCTTTCTCTCTCTCTCTCTCTTCCCGCCGCTGCTTTCGCTCCAAATCAAATGACAGAGTGAAGTGAGCTCGTCCGGAGACACCTTCATCAATTAATTCCCCCAAAGCCCGCGCTGATTGGACACTCCTGACAGGTGATGCAATAAAAATTGATATTCCACCCCCTTTTCCACCAACCCACCCCCCCCCCCCCCGCTTTGCCAAATCTCCGGCTAATTAGCATACTCTTAGCCTGCCACCTCCCCTCCCAAAGTAAATAATACGCTTAGTATATAAATCTTTCTATTAAACAATCCCAAGCGCCCAGCCAACCCGGAGGAACTGGGCACTCTCTGGGGCTGCTACTACTACTACTACTACTTGAAGGTTCCCGTTTGGTGGTAGTGGGGGGAAATCTTAGGAATAGAATTGGGGAATCTTATTGGGGCTCTCTAAGATAAGTAATGGGGAGGGGGTGTTTTCTTCCTCCTTACTACAAGGATGAGATAGGTGAGGAAGGAGAACAGAATACCCATTTAAACTCACCCTTTGAAAGGGAGTGTCTTGTTCTACCTTTTGCGCGTCAAGGAAAGAGGCTTCCCTAACCGGTATTTTATTTTATTTTATTTTATTTTTTCCTCCTTCAAAGTTTTGTTTTGTTTGGGGGTTTTCTTCTTCTTCTTTGCTTGTGTTAAAGCTGGGGTCCCTGATTTGTGATCCTTTGTAGATTTCTTTCCCCCCCCCCCTCCCTTTCCTTGCTTTCGGTGGATGACTCGGAGAAGGAGCATACTCACGTTCGCTAGCTCGGCCTCTTCTTTCCTCTTCCTTCTCGCTTCCCTCTGTTTCTTCCTTCCTTTCTCTCTCTCTCTCATTCTCTCTCCTCCCCCCGCCCCCTTTCCCCCTCTCCCTCTCTTTCCGATAGCTAAGTTGTTGGCTACTAGGGTTTCTTGGCGTGGTGATCCTGAGCTCCAGCCCCCTAATACTGTAACACTTTTCTCTGAAATTCTGCCTGTAATATTGGGGGGGGAGGGGGAAAGGAGAGGAAGGAGGGGGAAAGGGGGGAGAAAGAGAGAGAATCGGGACGTGAGCTCACGTCAGACCCATAACAAAGCCTAGATAAGCCAGAAATTTATCTCCCCTTTTCTCAGTCCACACAAGGTGGAAGGTCCCTGCGTCCACACCAGGACTGGCCGCGTGTAGAACCCTTCCAGCGGTGGCAAAAGCAGAGGGACCTGGGCAAGGGAAAAAGCAGAAAGACAGGAGGAAAAGCCAAGAAGCCAAGAAGAAGCAGAAGGTTGCCATGGGTCAGGAGGAGAATGCCTCTGGCTTCCTGTGGTCATAAGAGAAGAAATCCCTGCCTCCTTCCGCAGGTCCGATTCCCCCTAAAAATCTCCCCCCCCCCAAAAAAATCTCCAAATAGGGGTGTATTATTAGATCTCAGCATCGGTGCAGATTGGCTATTCAGTCTATCCAAGCATGGAAAGACCATTCAGTCTTTGGGTGCATGGAAAGACCATTCAGTTTTTCGGTGTGGGGAAGAGGTATGCCTCCCCCCCCAGGGTGCTCACACATAGGCTCTCAAATACTAGAAATACACTCACCCAAGATTTTCTAGATCAAGGGCACCCCTGGCAACCACTTTCACCCCCTGGGGTTTGATTTGGGCCTTGTGGAATAGAGAAGAAACAGCTACCACGACATCTTGCCAGGGTTTACTTTTGAGGAGGGGATCTCTTACTATATGACATTATTCTCCCCTCTTCCTCCAAAACAAGGCGACCTCTTTCCTCTCTCCAAAGTCTTTCGCGGCCTCCTCTGTCCAAAGTAGCCACCCAATACATAGGTTCCAATAATAAATCAACGCAGAGAAATAAAAGGATAGCCTATCGTGAGGATTCAGCTTCATGCAAACGCAGGACTAGGGTGCAAACCAGTCTCCCATCCCGGCCTCCCTTCAAATTCTTCTGGTTTAGTTGGATGGCAGCGGGTCAAGACGGGTAGCTCCTGACCTGAGCCAAAATGAAATGCATCCCTGTGCTCCAGGAAAAAAGGGGGGAGAATGGGGGTGGAAAATGCTTGGGAGTGGGGAGAAAAGCCGAAGACATATTTCCTCTTTCCTCTTTCCCTATCCCTTCCCCCCCCCCCCCCCATATAGATCTAAAGTCTACATAGACCTAAATCTCCATTCATATGGAGTAAGAAGCTCCCGTTTCACCCGAACTGGGGAGCTGCTGGTGGTGAATGAATGAATGAATGAATGAAGAAATTCTGCTTCCCATCTCAACTGCCCTTCCCCGTAATTAATTTTCAGGGCCGTTTTGCATGACTAGGTGAAAACGCTCACCATCTTCCCTTCCGTTTTCTCTCTCATCCCTCCCCCCCTTCAGACTCAAACAGCCCTTCTAAATCCCCATTTTCTTGGGAATTCTGCAAAGAGTCGAGGAAAGCGGGGTGGTGGGAGTATGGAGAGGCCTCTGAATAGGAGGAAAGTCTCTCGAATTAGTCGAGGCTTAACCAAAGCTGGAGATCTGGGCAAGTCAGGACTAGGGGGGTGCCCGAATTGAACCCGCGCTTTAACTTTGTTGTTGTTGTTGTTATTGGCCTTCGAGTCGATCTCTGGCGACCCTGTGGATGAGACATCTCCAAGAAACCATGTCCTCCACTTCTCTAATTAGGTCCAAAAACGCAATGCAGAAATAATGCAGTTTGAGACTGCTTTAGCTGCCCTGGCTCAGTGCTAGGGAATCCTGGGAACTGTAGTTTGTTGTGGCCCCGGAGTTCCCTCTGACAGAGAAGGCTAATCTACAAATACCTGAATTCCCTAACATTGAGCCAGGGCAGTTAAAGCCCTGAGAATTGTAGTTTGTTGTGGTCCCAGAGCTCTCTCTGACAGAGAAGGCTCAGTGTCTCACAAAACTACAAATACCTGAATCCCCAAGCATTGAACCAGAGAGGTTAAAGCGGTCTCAAACTGGTTTTTTGGGCAGTTTTCAGGCTATGTGGCCATGTTCTAGAAGAGTTGATTCCTGACGTTTCGCCAGCATCTGTGGCTGGCATCTTCAGAGAAGAATAAACTCTTCTAGAACATGGCCACATAGCCTGAAAAACCCACAAAAGAAAACTATGGATGCGGGCCAATGAAAGCCTTCGGTTTCACATTGGTCTCAAACTGGATTATTTCTGCAGTGTGTTCAATCATTTAGTCCCTGTGTCTCTCCTGACTGAGTCCATCTATACACTATAGCATGCGGTCTCCTCCTCCTTTTTCTACCTAGCATTATTGTCTTTTCCAGTGAGTCATGCCTTCTCATTCTTTGGCCACAGCCTCAATTGAATCGTCTTGGCTTCTAAGGCGATTCCTGGCTCGATCTGTTGGGATTTCTTTCCTTTCGAGCTCCGAGGCCTCTTTCCCCAGGCAGACTAGCAGCTGCTGAACCTCTGTGTGGGTGCATTTGTGGGTGTGGGTGTTGTATTCCTATATATCCCATTCCTAGATCTCCCTCCGTCCCCTGAGATCAGGCAAAAAAAGGAAATAAAGAAGGGAAATCCTGGGCTGTAGTGGGGGGGGGGTATTAATATCTCCTGATATTGCAGCCCTTTTCAATGGGCCCGAAAAACCGGCGCCGAACAATGCATTGAGCTCCGCATCTGGCTCGTCTCGCCTACATTTTCCGCTCCTCCGATGCGGGAGTTCCCTGCAAAGTTTGGAGAGAAAAACAGGGGTCTTTTTTAAAAGGATTGCTCTCCGTGGGGATGTTTTTATAAAAAGGAAAAAAAAGGCAAGGAAAAGGAGGGAAGGAAAGAAAGGGAAAGGTAGAAAGAACACGGGCAGTGGGTTGTTTTTTTGGGGGGCAGGATTAAGCGAAGGAGGTGGTTTCCAAATCGGCTCTCCTCCCTCTCTAAAGGCTGCATCTACACTGGATAAAAAACCCGGTTTGGCACCGCTTTAACTGCCCTGGCTCGAGGCTATGGAATTCTGGGAGTTGGAGTTTCGGCCATCAACCAACTCCCAGAATTCCATAGCCTTGAGCCAGAAAAGAGTTAAAGAGGTGGCTAAGGTTGGCGGTGGTTGAAACTGGCAGTGATGGAATCCCCGACAGCTAGATCCACCAAATAAATGTAATTCAGCCCCTTGTCTTGGACGGAAAAGTTCTCCCTTCCCAGGGTGGTCGGAGGATTTGTGTCTTTTTGTGTGTGTCGTGTTTGTTTGATAAAAAGTTGAGATTTGAACTCCTGGCGCGAGCTGGTCAAAGCTCCATTCCCATTGGATGGCTGGATGGCCATCTGTTGGGTAGGCTTTGACTGAGAGTTCCTGCATGGCATGGCAGAAGGGGGTTGGACTGGATGGCCCTTGGGATCCCTTCCAACTCTATGATTCTATGATTTCCTCCTCCTCGTCTCACCTTCCTCATCTACTGGTGTGTTGTTGTTGTGGGCTTTAGAGTAGTTTCCGACATGGCGATCCTAAAAGACAGGGTTTTCTGGCCAGGTTTCTTCAGAGGGGTTTTGCCATTGCCATCCTCTGAGAGTGTGACTTCCATGTCCGAGACATTGGCCTCCAACCACAGCACCGCTGTGGATCTATTTAGAAGTAAATGGGTTGTGAGGTTCAGGTACACATACACACCCATCATGACAACACTTGTCAGCCTATGGTGGCCCCCTTGGAAACCCTTCCCTATTTTTGTTTGCTGGTGTTAAAAGGGAGAGAGAAATTTTGAAAACAGGGTCTGACAGAGTTTTATGGGACTGCTTCCAACCGAGATTTCTCCCTTAACATATAAAATCTAAGTCAGCCCAAAAAGTGTGAGTGTGTTTGTATGAAGGAGAGAGAATAAGTACATTCACTAGTAAATAAACCACACCACACAGGGAGCAGGGGATTTGCAGGAAAAAGTGATCTACCTATAGGCAAAAGACACATCTGAATCTACATCTGAATCTCCTCCAGATTCCTCCTGCGTCCTTTTGTTCCTTGAAACTTCCTTATCTTGATTTGGAATTGAATGGGGGGGGGGGGAGAAGGGTTAAAGGGGAAACCACCCCCTTTTCCTGCGGGTACCAAAACAGGCCCCACAACGGAGTCTCTTTTTTCAAAAACAGCAGCAGCTAGAGCAAGAGCCAACTCAGGGAGGCCTCCTAGGCCAGCAAATAAAAGCCAAGTGGATTTGTATAGCAGAGGTGACTGGGATCGATACCTAGCAACGGTTACAGTTGAGATTATTAACTCGGAAGAAAGAGCCTTCCCTTCCAAAACTTACAATTAAACCGAAATCCCGATGAATGGGAGAAAAGGGGGGTGTATATGCAACTGAAGGGGTTGTTCTCGGTAGCGTTGGAAGTTATGCGCGAATTTCCTGAGTTCCTGAATTGAACAAGAGGCACAGGCAGCAGTTCGTCCAGGAAAAGCAGGAGCAATCCATTTCCTCTGCCAGTGGAATTGCATGGATTCCCACTGATTTCTTTTCCACAGCATGCGTGTCCTCCTGGAAAAAGCCAGACCCTTCCGAGGTTTTGGTGCGGCCTTACCTTGGCCTCTTGGGCCTCAACCTTCAGCCACTGACTAGGAAATACAAAACCATGTGGAACCACTGGGACTCCTTCCCAAATGCCTGGTTAGGAGGGTGCTTCTGGGGATCTCTGGCCCCAAGAATCAGGAGCAAAGCGCTGCCTGTCTGGAAAGAAACGAGGGAAGGAGCTCAAAGTAGCAAAGGATGGGGATCTTCGGCTGCCTGTTTCTTTCTGGCAGAACAGATCTGAGTGGATCCACACAGTAGTTAAATCGCGGTGGGAATGGGGAAAGGCCTGGATTTAAATGGCATTTTTTTGCAGCCAGGCCTTAGAAGCCAGTGAAGCAGGAATAGGAGAAGTCGGTGCAAAGACGTTGGTTTCAAGATGCCTGAATCAATGCCATCCTTCCAGAGTCAGAAATGAAGCCAGGGAAGTGAGGGGAACAGAAAGGAGTGCGATCTGATCCGGACTGGGCCTTTGCACACAGGCTGGGAAGGCCTCTTTGGGAGCCCCCTTCCTCAGCTTCCCCTTCGACCCTTCTCCCCCCCCCCCCCCATCATCAATCAAAAATGCTCCCCCCCCCCCCCCCCCCCATGGAAGTAGCCTCAGTCTGTAATGTATACCCCACCTTAGGTAGGATTTCTTGGCCTTAGATGATATTTCAGTCTGGAGCACTCACTCTCTTGGCTAGCGACAAAACCTAATTAGAAAATAAGGAGGACAAATAATATTCCTCACTCTCCTTCCTCCTGATGTCAGATAGCACAGTTTGTTGGGATTTTTAAAAACAACAACCATGGTATTTAAAATATATAGAATGCCTCCAATGGCAGCTTTGGGGGAGAGGGTTGTTGTGTGTGTGTGTGTTTGTGTGTGTGAGAGAGAGGGGGAAAGGGGAGGGTGGCAGCGGCTATATTTGAAAAGACCCTCTCAGGTTGTGATTTGATATATTTTCATTGTATTATCATGATGGTGTTTAAACAGCCTCGCAATCCCAGCTGACCTCTTTTTTCTGGGGCAAGTCACTCAGAGCACCATTTACAGCCTTTTAAAGGGTTTTTTTTTTAAACTTGTGAGATGCAGCCACACTGTAAGCCTCTGTTTCCCTAAGACCTCCAATGCTCCTGATCCTGATGCATTTCCACAAAACCAGGGGCCACCTCTTAGTCTTTATGAGGACCTGCTCCTGTTCGGAGGAGCTGAGTCTTTGAGGCTGAGCCCGAATAGGACGAGGGTTTCTGTTTTCTTTTTTTCTGGCGGGAGCAGAAACCTAACATTCCTCAGTTACAAGCAGGTTTGGTTTGGGTGGTTTACACTGTGAGTACCTTGGTAGTAGTAGTTCCCTTCTCCTTCAGTATCTCCAAAGGGAATGTGGAAGGGGGGGATGGGACAGAGAGGCCAAACCCTGTCGAAAAGGGTCACAGAGCCCCTCCCAGCTATATAAATCCAGTCAAATGTGACTGCAGACTTCGACAAACTCGACATTTCAGAAAACAAAACCACCGACCAACAGTAGACCTCCTTTGCCACGATTACAGTAATACTAATACCCAAGGCTGGGGGAGTGGGAAAAGGACGCTGGGGGAGACCCAGAACTAAATTCCTGGAAAGAGAACATCAGGCTTTTGACTTATTTCTTTCAAAGCAAAGCAACAATTTATAGCGCTGTTAAAGCTTGCTCCTCCCTCTCCCTTTCCCAAACTTTGTTTTCTCACATGGATGTGTGTCTCTTCTTCTTGCTCAACAGATATTAGGGAAAGACAAGGTTTTCCCTTCTTAAATGATCAGGGTTTTTTTCCCCTCGGAGAAAATTTGCTTATCTTTGTTGTTTTTAAACCTCACTTTTGAAGAAGGGGGTTTTCCGGACCCAAACGGGATGCCATGTTGCCTACTGACCCATAATCAAAATGCAGTGACCTTCTACCCTTTCTTTGCCCCTTGACCCATCCCGAATTCAATGCAGCCTTTATAAATTTGCAAATCCTTGGACGCAAAGGGGATTTGGGGAGGCTTTGTTCTGGCCAGGCTCCTAAAGTGTGCATTTTTAATTAGGCACAAAGGTGCAGTAAACAAAGAAGCGGGAAAGCACACTTGCGTTTCTTACATACAGGTGGGCAAAGGCCTGGGCTGCAAAAAAGATATATTGTCCCTAAACACACACACACACACACACACACACATACACACCCGCTTAAAAACAAAACAAAATAAAATGGCCAGTAAAAACACACACACACACAAACACACAAAAAAGGAAGCAAGCAGCAAAGAGGCAATTCCAAACATAGGAAATCCGAAGGTTATGGATTGCACCGAATTTAGCAATGTGGTACAAATCACTTTCCTGACTGTAAGGAATGGCCAGGCCACAATCTTCCAGCTTTCCTCTCCTCTCCAAGGTCTGTGGGGATCCTGATGACCCAGAGAGAGAGGTGGGAGGGCAAAAGAGAGAGAGAGAGAGAGAGAAAGAAAGACAGAGAAAGAAAGAGAGAGATTTGATCTTAAGCTACAGGCGCATTCTCTTATCTCTCTCGCTATCAGCCAGTTTAAAGGACACCATAATTACGATTGCGATAAAAGCAAGACAATGCCTGCCTCTCTTTTGCCTGAATAAATAAGGCATGTTTACCATTCCTGGATGCTTCAATGGCAATTAAAACCTGGCAAAGACAACCTCTCCTTCCACCCCTCACACTTCTTCTCTCGGGTTTATTGCAACGTTGCTTCTTTTTTTTTTCCTATGATGCAGAATAGCCCTTTAAAGGAGGAGGTTAGCGGGAGGAAATGGAAGGAGGACAGGAAAGACACAGGCTTCAGGTCGCATCCACTGCTGTGTGTTTTGTTTATGGGACAAACCCACAGAGAGGTTGAGTGGGCAGAAACAGCCTTTGGGGCTTAGAGTACAAGTGGGACCCACTTCTTGGGAGCACCCTGCCAGGGCTTAAAAATACTAAGGCGGTCGGTGTTACACAGACCTAGTGCTGCCCACGACCCAAGGAGCCCAAGATGCTGGTGGGAAAAGCCCCCAGAGGAGGCTGGCTGGCAACCCCTGCCTCCTGAGAGCCTTGGGAACCGTAGGCAGGCGTTGAAAACCCCATCTCCTTGGCTTAAGAGGCAAGGATCAATTCAAATAAAACCCTTTATATCAGCAAACCTCATCATAATCAGATTAAAGGAAGGTTTGGGCAATAATGCCTACCGGGCAGAGTATTAAGAACCAAGAGGAATAGGTTGAAACCAATGAACTGGCTTCTTTTGCCACTACGTTTAAAAAAACACCACACACACAAAAACATCAGCAACACCATTTCCTCTCCCCCCTTTTTTTCTTGTTCCTTTTCCTTTTTCTCTCCTTTTCCTTCCTTCCTTCCTTCCTTTTTCCCTCTTTCCTTTCTTTTCTTGAAAACGGTGGCCCTATTTTGCCTCCGACACATTTCTTTCTTTCTTTCTTTCCTTTTGAAAATGGTGGCCCTGTTTTGCCTGCGACACCTTTCTTTCTTTCTTTCTTTCTTTCTTTCTTTCTTTCTTTCCTTTTGAAAGCGGTGGCCCTGTTTCGCCTCCGACCCATTTCTCCCGGCGACCACCGTATGGTAAACTTTCCATCCTGGGCTTCTGCAAGCAGCCCATTTGTTTGGGCTTCCAAAAGATGCGAAACTTTTTTAAACGTTTGCTAACGTTGTGGGTGAAAAGCAGACTCTGAGCTGGTGGGTTTCAAATGCGCGTCGACTCGGTCTTTTAGCACATTGCTTTGCTTTTTTAAAATTCAATATCTGTAAAGGGACGAGTCAAGTGCAACTTCTGCTTTCCTTTCCCAGCGAAATCCTCCCAACCAGGGACGGGCCCCTTCCTTCTTTCAGTGTAATGGGGGCCAAATAGAGAGGGAGGGGGGGGAAGAGCTACAGCAAGGCGAGGGTCTCTGCTGCTTGTGCCCTGGCCCCTTTCCCCCCTTTGGAAGTGCAGACCCTTCTTCAATGCACTGGACTTCTGCTGCCAAGTAAGGAGAAGGATGGCCTCGGAGGGTCCTCCGAAACGTGACCATTCTCTGAGGCGGGGGGCTACCGCTTGGAAGAAGAAGAAGGGCGACAACCACAACGTGCTTCGCAACTTAATCTCGCCCCGAAAAGGGTTAAGGCAGGGCCCAGGATCGGAAGACAAAACTCGCCCGGCCTTTTGGGTCCCCCCCCTTCTTCCAAAAAGTCACTTTCTGCCAATATTTTGCAGCCGATGGGAACCTCTGAGAGGAAGGAGGAGGAAAGGTAAGGGTTTTTGTTGCTATCCTCGTGGCTGCCAGTTCTTTCTTATTTTGGGGAGGGGATGAAGGAAGAGAAGCAATGCGAGAACAAAGGGGGACCTTGCTCTCCCTGCGAACCGCTTTGCATTTTCTTGCCTCCATTTCGCACCAGGACATTTTGCCGGGGATGGGGCTTTGGAGGGAGGGAAGGAAGGAGAAAATGAATGAGAAAGGAAGAGAAAGAGAGGGGGAGAGAGAGGAGGAGAAAGTGGCTCGGAGGTTCCTTTTGGTTGTAAAGAGCTTTGCCAGCGATGCCTTTTGAGAGCTAAAGCCAAGGAGGAGGCGCGTCGGTTTAAATTAAAAAACGTCCTCGCCGCGGGAAAAAAAGAGCTCCCCCCCCCAAAAAAAAAAACTTTGTTTGGGAAACTCGTTAAAATAGTTCCCATCGCCCTGGAGAATGTCCAGCCCCCCTTGGAGGAAAACAAAACACCCGCCTTTCCCTCGCCTTTTTAAAGCCAGCGATCCGCCAAGAGAGGACTTTCTTCCACACAGAGAGAGAGGAAGCCAAGCGCATCATGCGAAATGTGATTTATTCACGTATTTATTTTGGGAAAGGGAGGGAAAAGGGGATCATCTTCATCATCATCATCATCATCATCATCATCATCATTGGGGAGGGAAAAAAGCCTGCAAGGAAGCCCCGGGGAGGAAAAGAAGAACTTTGAAACTTTCCTCCTCCTCCTCCATCTCCATCCCAGAGACTCCTTTGTGAAGCGCCCTGGAAGGGTTTTCTGCAGAAGCCCCTCATAAGGGTCGCCATGGGTCGGAAATGACTGGAAGGCACACAACAACAACAACAACGACGACAACAAACAACGGAGGAGGGGCCAGCAGCCTGGAAGTGGAGGGAGTAGCGCTGGAAGGAGGGGGGGAGGTTGTCGTTGTGGTTTTGTTTTTATTGTGTGTGTGCCTGGTCTTGGCGTTTGGGAAGAACCTTTCTGCAATGGTTAAAGCTGGGTTAAGTCAGGGGAAACCAGTCTGCAAAGGGATCTTGAGAGTGGATTGGAAGAAAGAAGCTGGGAAGGATGAGCTTTCCTAGGCTTGAGCCTACTGTCTTTCAGGCTTAAAGAGGAGGAGTTGATTTGAGCCTACTAAAGGATCTTGTTGTAGCACCTTCGAGACTTAAAGAAAGCAGCTGGGAGCATGAGCTTTCCTAGACTTGAACCTACTACTATCTTTGAGGCTGGGTTGATTTGAGCCTACGAAGGGATCCTGCAGCAGTTTTGAGACTTAAAGAAAGTAGCTGGGAGCATGAGCTTTTGTAAACACGAGCCGGTACTAAGGAACCTTGCAGCACTTTTGACTCCATTTAAAGAAACTGGGAGCATGAGCTTTGGTAGACTTGAGCCTACTAAGGGATCTTGTAGTACCTTTCACTTGACTTGAGCTTACTATGGGGTTTTGCAGCAGCTTTGAGACTGGACTGGAAGAAAGAAGCTGGGAGCATGAGTTTTCCTAAACTTGGGTCCCAAACACACTGCAGAAATAATCCCGTTTGAGACTACTTTAACTGCCATGGCTCAATGCTAGGGAATCCTGGGAGCTGTGGTTTTGTGGGACATTCAGCTTTCTATGTCAGAGTGCTCTGGTGCCACAATAAACTACAGTTCCCAGGATTCCCTAGCACTGAGCCAGGGCAGAAAAAGTGGCCTCAAACTGGATTAACTCCGTGGTGTGTTTTGGCCTACTTCATCAGCTGCATGTTTGGAGTGGAGAGTCCAGAGAGAGAACTATATAAGCCCTTTGTGTGTCAGGATGTCAATTCAAATTGAAAACCTTGTGGGTATGGAGTTGAGGTGGCAAGTACAGTTTTACCTTTCCTGGACTATGTGGGCTTATATGGGTCTCTGGACTCTCCACAGCAAAACATGCATCTGAGGAAGTAGGCTCAATTCTACCAAAGCTCTTGATCCCAGCTTCTTTCTTCCACTCCAGGCTCAGAGCTGCATTTTCTTCAAGATCCTTCTGAGTTTTCTGTACAATCCCACTGCACTTTTTGCAAGACCCCAATACATTTCCTTCAAGATCCTTTTGCAATCATCTGAGGAAGTAGACTGAAGTCTAGGAAAGTTCCTGTCGCCATCTTCTTTCAGTTAAGTCTCAAAGGTGCTATGAGATCCCTCTATGTGCTGATTCTACAGACTAAGATGGCTATATCTTTGAATTCTACCACTGTCTGCAAGATCCTCCTTGCATTTTTTTGAAATATCCTTTTACAATTTCTGCAAGATTCCCTTCACATTTCCTGAAACATTTCCCCCTTTCTCTGCATGACTCCCTTTGCATTTCCTGCGAGATTTAGTTTCCATTTCCTGCAAGATTCCCTCTGCATTTTCTGCATGATTTCTTTTGTATTTCCTTCAAGATTCCCTTTGCATTTCCTGCAAGATTTCTTTTGCATTTGGGAAGAAGGGGGAGGAAGGGAAAGAGAGAAAGAAAGAAAGCCCATGCCCACAGAGACCCTTTGGCTCCTGGGTCAGGAGTGGAGCCCCATGTTTATAGCCCTCCTCCTCCTCCTTGGCTGCATTGTCCAAAACCAAAGGGTCTGGTTGGGGGATGGGGAGACTGGAAAGAGAAGAGGCCTCAACAACTTCTTCTGCAAAAGCAATGCACTGGCTTTCCTTCCAGGGCAGGAATGAAGGAGAGGCAGAGAAAGAGTAGCTGCAGCGGACAGGGCTCCAGCAAAGGCTAAGGCTGCTACTGCTGCTGCTCTGCAAGGCTTCCATTCATTCGCCAGGGGGCGGGGCCTCCAGGTCGCTGACCTTTCACCTCCCTCCCCCTCCCTTCGCCCAGAGCTCCTCTTTGCAGAGCGGCCCACAATCGCTTACCCAGCATGCCCCGCGCCGGCCCGGAGCGCTCGTGCCCAGCTCGAGCCTCTAGTAATCGCCCCTCTCTCGGCCACGCCCCCTTCGCTCCTCAGGCCAAGGAGGGAAGGCCCCCAGAGGACGCCGCCGCTGCAGTTCCCACGATGGACGCTGGGGGCAGCCTCTCACAAGGGAGGGGAAGCAGATGCAGCAGCAGCAGCAGCAATAATAATAATATTAATAATATTAAATAATAAATAATAAATATAATATATTTATAATAATGTTATAATAATAAATATAAAATAATACATTTTATAATAATATTGTTATATAATAATAAATAATAAAATAAATTATTATTATTATTATTGTGGGTTTTTCAGGCTATGTGGCCATGTTCTAGAAGAGCTTATTTCTGACCTTTCACCAGCATCTGTGGCTGGCATCTTCAGAGAAAGATTATTATTATTATTATTATTATTATTATTATTTATATTTTCACTTGGAAGGCCCTCATGTATCAGTGCATGCAGAGTTATAGAAGCATCATCATTATTATCATTAATAATTAATAATTGCTTTTAATAATGTGTTGACAGTCTCAAAGGTGCTGCAAGTTGCCTTAGTAGGCTCAAGTCTGCCAAAGACCCAGTTGCTCCCAGCTTCTTTCTTCCAGTTGGTGAAAACTTGTCTTGGGAAGCCCCTCACGGTGTGTGTAGAAAGAGTTAAAGAAACATATTATTATTATTATTATTATTATTATTATTATTATTATATCTCTTCTTGGAAGCTCCTTATGTATCAGTGTATGCACAGTTATAGAAACATAAACATCATCATCATCATCATCATCATCATCATTTTTAGATGGTAAGCCTGAGGGCAGGGAACCATCTGAATAACTATTTGTAAGCTGCTCTGGGAGCCTTTAGGGCTGAAGAGCAGGGTATAAATACCGTAAATAATAAATAAATAAATTATTATTATCATTATTAATAATAATTGCTTTTAATAGTGTGTAGACAGTCTCAAAGGTGCTACAAGATGCCTTTGTAGGCTCGAGTCTACCAAAGCCCATGTTCCCAGCTTCTTTCTTCCAGTTAGTGAAAATAATAGTAATACCTGTAAATGTTTCTCTAATTCTTTCTACACACACCGCGAGGGGCTTCCCAAGACAAGTTTTTACTGACTGGAAGAAAGAAGCTGGGAGCATGAGCTTTGGTAGACTTGAGCCTACTAAAGCAAATTGTACCACTTTTGAGAGTGCCTACACATTATTAAAAGTAATTATTGATGATGATGATGATGATGATGATGATGATGATGATGATGATGATTCTATAACTCTGCATGCACTGATACCCAAGGAGCTTCCAAAACAAGATATGATGATGATGATGATGATGATAATAATAATAATAATAAATGTTTCTCTAAATCTCTCTACATACACCACGAAGGGCTTCCCAGGCAAGTTTTCACCAACAGTCCAACTGTTTACACCAGTGGTTCTCAAACGTTGGTCCTTTGGATGTTTTGGACTTCATCTCCCAGAATTCCTGACTGTTGGCCAAACTGACTGGGGCTCCTGGGAAAAGGAGCCTAAAACACCTGGAGGACCAAAGTTGGGGAACACTGGTCTACACATTATTAAAAGTAGATGATGATGATGATTCAACTTTCTTCAGCCACTATTATGTGAGGGTCTTCCAATACAAGTTTTCACCAAGAACTCCAACTGTGTCTACACATTAATAAAAATAATTGAGGAGGAGGAGGAGGAGGATACTACTAACAATAACAACCATGTTTCTATAACTCTCTACATACACTTCACCAACAGTCAGTCTACATATTATTAAAAGTAATTATTAATGTTAATAATAATGATGATGATTTTTCTATAACTCTGCATACACTGACATGCAAGGAGCCTCCAAGACAAGATTTCACTGATGGGTCTGATTACACATTATTAAAAGTAAATAATAATAATAATGATAATGATAATGATAAGAATGTTTCTGTAACTAATACACTGCAAGGACTTCCCAGACAAGTTTTCACCAACTGTCTGTCTACACATTATTAATGATAATAATGATGATGATGAAGATGGTTATGATGATGATGATGTTTCTATAACTCTTTCCATACACTGATACTGGAGGGGCTTCCCAGACAAGTTTTCACCAACAGTCCGGCTGTCTACATATTATTAAAAGTAAATATTAATAATAATGATTACAATGTTTCTTTTTTTATAATGTTTTTATTATTAATTTTACAGCAGTAAAAACTGTAAATGAAAACTTAACCAAAATTCCATACACAACTTACTTACCCCATGGCATAAACTTCCTTATATTTCTTCATATTAATTGGGGATGATTCTCCAGTATTGTCCTTAATCTCAATAATATGTTTCCCACATACTCGATTAAAGCTTAGTTCACAACATATATACTGTATTGCTCATGTAAGGACTTTTAAATGTCCATTCTGATTGTGATGTTTTGAAAACTCTTTGCATACACGGATAGGCAAGAAGCTTCCAAGATAAGATTTCGCCAAAGGGTCTGACTGTGTCTACTATACATTATTAAAAGTAATTATTGTTGTTAATCATAACAACAACAACAACATTCCTGTAACTCTCTTACATACACTGATACTTAAGGTGCTTCCAAGACAGGTTTTCACCACTGGGCCCAACAGTCGATACATTATTAAAAGTAAATAACAACTCCATTTATCTAATTCTCTACAGAAACTTCCAAGACAAGTTTCCACCAATGGGTTTGACTGTGTCTACACATTATTAAAAGTAATTATTGATTATGCTGATGATGACAACAACAACAACAATGACAAATTCCCTCTCGGCCATGTAAATCCACTGGGTGACCTTGCGCAAGACACTCTCTCTCAGCCTCAGAGGATGTCAATGCCAAATCCCCTTTGAGCAAATCTTGCCTAGAAAACCCCATGATAATAATAGTAATGTTTCTATAGTTCTCTACATACACTGATCATAGGCGCCCCTTCCAAGGCAGGTTTCCGCCAAGTGGCCTGGCTGCGTCTACACATTATTAAAGGTAATTATTAATGATAATTCCCGACAGCAATAATTAATCGCATTTATTGGACACAACTAATGATCATCATAAATCAGGGATGGTTAATAGCAGCGACCAGGAGGGCAGTGTGATTGAGGAAGAAGGCACCTGAAAAGCCAGGCTGAATCCACACTGGCGAAATAACCTGGTTTTGCACTGCTTTAACTTGTTGTCTGGCTCAAGGCTATGGAATTGTGGGAGTTGGAGTTTGTTGTGGGGCCCAGAGTGGAGCCGTAAAACCAGGTTATTTCACCAGTGTGGATGCAAATTGACCACAGTGTTGGGGTAAGTTGGTCTTCAGGGAGAAGGCGAGGGATTCCTCCTCCCTCCAATAAAAAGAAATGAGAAGTTTGGGAATTAAAAAGGGAAAAGGAAGAGTCCCCTCTGGAGAGATAGGGCTTGGAAGGGGATTGTCCCAACCAGGGAGAGGCTTGGTGTCCTGGTGAGTCCCTGGCACTTCCTCCCCAACATTTCCTTGACTTCCAGCCCCCCCTTGTCCTCCCTCTTCCCCGAAAAGCCTGGCCTTTGAAGCAAAGGGGGCTCCCACTCTTTGTTCCTGCTTTTCTCTTTTTTCCTGAGATGGGGGAGAAGCAGGAGCAGGTCAGTGGGTGACTTGTTTCCTCATCCTTCAGCTTTTAGCAACTGTCTCTCCTCCTCCCTAAGAGAGAGAGAAAGAGAAAGAAAGAGAAAGAATGAAAGAAATGACATTCCTACTTCGCCCGGTCCCTTTAAAAAGAATATTTTAAGTGGAGAAAGAGAGAGAAGAGGTGGAAGACTTCTCCTTTTTCATTGCCTATCATTCATTCATTCCAATGCCACAATTCCCCTTCACTGCTTTTGGGGCTCAGTATTAGTATATTAGTATTAGTGTGGGGAATTTTATTTTATGGAATTTGATGACATTGATATTTTGATTTAAGTTTGGGTCTACGCACCGTCATAAATTACGGTTGGCTTGTGCTTGAAGCTCCTTAAAGGGCTGGGGAAAATAAGAAAACAACAACAACAACACAATTTATTGTCTTGATGTTCAATTAATGAATTCAACATTTATAGTTTGAAATATATATATGTGTGTGTGTGTGTGTGTTAATCTGTAGAAATCAGCACATAAAGAGATGCTGCAGCACTTTTGAGACAAAACGCAAAAAAGGAGTTGGCAGCAGGAGCTTTCCTAGGCTTAAGTCTTTAAGCTTTCCTAAACTTAAATCTGCTTCCTCAGATGCAAAGGCACTTTTATAAATGGAGTTTAAACGCCCCATGGATTTAGGTGATTCATTTCTCCACGCACAAACACACACACAGTCATCCTTTTTCTGGCCTTGCATCTACTCCAGAGCTTTCTTGGGGTCCAAATCCATGCACAATGTTCACAGGATCTGTAAGATTTTTAGGGCATTTCCTGATACATGTCTTTGGAGTTTATCAGACAAGGGGAATTGGAAGTATAATCCAATGGCAAGCCAAATGCAATCATGGGGTTTAACATTGTTGCGTGATAGACTACCACACGCAATTTCAGGCAATGGCAAGCTATTTTTGGGCAATGGGAAATCGGTTCGAACGCACTTTGAATTCTCGTATAATCGCTGAACTAGTGAATTCACGTGAATAAGTTCTGGCCCCACTTTCCTTTCATTCAAAATTCCTCCCGTGTGATAAACTCCTTTGTTTCAAGCTTTCTAAACCTGGGAGCTCAGGCTTTACAGCGGCGTAAGAGGAGCAGGGATGGGGCTGAGTTTTAAAGGGGGAAAAAGGAGGGAGGGAGGGAAGAGGTGCTTCTGGGGACAGCCTTCCAAATCCCAGATTAAAACACACACAGAGAGAGGAAAGGAGGGTAGAAAAGCCGGCCCCATCGGTGACCCACAGCACAGGAAGGGAAGGCAGAAAAGCCCCTTCGAGAGTGAAAAGGAACCGCGCTACATTTCAGGAAGGAAAAGCAACCTCTCAGTCTTTCCTCATTGAATATATTTTTTAAAAATGAAAGTATGCGAGGGATACATTTTTAGGAGGCAGCAGCAGCAGCAGCAGCAGCAGCAGCAACAAAAAGATCCCCGAAAAGAAAAAGCAAATAAAGGGCTTAGGTTGCATGGATCCTCAAATGCCGCAAAAGGAGAAAAAATGGGAGATTTTTTCCCCCTAGAGATGCTTGTTGCCTGTTGAATAGGACTGACAAGTGTTTTTCTGCACAATTTGCTTTTACTCCAAACGCTGGATTTGAACCGGTTTGGGCATTAGACCCATTGGAATGGGTTTGTCAGAGCATAACTCCAAATACACTTTTAAAAAATTGGAGTCTGATACTAGAATCATAGAATCATAGAGTTGGAAGAGACCACTGTTAATTTTCTTGTCCAAACTTTTTTTTTAAATCCACATATGACATTTTTATATAGATTTATATAAAATCAGCCCTCATGTATCACACCAGAATTTCAATCAGCTGATTGAAAGTATTTTTGATTCTAGTTGATCTTTGGTTCAAATGACTGGGGTCTAAACAGTAGTTGGTTTGTCATCCTTACTTTGCTCTTCCCAGGTCGACCATTCAGGAATAAATCAGCCTTTGTGTGTATTGTAGGTTGTGATCCTCTGTCAGTTTGGGACTGAAACACCACCATGAACACTGAGCTATTGCTAGCAAAATATGCTTAGGATCCAATAACCAGGACAGTGTTGGTTCAGTCTGAATTCAGTACTTTAAGGCTAAAGTGTTGTGTATCCTTTCTTGAAAGCAAATCCTGTGGAAGTATGATTGCTCCACTTCCAAATAAACATGAAAGGACTTCCTCTGAAATGGCCTGGGCCTTGGTTGCTGGTTAAATGCCTTTAATTCCCCCTAATTTACATCTCTCTGTTTCTGCATACTAGAATTTGCCCATGCCTACAATGCCCTTTGGGTTGGTTACAAATACATTTTTAGCTGTCTTTGAGTTTGAATCAGTTGATAAAAACAGAACAGAAACTTATTTTAATTTGTAATTTGCAATACAAACTACATAGCCCAGAGTAAAAAAAAAAAAAAAAAAAGCGGAGGAAAACATATCCTATCCTAATGCAATAATACAATTGTTGAAAATAAAACTGTGGTTATTATAGTTTTAGGTTTAGTTGAGTAAATGTTACCACCAATGAGATTCTTTCTGATAAAATCATTGGCAAAATATCCCCCACCCATTCTCCAAAATATCATATACGCACTTTTAAAAGCCAAAGTACATCGTATTATGCAAGCTCTGTTGTTAAATGCTGTATTCTTGAAAAGCCAAAGTACATTATATTATGCAGCTGAGGAGTTTATCGGACAAGGGAAATTGGAAGTATAATCCAATGGCAATCTGAACGCAACCATCGGGTTTAATGTTATTGCTAGACACGCAATTTTGGGCAATGGGAAGTCAGTCCGAACGCAATCATGGAGTTTCACGTTATTGCGTGATAGACTACCACACACAATTTGGGGTAATGGCAAGCTATTTCCGGGCAATGGGAAGTCAGTTCGAACGCAATTCGAATTCACGTAAATTCGTTGAACTAGTGAATTCACGTAAATGCCTTCTGGCCCCACTTTCTTTTCATTCGAAATTAAGAGAAATTCCTCCCGTGTGATAAACTCCTCTGTTGTTAAATGCTGTATTCTTGAATTAGATGGGTGTCTAATTAAGTTTTTATCAGCTTGTCTGTCTTAATTGAAACAACAACAACAAATGCTTTCTTTAGGGTGAGGGGTGGTGATGTGATTCTTCTATCTTGTGGTAAAACTATCCAGTCGAAATATTCATCTCTTGGGCAGCAGTATTATACTCACTTATTTTAACTATCTGGGCTTTACTTCTAACTCCCATCAGTGACCAGAGAAAGGCAGAGAAATAGCTGTGGAATTTGAAGGTGATGGCTTGAGTCCTGTTCAGGTTATATAAAAAAGTTAAAAGCTAGGAATGAGAAGTAAATCTGATTAATGCTTATTCAGAGGGACTTCCTTTAGCAAATGTTTGGGACCAGACTTTGCATGTGTTGTGATCCAGGCCTTCTGAGAATGATTTGCAAAGAGTTAGGGGAAATTAGGGAAGCCCTCTCTAGGGTCAGGCTTTAGTCTTGCTTTGACCAGCGCCAGCCTCCCCTGTTCTCCTGCAAAGGCTGCATCTGCAGTTCAGAAATCATGCCCTTTGACACCGCTTTAACTGTCCTGGCTCCATCCTTTGGGATCCTGGTATTTGTAGAATTAAAAAATACTGCCATCTTAGTATGTAGAATCAGTATGTAGAGAGATCTTGTAGCACCATTGAGACTCACTCTAAGAAAGACATTGGCAGCAAGAGCTTTTCGTAGACTAAAGGTCCAAAACACACCGCAGAAATAACCCAGTTTCAGACCACTTTACCTGACCTGGCTCAGTGCTAGGGAATCAGCAATTGTACTTTATTGTGGCCCCAGAGCTCTCTGACAAAGAAGGCTAAATGTCTCACAAAACTGAAGTTTCTAGAATTCCCTGCATTGAACCAGGGCAGTTAAAGTGGTCTCAGATTGGATTATTTCTACAGTGTGTTTGTAGTTTGCTGTGTTGGTAGAGTGCTGTGACAGAGGCAGGATCAGTATCTCACAAACCTACAAATCCCAGAGTTAATTTTGCAGTGCGGATTAAACCAAAGTGTAGTTTCAGTACAAAAATCCACCAAATGGTGATACCTTTATTGGACCAACCAAAATGCACAATATACACATTGCAAGCTTTCGGAGCTTCATCAGTCCAGGTGTTACAAACCAAACAGGAGGAGAAAAAAAACCTGAAGATGTTAGTCCTAGGCCTGCATTTTTCTGGTTTTGTTCTTAATTCAGATGGCATGGAGGGGGTCTCTCTTCCAGGCCGGTACCCCTTCCTTCTGGCCTTGTGGCAACTGGTTGATTCTCAAAGTCCAGGGAATTTAACATCCATTTACAGCACAAAAAATATACTGTGGAGTCAAAGGCTTTCACAGGCCTGGCATCCATATTTTTTTGTGGTTTCTTTGGGCTAGGCGGCCATGTTCTAGAAGAGTTTATTCCTGGCATTTTGCTGGCATCTGTGGCTGGCATCTTCAGAGAATGCTGATGGAAGTCAGTGGGGTATGTGTGTGTGCGCGCGCGCATACATACTATGTGACTCTAGGTTGCCATTCAGCAACAGAATACACAGATTAACATGTAAACCACTCCTCCCAACCTAGAGTCACACAATATCTATCTTATCTATCTATCTATCTATCTATCTATCTATCTATCTAGTGTGTGTGTGTGTGTGTGTGTATACACATACTGTGTGACTCTAGGTTGCCATTCAACAACAGAACAATATACAGATTAACATGGAAGTCACTCCTCCCAACCTAGTAACACAGTCAGTCAGTCTGTCTGTCTGTCCGTCTCTCTCTGTGTGTGCATATGCGTGTGTGTGTGTACATACACACACACACACCCCATTCACTTCTATGCCAGCGTGCCAGGCGAAACGTCAGGACTAAACTCTTCTAGAACATGGCCATGCAGCCTGAAAAACCCACCAAAAGCTATAAAAACCCTATTTCCTGTGTAGTTGATGATGATGATGACGACGATGATGATTTGCTCTCTCTTTTTCTTCTTCTAAAACATTAAGAATAAGTCATGGCCGGGAAGGAAGTAGGCGCTGAGAGAGAGAGAGAGAGGCCTGAGAGGGAGAGAAGAGTGCCGGGCCCGGGGTCCTCCTTTCGGCTGGGTCTGAGGGGAGGAGGGAGGGCATGGCGGCGGCAAGCAGGAGGCCTGCCTGGGGCAGCGGAGGAGGGACTGTGTCCTTGGGGCTCCTCCTAATTGGAACCCAGGACCTCTCTCGAGTCGCAGGGGAGAAGAGAGAGGAGCCCGGCTCCTGGCCAGCAGCCAGACCCAGTAGTCCCACCCCTCCGCCCTCCACACACACACACACACACACACACACACACAACTTGTGTGTGTGTGTATAGTGTTTTGTATTGTGATGAAGAGAGAGGGAGGAGGGGGTTTGAGGGCGAGCAGGTGAAAGAATGAATTTGTGGGTGTCGCTTACAAAATGAGAGTCCATTGAGAGAGGCCTGTTTGGGCAGGGAAAAAAGCTGGCGGGAGGGATCAGAAAAAGAAAGAGGAGGAGGAAGGAAGGAAGGGGAGAAGGAGAAGAAGAAGGAGAAGAGAAGGAGAAGCTGCTCTTCTGAGGGCAGAGCCTCCACGGGCCTTATGGGGCCAGGAACCAGGGGAAAGGAGCCCGGAGGGACGCCGACAGAGCCAGGCTTGGAGAGGGGAGGGAGAAAGAAAAGGAAAGAGCGCTGCCTGCGAGAGGCATTAGCCGCCGGGGAGCGGGAGGGGGTTTCACTATTGAAGAAGCTTCGTTTTGGGGCAAGCTGACCCCGTCGTCCTCCTTTTCCAGGACGCGCCCTTCATCATCCCAAGCCTTCTGCCCAGGAGGGGCTCCCAAGCGCCCTCCATCTTGAGCATGCATTCTGTCTTCTTCACGCTCAGCTTTTCTTTTGCGAAGTTGGCTCCTTTTCCTTCCTTCCCTTCTCCAGTGTCTCCTCCATTATTGTTTGTGGGTTTTTTTTGCGGTGCCTGGTCCTCCTTCGAGAGGAGGACTTCTGCTCAACCTGGTTCTGGGGAGCAACCGAGGCGTGGGCCGGGTTTTAGGAAGGGAAAGATGAAGGGGAAGGCAGAAGAAGCCGAAGCCGGCGCTCCCTTTCCCTCCTCCGGCCGCCTTCCATTGTTCGCAAGGAAGGCCTCTTTAGCTGCCTTCTCCCTGGTTTTCAGGGCATGGCTTCCATTATTATTATTATTATTATTATTATTATTATTATTATTATTATTATTATTATTATTTGAGAGGAGAAAAAAGGGCGCGAAGTTTCCTCATTTCTTATTTCCAACAAAGAAGCAAAAAGGGGCTTTTCCCTCTCCTTTTAATTTAACTCTGGCCAGAAAAAGGGCGCGAAGTTTCCTCATTTCTTATTTTTCCTCAGACAAAAGGAACTAGAAAAGGACTTTTCCCTCTTTTTTCCCTCTTAATTTTTATTCTCTGACAGGAAACTGAAAAAAAGCGGCTTTGGTTTTATAAAAGCGGGTTTTTCTTTCTCAAACTCCTGAGGCCTCAGTGGTTTCGTTGTTGTTTATTTCCTCCAATGCACACAGAAATAAAACGTTAGCGACTTTCTTGACATTAAAAAGGTTTAAAGTCTCTTCGGTGTCGTGCGTTATTTTTTAAAATACAAACTAGTTTGTTATTAAAGCAACAACACATATCCTTGAATTACTAAGTAATTTTCGGTAATTAGAGCTGTGTGAAGAAAAATAACTATATTGTAAGAGGAAGGCAGGGGGGAATCCAACAAGTGTCTGTAATTATTGGGGGGGAATAGGGTTAGGGCTGTTGGGGAGAATTGTTTGGGTCGCGGGGAAAAGGAATGGCGGCCCTGTTTTGAAGAAAACCACTTTTATGTTGACGTGGTTTTAAGGATTTGGGCAGAAAAACACTTTCTAGAGCAAGAAAAGGGCTGTTCGGGGTTTTGCAGGCCTTGAATTCTGAAGCATGGTTTCAAAATGTGTCCTATTTCCACAGTCTTAGGGGCCATTTTTGCTTCCTTTTCCCTCTTGCTGAGCTTTCCGATGGTATCTGTTCATAGAGAAGCAAAAGGCCTTTCAAAAGTTTGAAATTCACATTTTTGAGCCATTTGCCCGTAGTTTATAAAGATATCAAGATAAAGCTTCCGGGACAAACTTGTAGCATCTTTGTTTTTAACCTCTTGAGGAAAATCCTTGGAAAAGCATACTTTTTTTTAAACATTTAAAAAGCCACATTGTATTTTTTTGGGGGGTGGAAATATGTTTCCCATACTAAAGGAAGCACCAGAGGTTGTTTTTCCCTAACATTATATGCCATGTCTTCGAAACAGTCTTATCCACGGGTTCATTTTTTTAAAAAGAGAGAGAGGTAAAGAACCACAAAAGAAAAGAAAAAATAACCAGATCCGGACTCTGAAGTGGCACAGAGTGAGGCTGACAAAAAGTGATCCCAGGCTTGTGCCCTTAATTCGCCAGGAATGTTAAGCTTCCCAAGATACTCCCCGCCTATGTGCCTATGCGCTCATGTTAGCTTTTCTCTGCGTTACTAGGTGGTGTTTTTGTTTAATGGTTCAAAATTAGTGTACATGGGAGCAACAACGCCCGCCTTTGCCTTTACGCTGCAAAACCTGAGATTAAAAAACGAGGAGGGCCTTGGAGTGGGAAACCCAACTGGAAAGACTGGTTGTTGCTTTTCCTTACTCCCCCCCCCCCCATAGACACAGGATCATTAATTAACATATTCTTCGGCCTGTATTTTTATTCATTGATTGAGATTGGAAGATAGTAGGCCCCGCTAAAGTCTAAATAAGACAAGGAGCATGATTCTACAGACACTGGGTTAATATAATTGATAATCTACAACCAACCTGTATTACGAGCCACTTTTACCTCAGCAAAATGATCTGTTTTCTCTCACCCCCCCCCCCCAATGCACTTCTCTTGATAAAAGATTTATTAGGGCACTGCTATATACTGAAATTATGTTATACTTTAGATGCTTGATGAGGAACGAAGGGTGTTTTTCAACAGAGCGAGGACACCTGAGTGGAAAAGAGAAATTCTCCTTATACAATTTACAAATAGAAACCTCTGACGTTACACTCAACATATTTCAAGTTTTTTGGGCACATGGAAAGGGGGGGAGGGAAAAGGCTTCTCTCACATGCGCTTATTGCTGAAGAAGGAAACTGAACAATTAAACAAAATGCCAAATCTTTATTGAATTTCTGCCATTTTAAAATCTGCAATGAAATTTCACTTAGGCTTTACTATTTCCTCTTCAAGATTAACACAGCAATGTATGGGAATGTTATTTCCCATTTGCAACTGCAAACAGAATTGCAGTTAATTATATTCTAGTAGAGACCATTGAAGTTCTCAAATCTAAAGCTTTAGTCTCTTACTCAGATTATTTATTCAGGGTGTTTTAAGAAAGGCTTGTGCTATAATTTATTCACTGATAAATTTTAATCTAGGTTTTCAACACAAGGGGAAAAATTATTTCATGTTTATAGTAAATATCAGGCAAAAGATCTACAATTAAATACTAGCATTGCCAGGACAGAGAGGCAATACTTGGAAAAACAACTATTTCATCCAGTGGTGTTTCTAGTTAAATGGCATTTGCCCAAAGCCTCCTGAGGTGATAGTGCAATTTAAAACAATATAATGGATGCTTTAAAAACAACAACTCAGTCAAATTAGTGCTTTTAAATGGTAGAGTTTAAGAGAGATTCAAACAATGCCATCAGGTTTAAACAAGGTTATACTTACATTAATAGGTAATCTGGAGAGCACACAGCTGATACAATCTTGCAGATGCAAATTGCAAAATGGGCAAATGTACGCAAAGTACACCAAGTTGAATTAGGTCATGTCCTACAAATTTTGTTTCACTATGAACTAGTCTTCATTGATAAATATGTGCACATAGAAAGAAATAAGAAACTCTATGTTGATCTGTAAGTTAGAAATCCTAAGGCCACATCTGCCTGAAAGTTAAATTCCATTGAATCAACTGGAAAATAAACTTTGTGAGTGAGGTAGCGAACATACACTATTATCATCATGGAACTATTTTTAAAATGGACAAACTTGTGTACCACATAGATGAGCATGGAGGGAAATGAATTGCTGTACCGAAGTCAATATAACTTTGATATAGCTTTAAATATAGCAGTCCCTAAAATATGTAATGTACAAGGATTAAAATGATCACGTGTATGTTGCATGGATTGACCATTATGTTTTTTATTTCCTAAGATGAAACAAACAGAATCATGAACATATTTGTCTATTAATACTGTTTTAATCTTATCACTCAAACAGAAAACTGAAAAGATTGATGTATTTTAAATAGATGCAAACATGAGCATCCATACAATATAAACACAAGTTTGTAAAATGTGTAATGATCTATTGCAATGTTATTTTGGACACAATAATTCCTTTTACACATCTGAAGGATAAGCAAATTCACAGATTCAGTTCAAAAATTGTCTTAACTGTTTGGAAATGCCTTCAGGCAACCATCTATTTTCAACCACATCTCTCAAAACAAAACAACAAAAATAGTCCTGACACAACTCATTTATTTTTCCTTTTATTTACCCATGCTAATTTCAGCATAGGACCAAAAGAAATATGCTTAGGATTGAAAAGTATATGTTTATTTCACTTTAAGATATTTACATCAACTGCTATAGCCTTATAAATATTAAGAAAAGTGTGCATGATTTAATTTATATTTGGAACAAGGAGGTGATTAAGCAATAAGGCCTTTTATTCAAGAAGCACAGGATGTGATGCTGAATCTGTTTTCACAATAACCAGGAACACAACACGCCAAGCAAATAAATAGCAGTTTTGGTAACTGGGGTTTTAAGTTGACATTGTTTCTTAAACATTGTAGATGGTACAGAAAGTCCAAAGTGTCAGAACAATTTTTGTAAGTATGCTTCACCAAAGTATGGAAATTGTTACTTTCCCACTAAGGTCTTAAATGTATTTAGTCACTGATATTCCCATTAAAAGTGAATAAAGTTACACACTTTTACACAGCTGGGAGTAAACTCATTTCTTTTAGTAGACAAATTTTGCTGTTGAGTAGACAAATTTTACTCTTGCAATGCAATCCTATGTATGTCTACTCAAAAATAAGTCCTATGGAGTTCAGCTGGATATTTCCAGATAAATCTATCATAGATTACAGCCTAAAACAGATACAGTAGCTTATAAAATTATACGATGGCAGAAAATGTGCACACTAGATGATAGATCAACACATGGCTCTATTTTTACCTGTTTTAGTTAATTTGTATTAAACTTATTTCTTAACCGTTTTAGACACAAATTCACAATCACTTCATTGCTTCCTTTGTTGCAATTCTGTGTAAACTTCATGTTTAAAAGCACTTCCTCATATTGAACCAGCCTATAGAATTACTACCTTCATGAAAATACCTACCATACTACCCCTAAAAATTTAACTTCAAAGTAATTCCTATTGATTTTAGTCAATCTTGCCTCCAAGTAGTAGGCTTAAGAATGGAATGTAAAAGGTTTCCACATTCATATCATATGGATGTTAATGGCTTACTGTGTGTAGTACATTGTAGTAAAGCTTTTCTCTTTCTCTTTTGCATTTCAATGGTTCCCTTCAGTTGCATTGTTTTACAAAACCACCAAGAGGCTATCTACATTTTGCCACCAAGTTTCCTGCAATGTTGTAAAGTAGTGATCATGGTGTGTCTTTTCTGTATATGTTTTTTTTCATTCCATCAAGAGAACTAAAGTTAGTATCATCCACTTAACGCTTACAATTTATTTGTAATATAATGAACTATAGGGTGATTAAATTTGTAAAAACTGAGCTTTAGATCTAGTGGTGTAGAAGAATCTGTTGTTATACACCAGAGGGAAATATTTAAGAAGTACCTTTATCTGAAATGAATTCAAGACGATAAGAAAATACATTTATAATAATTTAATTCTTGACAACGCTTTAAGTGTGGTTTCCAGTTGATGTTGTTTTGCAATTTAGCAAGATCACTTAAAAAAAAAAGTAAACTGCTGCTAAATGTAGAAGCTAAAGATTTGTGTAATTTAAAATATATATGTGAGACTTACTGCTGCCCAGTAGAAAAACCTTCCAAATTATTATTAATCACAAACTGCAATTTTATTGCAATGCTTACTTTCCCAGAGTTTCATTTAGATTTGCTGACCACTGCATATTTTACTTATACAAGAATCTTAGCAATGTTCACTGCTCAAGAAGAAAAGATTGCTTGTATCTCTGTAACAACATTAGTTCTGTAAATTCCCAATTATCACACACCAGTCTCTGATGTTCACCTTTGTTTCCATACCTGAAATCCCAATTCTTTAATATCTTTGCACACCAATCAGAATTTCTTAAACCCCATCAGCCATTAGTCTCTGGCAATAGCTGATAGACCCAGAATGACTTGTTAAGAATGCTGCCTTTATCATACTGGGACTACTTTGTAATGGAGGGGCTGGTATCTACTTGGTTCTTCTGTATTTGTGTTGGTCTCCATTAAAAGGCATATATTATCTATGAGGAAGATCTACCGAAAGGAAAGAAATATCAATAAACAAGAAATCAATTAGTTTCTAAGGTGCCCATCATTGTTGACTAGAAAACAGAATTGCACTGAAACCATAATCTCATAGTTAACAAAATCATGGGGATTGCTTTTTAGAAATTACTGTAGATATCATTTCCCTGTAATAAGCAAAAATAACACTCTTCACTCCCCCAACTAAATTAAGTGTCCTATATGTTTATTTGACAATATAACCTATGTAATACAGCAGGATGTACTGTACTTCTGAGTAAATATGTGTAACAGCAGACTGCATATTGAAATATTTAAATGCAACTGGATTTAAACCCTTGAAGTCAATGGAACTGTGACATCCTGTGCATATTTATTCAGAAATCCCACTGTGTTAAATGAGATTTACTCTCAAGTAAATGAGCACAGGCCGGAATCAGTTTACATTTGTGTGTGTGTGCGTGTGTAAATGTATGCCTTCAAATTGCCTATAGATTTATAGCAACCCTATGAATTCTGAAGGGGTTTGTTAGGCAAGGAAGACTTGGTGGTGGTTTTGCAAGTTCCTTCATCTGAAATATAGCTTATAGTACTACACTTTAGAAATAACCCATCTGTTTTTAGTGGAATCTGTTCCTCTGAAATTATTTTATTCAACACTATGATTTTCAGAACATGATGACAATAATAACAAGTTATGTCTTGAATTTCCAAATTTTTTATTTGAAAAAAGGCACTAAAAACTTTTACCTATATCCTATATCATTTTAAGTGTCACTCTCGCCCCAGAGAATTCCCTCTCCCTCTAAAGCACAGACAGAAGACGGGTGATTTTTGTAAAGACTTTCTGTTTGGCATTTTAAAAGCATGAATTTTGGCAAAATGTTAAACCTGTAGATATATTCAGTGGATCGCAAACACTCAAATGACCCTGCTTTGTTAAAAGTGTTTAGCTAAGCTTTCAGTAGGAAATGACACCACTCCCCTTTCCCTGTCTTTCCTCCTCTGTCTAGAAAATATCACTTAAAACTTTCAAGGACAGCAAAACCTGACCCAAGATATCCTGCATTCAAACTGCAGGCTCTGATATCTCAAAGGGGGAAACACATCCCTCCTCCTCCTTTTGCACAGGAACTCTCCACAAATCTATATTTATTTGCAATGGTGTTTACTGTTCATTACTTTGCAACTTCTAACAAAAACAAAAAAAAAGCAATTGTTCACCTAAAATTACATTTAGGATAATGGAGATAATTTACAGAAAAGTAAGATTTGGGAAATGTGGATAAAAATGTACCAGCCTATCCACCAAGCCATTTTGCATGTTGTTTTACATGATAGTGGAAATAAATCGATGGTATTTTACATGTGATTACTCCTCCCTCCATCTCACCTTCTCCTTCACAAAAGTAGCAGCCCTGGGGCAAGCAGGGAAGTAGAATTTTGTAAAGCTGCATTTAATCTCCTTTCAGCCTTAACAGTAGCCACAATTAGTTCCTTCTGCTACAGTGGTACCTGCTTTACAATGGATAATGAAAAGCTAGGGATTTTCCTCTGTGCTGATAAACTCAACCACATTTTTTTCTTAATTTTGCTGTTTGGAAAATGTAAAAACAAATCAACAACTGTGGATCAACATGCAGAAAATGGGCCCTTTTACATTAATCTAGGTAACAGGAATGCTAAAAAAAAAAAGAGAGAGTGTGTCTGAGAATGCTGAAGCAACCTGTTTGATTTTCTTGTTCTGCTCAATTTCAGTTTACCAACTACCACACAGACATATCTATGGTAAAAGCAGGATTAAGGTAGTAAGCATAAATATATTTATTTATATTAGATTTACCCACAGTGGTCTCTAGGTCTGGGGAACCAGTGTACTCATCAGCCATAAAGTAGTATTTGTTCTTATGTACTTTCAAATCATTTCCAGGTTATGACTACCTTAAGGTGAAAGAAAACCCTATCATGGTGTTTTCTTGGCAAGTGTCTTCAGAGGAGGGTTGCTACTGCCATCCTCTGAGACTGAGAGAGTGTGACTTGCCCAAGGTCACTGTGGGTTTACATGGCTGAGTGGGGATTCGAACCCTGTTCTCCAGAGTCCTAGTCCAATGCTCAAACCACTGCACCATGCTGGCTGTAGTTTAAAAGTTTAAGGGTAATAAAGGCAGTGAAGAGAAACAAGAGGAACCTCTTGTCATCTTTGTAAGACTGTTTTGTTGTTGTTGTTGTTGTTTGCTGTCTAGTCAATTATGGCGACCTAGAGGTGAACCTATCATGGGGTTTTCTTGGCAAATTTCTTCAGAGGGGCCTTGCATTTATTTGCCAAGCCAGGTTAGAAACTGGAAACAGAATTTCCAGTAAAACTGGAAACGTATAATTTCTGCAGAAGAGGACCAAATAAAGGAAGAGGTGCACATGGATGCAGGGTAGAATAAGATTTAAAAATCCTTTTGGAATATCTTATTTTTATAACTACCCTTTTTTGATCTAGAGACTTGCTCAAACAATGTATTGATATAAAAATAAGAAACTGAAGGAACTCTGGATAGTTTTTTTTAATGATAAAATAATATTTAAGTTGCCATAGAACACCACTGTTCACCAGTTTAGGAAATGTGACAAATGTATTTGATTTAATTTAAAAATAGATTGAGTGTATTTGGGGATAAATAGGTAAAATGGAAACTAGTAGAAGGCTTCCTTTGGCACCAAGTACTGCCACAGAGCCATCAATTTGTCTTAAAAACTGTTTGGGATCTTGTTATTTGGAAATTGCTGTCACCTGGGGAATAGTGGTGTTAATATCACAGTTTATAATTGAGTGCTTGTTTCAGAGTAAGGCTGCATCAGCCTGCAGAAATAATCCAGGTTGATGCCATTAACTGCCATCTTTCAATGTTATGGACTTCTGAAAACAGCGATCTGGTGCCACAACAAACTACAAATCCCAAGATTCCATAGTTTTGAGCCATGGCAATTAAAATAGTGTCAGCCTGGATTATTTTTGCAATGCGGATACAGTTTAAGAAATATATAGGTTTAGCGTGTCTGTGTAAACCCCCCAAAACAGCTAAGGGGTTTTTGTTAAAGGTCTTGGGCTGCCTTATTATCTTGGTTTTTGCATGTAACCTTGTTATCCAGACTGCTGGGATTGGGAACAAATGCAGGGTGACCAGAAGCCCTGCTTTTTCCAGGACATGTCCTACATTTCAATCTACTGCCCAGGAAGAATTTCAAAATGCCCTCCATTTTGACCAGGACTTAAGAAGCATGAATTTACATTTATATTAGTGTTTTTAGTTTTAATTTGGTAATATACTACATTTTTCTTGAAGGCCTCACATTTTGTAGGTGCCTTGTCCTCCTTTGTGGTTATGGCATCTGTCCACCCTGATACAAAAATGAAGAAAAAGTGTGACTTGTTGCAAATGTGCAGAAAATGGTGTTGTGTGTGAGTTGACCAGGGTGACCAGACATCCTCCTTTTCCAGGATATGTCCTACATTTCAACCTTCTGTCTAGAAGGAATTCCAAAATGTCCTCCATTTTGAGCATGACTGAGAAGCGTGAATTTATATTAGAGTTTGTAGCTTTTGTTTGGCAATGTCCTCCATTTTGCCGTGCCTTGTTCTCCTTTGCAATTACGGCATCTGGTCACCTTGAATTACAAACATGAGGAAAACAGTGTTGTGTGTGACTACTTGACAAAAAGTGGGAAATGCCTCAATAATTCTTAAAAGTTTGAGGGAAATAAAGGCAGGGAAAAGATACAAGAGGAAACTCTTGTCTTCTTTGTTTGTTAGCTTTGTTGTTGTTGTGTGCCTTCCAGTCATTTCCAACTTATGGCAACCCTAAGGCAAATGTATCATGGGCTTTCTTGGCAGGTTTCTTTAGAGGGGATTTGCCATTGCCATCCAAGGAAAGAAAAAAGGCTGTAGCTGAGGAGGAGCGTTTTCCTTGCTTTGGCCTCCTCATGGTGACCAGATGTCCTCCTTTTCCAGGACATATCCCACATTTTACTTTCTGTGCAGGAGGGTTCCAATAGGCCCTCCATTTTGAGCATAGCTGAAGAAGCATTAATTTTTATTTTTATGCTAGTCTTTGTAGCTTTTATTTAGTAATGTCTTCCATTTGTCTCAAATGTCGTCATTTTGCTGTGCCTCGCTCTCCTTTGCGGTTAAGGCATCTGGTCACCCTGAATTACAAACATGAGGAAAACAGTGTTGTGTGTGACTACTTGACAAAAAGCGGGAAATGCCTCAATATCTCTTAAAAGGCTAAGGGAAATAAAGGCAGGGAAATGACACAAGAGAAAACTCTTCCTAAGCCACTTTTTGTTGTTGTTGTTGTTGTGTGCTCAACTTGTTTCAGGTTTATGGTGACTCTAAGGCAACACTATTATGGAGTTTTCTTGTAAACTTTCTTCAGTGGGAGGCTGACTTTGCCAAGCCAATTTACAGACATTAATAGAGAAGCATTTCAGAAAAAATAGGCAGAAAAAATCAAATGCATAAATAGAGGATGGGGGACACCTGGCTTAACAAGTTGAACATGAGTCAACAGTGTGATGTGGCAGCTGAAAAGGCCAATGTGATTCTAGGTTGTATCAATAGAAGTATAGGGTCTAAATCAAGGGAAGTAATAGTGCCACTCTATTCTGCTCAGACCTGGAATACTGTGTCCAGTTTTGGGCACCACAATTCAAAAAGGATGTTGACAAGCTGCAGTGTGTCCAAAGGAGGGCAACTGAAACGGTGAAGGGTCTGGAAACCATGCCCTGTGAGGGGAAATTAGAGATCTGGGGATGTTCAGACTGGAGAAGAGAAGGTTAAGCGGTGATATGATATCCTTGTCTAAGTAATTGAAATGATGTTGTATTGAGGATGGAGCAAGCTTGTTTTCTGCTGCTCCAGAGAATAGGCCACAGAACAACGGATTCAAACTACAGGAAAAGAGATTCCACCTCAACATTAGGAGGAACTTCCTGAGAGTAAGAGCTGTTTGACAGTGGAAGACACTCCCTCGGAGTGTGGTGGAGTCTCCTTCTTTGGAGGATTTAAAAGAGAGGTTGGATGGCCATGTGTCAGGGACGCTTTGACTGTAAGTTCCTGCATGACAAGGGGCTGGACTGGATGGCCTTTGAAGTCTCTTCCAAATTTATGACTCTAGTGATTCCCAAAACTCTGCCCTCCCAGATGTTTTGGACTTCAACTCCCAGCATCCCAGACTATTGACCAAGATGGTAAAAAAGTAAGAAGAAGAGCCCTCCCTCTTTGCCATCTGACATCATCTAGCCTCAGAGGGAGAGAAAGGCCAGCTAACTCCATCAGGCCTGGCCTAAAGTAAGGAGAGCCCTCCTTCCAGTCCATGGGTGAAGGCCAGGCCTCCGAAGGAGACAAGATCTGCTGGACTTATTCCCCTTCCCACTACCACTTTAATCATGTAACGTTGTTGTTTTAGATTGTGCGCTGCTTGGCAGGTTTTTATTCTCACCCCTATTTTATTTTACCCTTACTATGTAAAGTGCTGTGTAAACTTTACAGTGCTCTATAAATAAATGATGATAATAATAATAATAATAATAATAATAATAATAATAATAATAATAATTGTTATGAAGTCGAAGGCTTTCATGGCTGGCATCCATAGTTTTTTGTGGGTTTTTTGGGCTATGTGGCCATGTTCTAGAAGAGTTTGTTCTTGACGTTTTGCCAGAGTGATAACTGTTGTGTGTGTTAAACTCCTTTTAGACATAGTGGCCCTAAGGAGAAGCTAATATGGGGTTTTATTACAATACAGAAAACATCCAGGGGTAGCTGTGTCAGCCATTTAACAAATACAAACAAAAATCCATCAGTGATACCTTTATCGGCCAACCGAAATGCACAATATACTTGTTGCAAGCTTTTGGAGCTCCATGGGCTCTTTTCATCAGGCAAGATGTTACAAACCAAACAGGAGGGGAAAAAATTGGAGATGTTACTCAGATGCCTTCATGTTCAGTCCTTAGTAAAGATGTTATGATGGGGAGGACACCTGCCGGCAAAAGATATCCTCCCCATCATACCATCTTTACTAAGGTCTGAAACAACATGTTGGCATCTGATTAACATCTCCAGTTGTTTTTTCTTTCTTTCTCTTGTTTGGCTTGTAACATCTTGCCTGATGACGAAGAAGCCGATGTAGCTTTGAAAGCTTGCAACTAGTATATATAGCAGTGATGGTGAACCTTTTACAAACCGAGTGCCCAAACTGCAACCCAGACCCCACTTATTTACTGCGAAGTGCCACGTCTCTCTGGCTTTCTAGTAAGAAACTCTGGCAAACTCTGTGCTAGGGCGACAGCATGTGTGCCCACAAGGGCTCTGAGTGCCACCTCTGGCATGCATGCCATAGGTTCGCCATCACTGATATATAGTATGAGGAGATCCTTCACATTAGCACTTTTGAGGGCTTTAAAAAGGCTATCAAAACAGATGTCTTCCGGCAGGCCTTTCCATATAGATTGCCCTTTTTTTGCCCAAACTTCTCTCCCCAATCTTGTCTATTTTAAATTGATTCTAATCTGTATTTATGTTATAATTTTAGTTTTAAACTCAGGGATAAGGGGATGTGTAATTTTAGTTGTGTACTTGTTACGTATTTACTTATGTATCCTATTGTGACCCGCCTTGATCTACTCTCCTTTATGTAACCACTGCCTCTGCTACAAAATTGCTGTCATTTGAACAGGTTCAATTTTTAAACTGTATTGTATTTAATCCTGTTTCAATTTATTTATTGAAAGTATGTATTAACCCAACATATTCTAGTCACGTAAGCCACCTTGATTACTGCAGCAGAAAGGCAGGGATATAAGAATAAAGTTTATTTATTATTATTTATTTTATTTAATTAGAGTATTTATACGCCACACTTCAGCCCTAAAGGCTCTCAGGGCAGCTTACGATTATTGTTATTAATTAGATGCTTTAATAAGCTTTAATTAGTATATTGTGCATTTCGGTTGGCCGATAAGGTTATCACTGAGGGGGTTTTCTCGTCAGGTTTCTTCAGAGGGAGATTATTATTATTGTTGTTGTTTGTCAGTCAGGTTACAGAGGTTAATGGAAGAACACGTCTGGTCCGGGCCTAGTTGGACACTCCGCCTGAGAACGCCATAGTGAGCCGTACGGCTCGCTATGGCGTTCTCAGGCGGAGTGTCCAACTAGGTCCGGACCAGACGTGCTCCTCCGTCAACGTTCGCAACCTGACTGACTAAAAATGACAAGAGGCGCCTCTTGTTTATATACCCAGCCCCGCCTCTTTCCCCCCTCGCTTCATGCGCATGCGCAGAAGAACGCGCGCGAGCTCGCTCTCTCGGGGGGGAGGGTAGGGGAAAAAGGAAGAAGTCGTTGGGGGGAAAAAAAAATAACCATCCGCATCTACCTGGCCGCGACCCATAATGCACCGCGCGAAGGAGGGAGGGAGAGCGGAAAGCAACTACTTGAGGCCTTCCCTGGAGGAAAGGCGCTTAGTGCGCCTGCGCGGGGGCAGCCAGGCAGGCAGTGAGGCCTCGCTGTGTGTGTTGCTATTTGGACGTCGGCGACGGAACCTCAAGCCGTCCATCGGCCTCGGCGCCACTTGGGAGAAGCGACTGTTGTTGTTTAAAACCAAGCCCTGTGTGTGTGTCTCTGCCTCGGCCATGGGTCCCCCTTCGCTGCTATGGAGGCGCTACTGGCGGCGGCGCTGGCTCAGCGACTGAAGAAGGGGCTCCTCGGCGCTGACGGTGCTCTCTTCGCCCTTAGATGGTCTCTAGCGAGCCGCTGCCGCCGCTGCTGCTGCTTCTGCCGCCGCCTGTGTCACGGTTGGAGGGCGAGTTCTCCAATAGCATGAAGGAGATGATCGGGGGCTGCTGCGTGTGCTCCGACGAGAGGGGCTGGGCCGAGAACCCGCTGGTTTACTGCGACGGACACGGATGCAATGTCGCAGTGCATCAAGGTGAGTCAACGGGGCCGCCTCCTCCTCCTGCTGCTGCCTTGTTTTTATTCCGTCTCCTCTTTGGCGGAGCCTCCTCCCTCCCGAAGCCACTCTCCATGGACGCCGCACACACACACACACTCCAGAAATGTAATCCACTTTGAGACCGCTTTAACTGCCCCTGGCTCAGCCTTAAGGAATCCTGAGAATTGTAGCTTGTTGTGGCACCAGAGCTCTCTGATAGAGAAAGGCTAAATGTCTCACAAAACTACAGTTCCCAGAATCCCCTAGCACTGAGCCAGGGCAGTTAAAGCGGTCTCAAACTGGATTATTTCCGCAGTGTATGTCGGAACAATCCAGTTCGAGGCCGTTGTATAACTGCCCCTGGCTCAGTGCTAGGGAATCCTGGGAACTGTAGTTTTTGTGAGACACATTGAGCCCATCTCTGTCAAGGCAGCTCTGGTGCCACAATAAAACTGCAGTCCCCAGGACTTCTCTCAAAGCGGGCTCAAACTGGATTATTTGTCCCCTTGTCCCCAGAGTCTTCATCCCAACACTCAGATAAATCCACTTTGAGACCGCTTTAACTGCCCTGAGCTCAGGGCTATTAGGGAATCCTGGGGATTGTAGTTTTATTGTGGCAGCAGAGGTCTCTCTGACAGAGGAGGAGTGCTGTTAAAGCGGTCTCAGACTGGGATTGCTTCCGCAGTGTGTTTTGGACCTTTGAGTGTTGGGTTACGGCTCTGGAGACAAAGGGGGGAAATAATCCGCTTTGACTGCCAGGGAATCCTGGGATTTATAGTTTTGTTGTGGCATCAGAGCTTGGTCTCTGACAGAATGCCTCACAAAACTACACTTCCCAGGATTCCCTAGGGGTCTTGGACTGGATGGTTTCTGCAGTGTGTGTTTTGGACGAAGGCTGGGCCTTGAAACCCACCTGGGTGACCTTGGGCGAGTGGCACACTCTCTCAGCCTCAGGCTGAAGATACCTTGAAACCTATGAAGAAATCTCCTCTGAAGAAATCCTGCCCCAAAAAGAAGAAGATCCTCTGCCTCTCTGACTTGTGGAGACCCCTAAGGCAAACCTTTGTTGTCATCGTCGTCGATGATGATGATGATGATGTGTGCCTTTAAGGTGTTTCTAGTTTGCGGTGACCCTGATTTTCTTGGCAAGATTCTTCAGAGCGCCATTGCCACCCTCCGAGGCTGAGAGAATGTGACTTGCCCAAGGTAATTAGTGTAGTAATTTAATCCTATTTTAACGTATTGTTCTTGTATGTTTTTAACTGTGTGGTGTTTTTAATGTTGTAAGCTGCCCTCAGTCCCAGTCTTGGGAGAAGGGCAGGATATAAGTAATTATAATGATAATAAGGGTTGCCCAGTGGGTTTTTCTAGCCCCAACTGGGAATTTTGGTCTCCAGAGTCATAGCCCAACGCCCTCAAGGCGAATCTATCCTGGGTTTTTTTTGCCAAGGTTTGCTCAGAGGAGGTTTGCCATTGCCTCCCCCTGAGGCTGAGAGAGTGTGACTTCCTCAGGGTCACCCAGTGGGTTTCATGGCTGGACTGGGATTCGAACCCTGGTCTCCAGAGTCACAGTCCAACACCCAAACCACTACTACACCATGCTGGCTCTAAACATTTCTACCTTTTAGAATTGTTTAAGTTGTTTCGCCTAAACCCTGGTCTGCACAGTGTGTTCCAGGCTGAAACCATTATACCATGCTAGCTCTTCATAGGCGAGAATATATATCCACAACATTTTGTGATGTTACATGCCTGTGTAATACTGGCTTTCCTCATATTTGCAGACGCACCCACATCGTTACAAAGGTTCTGTGGCAATTTAAGGAAAGTGTTAGAAGTCACAACTGTAGTCAGTAGCATAAATCTGCCTCTGACTGCTGGCTCTTGAAAACTAAAGACTAGTCTAAATAGTCTTTGGCTGCATCCACACTGGAGAAATAACCTGGTTTGGCACCGATGCTTTCATTGCCTTGGCTCAAGGCTGTGGAATTCTGGGAGTTGGAGTTGTAGGCCCACACCAAACTCCAACTCCCAGAATTCCATAGCCTTGAACCAAGGCAATGAAAGCATCGGTGCCAAATCAGGTTATTTCTCCAGTGTGGATGTAGCCTGTACTGACGGTATTTGCAAAACCGCTGAGCCTAAAGCGCCTGGGAAGGGATTCCACTTTTGGCTGATTTTCAATCCCTTGAGAGTTTTGCACATTTAAGGTAGCCCTGGCCTTCCTGCCACAGATTTGGCTTTCCTGAACCTGTAAGAGGAGCCTAGAAATGTGTTTGTCAGAGAGAGAGAGAGAGAGAGAGAGAGAGAGAGAGAGAGCTGTCATGTGACTGGCCCCTTGCCTTCCTGGCTGCTGCTTTGCCAGAGTGTCCTTTAGCTGGAGGATGAAGAGACTTCCTGTTTGGGGTCATATGGGGCTGGGGGGAGGGAGGAAAGGGGTGCTGTAGGATTTACTTCCCTTTTGATGGTAGATTTGTTTGGATTAGTGGAGGGAGAGCAGTTGGCTGGTGCCCAGCTGAGTGGCTGGCGGTAATGAGCACAGTGTGTCTCTGCTGGTTTTGGTGCTCAGTGGGTGTTTCCTGGAATAGGTTGCTGTACCAGTTCTAGTTTGGAGTATATAAGCCTATGCACGACAGTAGAAAAAGTCTAGAAGGTTGGACTCAAACAACAACAACAAATCCCATTTAAATGAAGCTTGTCTACAATATCTGAATACAGTAACATGATAGTTATCTAAAGGGCCCATACAGATGGGCCAAAATAAAGCTGCTTCGGGTCACTCAGGAGGTCTGCTGTTTAAATGACACACGCATCTTAAGAGCCCAGAAGCTGTGCCAAAACTGCACTCCAATCCTTAGGGCTGGAGCATGGCTTTGGCGCAACTTCTGGCCTCTTAGGATGCATGCAGCGCATAAACAGCATACCTCCAAACTGACCTGAAGCAGCTTTATTTTGGCTTGTCTGTATGGGCCCTAATGTTAATTTGTTGTCTGCCTTATTTTATTGAACGTTAACATGTACTATTACAGTATTACAATTGGCCCTCCTTATCCATGGATTTTTTTATTCACGGATTCAAGCTTCCACAGTTTGAAAATATTCCCAAAAAGTGTAAATTCCAAATAGCAAACCCTGATTCTCCATTTTATATAAGGGGCACCATTTTACTATGCCACTGTATTTAATGGGACTTACGCATCTATGGATTTTGTTATCCATGGGGGATCCTGGAAGCAGACCCCAGCGGATAACAAGGACCCACTGTATATTTAATTATTTTTGTAGAATGTATGCCATTGGCAGGTTTATTTTATTTTATCTATTTTAATTGATTGTATGTACAGTGCTGTGAAAGTTTACAGCATTATTATTATTATTATTATTATTATTATTATTATTATTATTATTATTATTATTATTTATATAGCACTGTAGATTTACACAGCGCTGTACATACAAACAATAAAATGGATAAAGTAAACCTAAGAAATAATAGCATAATACATATAAATAATACATAACAATACAGGAAAGGGTTCAATAAAGTAAAGCAGGCAACAAATTAAAAATGTCAAATAACAAATAATATATAAATAAAGCTTAATTATAATAATAGCTTGCTGTAGGATTTATAAAGGAGCCAGCATGCCTAGTGGTTTGAGTGTTCCAACTAGATCAGGGCTCAAATCCCAGCTCAGCCATATAAACCCACTGGCTGGCCTTTTGCAAGTCACACTTTCTGAGCCTCAGAGGATGGCAATGGCAAACCTCCTCTGGATAACTCTTGGCAAGAATACCCCATGATAGGTCTTGCCTTAGGGTTGCCGTAAGTCAAAAATGACTTGAGGATATAGAACTACAACAAATGGGTTTATAAATTGTGACTGGTCAGAGAGAGCACTAGAGTTTGGGATTAACAACTGTACGTTAATCTTGTGGGTCTCTTTCTTTACAAAATATTGTGTAATGTTTTTCCAAGGATGTGCTTGTACTTACACCATTAGCAGAGTTAATGTAATGTCTTGTCTTTGGTTATTGTGGTGCTAATTTTTGTATGGCTGTATTCTGTTATGTCTGTGTATGCATGCCTCTGTGTTTTTTTTAGATTTGTAATTCTATTTATTATTATCTTACATTTGAGTAATTACAAATGTGTACCCATACATTTACTTCAAAAGCGGGAGAGAACTTTAGGTAAGGATGTCCAGATAAAAGGAAACACCAGCAAGACGGTATACATTACAACCTAGAGTAAAAATATTTGATAGTGAAAGAGAAGGACAGTGGGCAATATGAGACTTCAGTCCTCACCAATTTCACAAAAACCTTCCTTTCAGACATGAAGCCAGGAAGATGAGTGCAAACTATGACCTATCACACTATGTGATGTAGCTGTATTTTTATTTTATTATTTTATTTTCTTATATCTCACCTTTCTCCCAATATAGGGACTCAACTATTTTTCTTCTTTAATAAGAATCAAATTGTAAAAAAAGAAAAACAAACCAGTAGTCTTAATTTAGATGTATTCTAAAAGGTCTTGTTAGATTTCTTGAGGAACTTTCTATATTTTTTGCAAGTCTCCAAGTTCAATACAAATGAGAGACTATGGCAGTTCAGTTGTGTTCTTCCATGTTTGACAAATGCATCTAATCCAACAAATTCCTTTTTGAATTTATTATGTCACAGTCTGCAAAGCCTTTAGAAGATAGCCTGGACATGGCTGCAGTGGGAAGCGCGTGGGGGGGGGATATAGGAAGAATCAGGAGCCATGCAAGATGACAAAGTTTGTAAGATCAAAGTTATTAGTATAATTGTGATGCGACTTTAACAACTTTTTTGTTGCCCAGATTACTGTTTGCTACAAATAAAAGTAATACCTGTTTACTACTAATAAAATATGTCTTACCATGTGCATATTTTCTCAGGTCCCATTTTGTTCAGTGAGACTTAGGTACAAAACACAGTAACTGCCCAGGCTCAGTGCTAGGGAATTTTGGGAACTGTAGTGTTTGTGAGACACTGAACCTTCTCGATCAGAGAGCTCTGGGGCCACAATAAACTACAATTCCCAGGATTCGCTAGCACTGAGCCAGGGCAGTTAAAGCAGTCTCAAAGTGAATTATTTCTGCAGTGTGTTTTGGACCTTAATTCCCAAATAAATGAATGGATAATTTCATTCTAGGGAAATAGATGTCCATTTAGTTTAGATTTATATTTGACTGTGTATTATTCCCAAAAGGTCGTTGGTAATTTGCCCTAAGGCTCTGTAGCTTTGTATATATGTGCATACATGTGTTTCTCTCAGATCATTTCTCTATGTTCCATGTATCCTGTCTGAGGGAAGTATAGATTAATGAAGATCAGCTGAAGAGTCATCCTCTTCCTATAGTAGTTATTTCCTCAAGGGACACACTCAAGGAGGAAGCAGTGACAGCAGTGGGGAGCAGCTGTCATTCTTTCAGTGCTTCAGTCTTCCATGACAGCACGCTAAGTAAAGGAATTTGAAATGGTAGATGCAGAAATGTTGTGCAGTGGCATGGTAAAAATAAGAGAATTTGGAACAATCCTAGCATGATTTACTGTCTATAGCTTACGTATATACAGAAGTATATACACTGCAAAAGAATTCCTTACAAAAGAATATAATGTGTTAATGTGAATCCAGGGCAAGTATTTAAGCTTAGTGTAGCATAGTGTAGTATCTGAACTCTCCTTAGAAGCCAAGAAGACTAAACCGAGACAGTTGTACTTTATATTATGAGAGGACAAGACTTACTAGAAAATATAATCATGCTTGGTAAGGTAGAAGGCAATAAGGAAAGAGGAAGACCGCATTCCAAACAGATAGACACAATCAAGAAAGCCATGGCCCTGAATCTGCAAGACTTGCTCAGAGTTGTTGATAATTAGGTATCTTGGAGGTCTCTCATTCATGGGGTTGGCATAAATCAAAGATGATTTAAAGGCAGTTAACAACAACTAAGTATCTGATGGTATCACAGCACTGTGAGTTCGTTCATATGGGATGAACAAGATATAGTATTTTCTTATAGGTTAGGAAGAGGAGGGGAAAGGGAAAATACTAGAATAGAAGGAAATCAGCCTTTTTAAAGTAAATTAAGTTGTGCTTATGCACAATATTTGTTTTGGCTTGGATAACACATTTGTGGTATCTATTCATATTTTTGTAATATTATGCTGATAAGATTCATATTTAGCTGTATTTTGTAATCTGTCATTGTATTTTCACACATTTTGATAGCCCCTGTCTATAACATTTCTAAAATCAGTTGGGCTAGTTGACTGGAGTAATATTCAGATGTATTTAAGGGTGGCTTTAATTCAGATGAAGCTAATTTGCAACTGTATTCAAATCTCAACAGCAAATTTAAGAAAATACCTCAGGCTGCAATCTTGTAATTGCTTACCTAGGAGGAAGTACCATAGAACTAACAGAACTTACATTTTGAGGAAATATGTATAGTATTATAGTATCAGTTACTATAAATGTATTTTTTTCCTAACAAATAAGGTATGTAACACCACAAATCAAAATGGAATTTCCTGAAATCTATTGATTTTCTTCTTGGCGAACTGATGTGGTTGGTGATACGATGTGGTTAAGGAGACAAATGGAAGCCTGTGTGCAATACGGCTACAGTGTTCTGTGTATTTCTCTGGAGGTAAATCCCATTAACTTCAGTGTGGCGTAATTCAGGTAAATAATGCATAGGACTCTGTGCCGTATAGCTCCAGCCGCTCTTAGTTTTAGGACTGATTGGATGCCTTTATGCTGATTACTAAATTAGATTTCAGTGTGATCTATGCTTACCATTTAAATAGTTTGAATTTCTGTGTGCATTTCCCAGGTGCTCTGTGGTCACTCCAGGAAAATGAAAGAAATAAAAATTGAATGAAATTAAAGAATAAGAATATACAATTGCTGCTCCTGACTCGCAGATCTGAGATTCGCGACCTTGGAAATTTGCAGAGGGGCGACGACCTCTGGTATTTTTAATTAGGTGTGCACAGGCACACACATGGGCACACGCTCTGTTCAAGCCTATGGACTTGAATATGCGCCAGCCTCTATTTTCACGGGGGGGTGGTGGTGGCGGCGGAACATATCCCCCGTGAAAATGGAGGTCCAACTGTATTCTTATATATACTCCTAAAAACATTAACTTGTAAGACATAGGTTAGGCCTCTTAGGGCTCTGTCATAGAAATAAGGACTCCGCATGTCAAAAAGTTTGGGAAACTCTGATCTAGATGGTTTAACTTACAGAAGTGGCTGAATTCTGAACTATAAAGTGCTGAGCCAATTGCTGTTTATACATAATTGTTTCTGCAGCATTTGTTTGGGTTTCCGTAGCAGTTTCTACAACACTAAGTCCTTAACATACGGATTTTGAAAAGTTTTACACACATGCAAATTGCAATATAAATCATATGTGATGCAATACTTGAGGGTTAAGCAGGCTCAAATGTATAATTAGCAGTGGCAAATGTTGATGTAAGCCTGTATATATACATATTGTAATATTTGTGTTGCATTACAAGTTGAGAATCCAGTATACCATAGTTAAGCATAAGAACATAGGGGTTTGCAGCCGAAGAGCATCAAGGAGAAGTATTTCTTGCCCCCCCCCCCCCCCCCCCTCGTGGCAGCACAGATGTCAGTGGCCCTTGCATGTTGGCAAGAAAGGAGTCGGGATGACATAAGTCTAACTATTTCTCTGAATGCTTGCTGGAACTGAGCTACAGGGATAGCTGGGAAATTTGTCTGTGCTACAGCATAGGCGAATTTCCTAGCTTTTCTTCCTATATTGTTTATCGTGAACCAGACATTCAAAACAATGGTTGGGTCTGTGTCACTTCCCTCTCCTCTTTTGGCAGCATGAAAGAGCCACTAAAGTGTTCCTGATTTTTTTCCTCTTCCTTCTTCCCTGACAAGGATTAGGGTAAGGGTAAGACACATGGCCTGTGGCCATTCTCATTGGTGGCCTGGCCCTCTGAACCAGTCTGGCTGCACTCCTGATGTAGATTATGATAATACCACACCAATGTTGGGAGTTAGCCAATGTCTGAATATATAGGCATGTTAAAACACTGTAAAACTGTTCAGTTTGTCTGGAGGAGTAGATATATGATAACTCCAGCCTTACTGTCTCCTGGTTTCTTCCCCATAGTGTTCTTTCATACAGTGAAAGTTAACATTCTGTGGCTGGCACAGCTGCATCATCATCATCATCATCATCATCATCATCATCATCATCATCATCATCA